>NC_137045.1:15152198-15227198 GCF_032717465.1 Coenobita brevimanus | reverse complement strand
CCATTGCCAAAGCCTTAGAGAAGGCGGCCACAGACGTGTTGTAAGTACCCTGGCTGAGGTAGTCACCTCTAATTCCTCATTCATTGGTTCCTTTTCATTTATTTCAAGCTTTATGTCCATTATTGGTGTGAATAGGGTTTTAAATAGGTTTAAATAGATGCTATGCATGTCCGGTAGGGAGTTATTTAGGTGGCTCTCAAAGTCAGGCTGGGTTAGGGTCCTTAAGTACCAGCCCAGCAGGCAGGAGCCCACTTTCCGGATGGGACCACTTTCTGGACATGCCTTTGGCTCTATTACATCGGATAGTGGAGGGATTACTATATATATATATATATAAAAACACAGTCAAGTCGCCTAAGGCACAGTTAATTGGTTCTTGACCAAGCCTGTGCCATAGAAAACGGCTCCATACAAATAACTAAACCTATGGGAAAAATGAAATTTGGTTCTGGACGTTCACCCAAAGTCCCCCTTTTCACCCCACTTTTCCCTATTTTTCCCCACTTTACACATGCACACAATCAAGCAATCAGTCAAACAAAAATGACAACCCACCTTAATCACTTCCGGTGTCGGTCCAAGTCATCTCCAAGACCAAAGCAAACACTATCACACCAATACAGGCAGCATTAATCACATACAGTAAATCATTGCAACAACACAATAATCACACTTGCATAATGCTGGCCTTGTGCTACACGATGTATACTGTAGTACGATGCTTGGCTAAGAGGTGATGATACCAAGGGGGCACACGTGAACAAGTGGATACGACAGGGTTTTGAAGGGGTGGCGGGACCAGAACTGAACCAAAACAATGCTCTGCATGCCACGGCCGCCATCTTGCCTGAGACGAGAGATGGTCACCTTGAGTGCACCTGGCGCTTCGTACGAAATTTTCTGATGGCAATATCATTATAGTGGGAAATTCAACGAAAATTGGACTTTGGGGTGTAAATTGTTTGTCTTCGTTGTAGCGAATTATCGTATACCGGTTCAGCATATAACGAGTAGTGACTGTACTTTATGTACCTGATTCCAACAACGATAGTGCTTAAGTGGAAGGGGTAGGGTTGAGGGTTCCAAGGCAAGAGGTGCGTTTCAAACCTTGCCGCACCTGCGCCGTAGGTATTTTATGCGTGTGGTTTGTTTTGGGGGGGGGGTCTGGCACCTTGCCATGTCATAGAAACCCGTGCCACAGAAGCACGCGCCATAGGCAACTATACAGTATATATATACATGTATGTATATATATATATATATATATATATATATGGGGCCTCTGTGGTACAGTGGTAATGTGTGCGTTTTCATACACTGAAGAATGAGGGTTCGTGCCCCGCCATGGTTATAAACTTTGGGAGCATTCTTCAGACCACGTACAGCATTGGCGGACACAAGGGGTGCTGTGGTTGAACCAGTGTTGCATACTAAAAAGTATGCTTGCAGCCAGTCGGCTTGCACGGGTCAATTACACTTGGTTCACAGACTACACACACATCCAAAGCCACTTCAACACTACAATTACACTTACAAGCACTTCTCACCCGACATACAATCTCTACTAGACACCCTAAGCCACTTGGTAGAGATCCATTGGCTGTACTGTCCCCACTTCAGTCGGGATAGGCCGGTCCTGCAGTGGACACACAAACAGCTGATGAGACTATATATATATATACATACATAAATATATATATATATATATATATATATATATATATATATAAGACTTTCAAAATATTATTTCCATCTGGTCCATGCTACATCCCCATGGGCTACTAATCTACAACTTACATCCTTCACACTTTCACATTTCTTTCCACTGTCATTTCTACATTTCCGCACCTCTTTCCAGAATAACTTCCTATTTTCTGAGTAATTCCAATTCATTTTTCTTCCTAGATCATCAATTACTTCTTTTTCCTCGTCACTAATCTCTTTACGTGTTCTTAGTTAGGAAAGCTAAAGTGGTGTGTGGTGTGGCAAGAGTAACAACAAAGAAGAAAGGTACGGCATGATGGGATGAAGAGGTTAAGAGAGCGACTGGAGGAAACGAAGAAGTGATTAGAGTGGATTCAAAACAGGCGTTCAGCTGAAATAATAATAATAATAATAATAATAATAAATAATAATAATAATAATAACAATAATAATAATAACAATAAATAATAATAATAATAATCTGTCTGAACCCTGACAGACTTAATCCTGCAGGGAAGGAGGGATGCCATGAACAAATGGTCACATGTTGCCCTCCCCCCAACTCACACTATATATAAAAAGGGATAAAAACAAAAAAAACTGAAGAAAACCTTAGGCCATATTTTTGGTCTTATGAGGCCTCTCAGCACTTCCTAGGCAACTTGTTTTGTGTATTATATTTTAGTGTTCTGCATTTTATTTATACAGTTTTGAAGGTATGGGTGAGGTGATGCCTTTATTAATAGTAAGAAGTTGTCCTGCCCTCTGCCATCATGTTGCCCTTCCCCCAACTCACACTATACTATACTGGTATATAAAAAAAGGATTTTTAAAATTTGAAGAAAGCCTTGGGCCATATTTCTGGCTTATTAGGCCTCTCAGCACCTCTTCCTAAGCAACTTGTTTTGTGCATTATATCTTAGTGTCCTTCTGCATATTATTTACATAAATTTTAAGGTACAGGAGAGGTGGAGCCTTCATAAACAGTGAGAAGAAACAATATGAATGAGCAGAGGATGCCTTCATAAGGTAGCTATATAACTGTGTGTCTCCACTATCCATTTAATGAAACATTCCTCATCTACCAGTACCTCCCTATTTCTCAAAAGAAAGAATGCGAGTGGAATAAAGTAGGTATCTTCAGCCATCAGAATAAGACAATACTATGGCTCTGCATTGTTTACACAACTCTTCTTGACTAGCATTAGCCTTGTGTTACTCCTGTTACAACTCAGCACTGAACATGGAGAGAGGACAATTTTAGCCAAGCTAGCATACAGTCAGAAACAGGGTTATAAAATAATTCCTTCACAATGATGGCTGCCTCCAAATATGAATAAAACAGTCTGACGACAGCAAGCGTAAATTCAACATCATCATCAAAGGTCCCATGCTACAGGCCCCCCTAGGCAAACTAACAAAATGATAATAATAATAATAATAATAATTATTATTATTATTACTATGGTTACTGTCCACACAGCAAGGGAAAAAACTAAATGACAATGGGGGAACTACTCAATGGCAAGCCTAATGAAATGGGTCAACACCCACACACCATTCGATCCCCATGAATCCTGATAATAAGACACAAGCATAACTATCCACACATACACAATTCATAACATCCATCATACAACCAATCCAGAGCATTCAAATTAAATAAGTGGTGTCAATCCTCATTACGTAATTACCCACACAAAATTAATCCAATCATCTTAAGCTAGTAAGTTACCTGCAAAATCAAATCTACACCAAAATATGACCTTGATCCCTGGCTTGTATAAATCTACCTGTGCTATACATAAAAGACAATCTAGCAATGGAGAGGAATGCTTTCATGCACTTGCAGTAATATTCTGTATAAACATCCCTCAACTTCCTACCCCACAAACGGAGGATGACAGACTAGAAGAATAGTAGCATCAATAGAAAACCAGCTTTAAATTTCAAAAAAAGGAGAATGATGGACTCTAGGAGAACAGCAACATCAATACACAAACATCCCTCAACTGCCTGGTCCATAAAAGAAGGATGGTGGAGAGCAGGAGAATGGCATTTCCAATACACAAATGTCCCTCAACTCCCAATTCCAAAATACTGTAGGAGGAGGTGGACTGTAGAAGGGCAAAATCGGCCTGCAGTCACCAGATTCATATCTAGATGGGCTTGGAGCCATAAACAGAACAAACTCACATTCATACACTTACAAGATGGTGGGTGCAGATGGCAGTCCATGATGATGTTCTTGTGTCTGACTATCTCACAGGTAGGATCGATTGCATGGCTGAGAATTAGTTATCTGAAAAAAGATTAAAGCATTAAACCTTTTCTGTCTAGTGCTGTGAGGGATGCCTTCATATGGTGGGCCATGAATACAGTATCTGGGTAGGTCTGTTAGCATTATATAAGCATCCCATAACTTCATGCCTTATACTGTAGCTTGAAAGGAAGATGGTGGACTGCAGACAGGCAGCATCTGTCTGTAGTCCACTGGCTTCACATCCAGATAAGCTAGCGGACACAACTATAGGGGACTAGGGGTACAATTTTATTAGGCCACATCATAATGGATAAATCATCATCAGTCACTGCATGTTCAATGCTGAACAAAGCCCCTTCCTAACCTTCTCCAAAAATTCCCAAAGCCAACCTCTGCCAGGTTTTGACTGCAAACTTCACTATCTAATCTCCACCTCCTTTTTTTTTTTTTTTTTTTTTTAAACCTCTTGGAGTCCAATCAGTCAGTCTCTTGCTCCATCCGTTATCCCTTATTCTTGCTAAATGGCCTGTCCACCTCCATTTCTTCTTTAATAACTAACTTTACATAATGTATTTGACTTAAGTCTGTCCTTTCACACAAGCTATCTTCCTATCAAAGATATTCCCAACACTGGCCTTTCTACTGCTCTCTGAGAATGGATTAGTTTATTTTCCACTGATTTTGTAAGTTTCCAGGTTTCACAACCATATATCAGAGCTGGGAGTATACATTCATTATATACATTTTGTTTCATATATACTGGCAAGCTACTTTTTGTGACATCTGTGCTTAGTGAAAGCTTTCCATCTAACTGTAATGCATCTTTTTATTTTCAGGATCTTTCGTTAGTCTTTGCAGCTATTTGCCCCAAATCATTCTCAACTTCTTACAAAACATATTAATTTATCCTGATGATGCTCTTTTGTGCATCTGGATTAATCATTTAACTATGGTTCATCTGTAGCCCTTCTCAAAGATTTTTTCAACTTAGGCCATTTAACATTTTTTGCAATGTGTCTGCTGTTTCTGAGATGAGGAAATGTCATCTACAAATCATAAATGGTTTTCTCCATCTATGTTTACTCCTTTGTTCTCTCATTCTAGCTTTCTGAAAATGCTTTCAATGTATGCTGTAAATATTTTTTTTGGTGAAATTGAATCTCCCTGATACATGACTCAATGTTTTGGAAGACTTTTATGTAACAACTACAGTATCTCCTTTTTTGTATGTCTTCAAGCATTTTAATATGTTCTCATTTACTCCTTGTTCTCACAATGAGTTTATAATTGCTATGTGCTCTACCAAGTAAATGACTGCTCACTAGGCTGACTTTCTTCCAAATTTGTTATTCTGTTAGTATGGGCTTTAGTGAGGAGTTTGTAAATAACTGATAATAAGCAAGAAAGTCAACAGTTACTAAGATCGTTTGGTCACCTTTCTTGAAATGTAAAATAACTACGGTACTGCATTACATCATATTTTGGGAATTTTCTTCTTTATACATTGGATAAAGATGTGGGTGAATCAGTTTTAACTTCTACTCCTGCATCCAACAGTAAATCTGCTACTATTCCACCTTCTTGGGTCTCTCTTCTTTTCATACTTTTAAGAGGAAAGTTTACTTCATCTGGGGTTACCTCTGGTATCTGAACTGCCAACTGAAAACTGCTGTTAGTACTATTGTTTTTGATGCATACAGTTCTTTGAAAAATTCTTCAACTCTACCATCTTCTCTCCCCACTTGATGATTTCACTTTTTTTTGTCTCTCAGTGATATAATTCGCTGAATGCCTAGTACCATTTTGCTTTGAACCTGTTTCTGACCAATATATTCCTTTTTCAATTTTTTTTTCTTTATCAAATCCATGTTTCTCTCTCATTTTTCTTCTCTCTGGAGAGATGGAATGGGACACAAGGGTTTGAGAGTAAATGCTGATAAAACAAAAGTGATGATATCAATGGCTGGTGGGAGCACTGTCGAAGAAGAGGGAGTGTAGCAGTGTGCATTTGTCACAACGGTGTAGGAAGTAACACCATCTTGTGCAATGTTTGTGATACATGAATGCCTAAGAGATAGGGTGGTGTCAGAGGCAGGCTGCAAAATAATGCTGATTTCATGTATACAGAGAGTCAGGGAAAGAATGCAGAGATTGACAGGCATGAAAGGAATGATCTTGCTTGGGAGACCCTTGTGTCTGGGGAGGAGTTCCATTATTTGAGGAACATGTTATGTGCTGGAGGTGGGGTTGGAACTAGCTCTGTGGCTACAGAAAGGAGTGGTTGGAGAAATTTCTGGGAGCTGTCGCCTCTCCTAAAATTGAGAGGGATCTCCCTCCCTGCTAACAGATCCTTGTATGTGGCATATGTTCGGAATGTAATGCTGTATGATAGTGATACTTGGGCAATACAGGAAGAGGGTATTCATAGGTTCAAACATGCGGGAATGGCAATGATCAGATGGATGTTTAGTGCATCCTTGAATGAGAGGTCTGGGGGGACTAGGATTGCAACTGAAGGGTTGAGAGGAAGGATGGGACTGGATTTAAAGGTGCTGTGAAGAGGAGTAGACAGACATGGTTTGGGCATGCTGATGGGATGGAGGATGACAGTTAGGAGCAGGTGGTGAGATGTGTGAACGACAAGGGTAAGGGTGAGAAAGAGAGAGAGGCTGGCCAAAAACAACATGAGACAAGATCATAAAGTGTGTGTCATTGATAAGGGACTGAACAGGGTAGCTGCCAAAGACTAAGTAGCATGGATAGCCCATTAGGTGACCATGGCTGACACATGCATGCATGTTGGAGCTTTTATAAACGGTATATGAACAATACTACATTAGGTTAGGTTAGGATAAGTTTAGTTGGGTTAGTGTAAAATAGGTTAGGTTTGGATAAATCAGCAACAAAAGTACAGGTAAGCCCTTAATTCACGCGAGGGTTACGTTCCCAGACCCTTCGCGTATATGGTAAATTCGCGTATACATTCTGCCCTTGTGTGCACATAATTACGCATGTCTACTAAGTATATAACATCTGAATAATACTGTTTATGCATTACATACACCTTATACACTAGCATAAAGTATGAAAAACAACAAAAATGTAAGAAATTTAACACTGAAACCTGACAAGTACAAGCGTAGGTGGAGACACTTCAGCAGTCTGGTGCACAAACCCTCACTGCCTCCCATATGCTACATTCTGCCTTCTTTATTGTCCAAACAGTTGACTCATTCACCCCAAACATACGGTTCCTAGCCAGTTCACAGGCATAGATGGAGACACTTTAGCACAGTGTGCTGCACTAGCTCACTGACTCCCTTATGCTACGTTCTGTCTTCTTTATTGTAAGAACAGTTGACTCACCCCAAACACACCATTCAGAGACATTTCACCATGAAGTCAATTCACCATCAAAACATGGACGATTCCCTGTCATTCTATATACTTATTATTGATTAATTAATACTTTAATAACTAATTTTCAGGGAGATTTTATAACTCATTAAGTAAAAAACTAGTGTACTGTACTTGCTAAATAAACTGGTATGTAAATAAATGACGGGGAATCGTCCTGACGGGGAATTGTCGCCTACATTCCTCCCTTAAGTTTGTCCGACACAACTTTCTCTGTCAGCAACATCACGTTACAGTTCGTTTTGGTGTGTTACCACATGCATCACTAGCACTATGCTTAAGCCCCAGGTTGGCAGACAAGGCAAGCAATCACTGGAAGGCAGAAAAACAAGCCACAAATAACGATTCGCAAGTCATGCATGGTTCGACCGTCTGATTCAAACTGACCGTGTGGACTGACCTCCCACACACACACACACACATACATATATGTATGCACACGGGCAGCAGGTAGGCATTTTTATCTATCTATCTATCCATATACCTAGGCTGCTTCCCCCAAGGAAAGGGAGGTAGCCGAGACAGGATGACACACTCTCCATTTACTCATCCATTCAAACACATTCATTCACATCTTAGCCCCAAAGGGGAGAACGGACAGATCCTCACCGCACCACACCGCACAAGGGTCAACTGCGCAATGCAATCAGTGACATCCGCAGCA
Organism: Coenobita brevimanus; assembly: GCF_032717465.1. Taxonomy (NCBI): domain Eukaryota; kingdom Metazoa; phylum Arthropoda; class Malacostraca; order Decapoda; family Coenobitidae; genus Coenobita; species Coenobita brevimanus. The sequence goes on along the minus strand of NC_137045.1, from coordinate 15,219,150 downwards.
GGGCCCGACAGCAGAACTGGTTTACCCCTGCCACATCATAATAGACCCATCCCCTTACCCGCACCTGACCTGACTAGCTGATCAGACCAAATGCAGGAGAATATCCCCTCAGGGCTGCGTCATCACTTATTTATTCACAATTTCTCTCCCTTTATTTCTGTCACGCACAGCCACTCTTCCTTGCCCAACAGACCACAAACATTCTCCCAATCTCCTCCCTTTTAGCCTCAATCGTACTACATCCACGCACATTCATAGACCCAATCTTCAGGGTACGGGGATAACTCCATCCCCCATCCCTTTCTCTGGCCTGTCTCTTTTTAGGAACTAAAAAACAGAGGAGGGGGTCCCTAGTCCCCTCACCCCGCCCCTTTTAGTCGCCTTTTACGACACGCAGGGAATACGGTGGCAGTATTCTTCCTAACACAACCTGGCCGCAGAGTAGTAGTACCACCCCATAATGTGGCCAGGTTGTGTCCCCCCCGCCACAGGGGGCATTTTTATATTTTATTTATTTCTCTTCTATATTAAAATTATTTATTTGAATACCATAATTTTGTTTTAATTATTGTACGAAAAATTCGTGGATAACCGAAATCGCGTGAAAAAAGTTCGCGTGAATTAAGGGCTTACCTGTAATTTTGTGCCAAACATGGCAATGTATGATGGCGTCTGTCTGCTTTCAGCATGCACGCAAGATGGTGTCTGTGTGTCTTCAGTGCCATGGGGGATTGTAAACAAAGACAGCTTTTAACCCGTCACGTCCCGAGCTATTTTGCACCTCCAACACCCCCCAATCCCGAGGTATTTTCGAAAAAAAAAAAAAAATTTTGACTAAAACATCCGCTTTTGGTGAAAAACATCGAAATTTCATAAAGAAATCACGCACCTGAGGTTTTAAATACTCGATCCAGGTAGCAATACCTCCTTACCTGACTGGGTTTTCTAACAGGCTGGCACCAAAGAAAACGAGTTCTATGGGAGGGTAACTATTTCCCACCACTCATAAATGGTATTTATTTATTTACATGGTACGAATTTATATGTAGTACAAGAGTATATTGGTTTTCAAACAGTAATATAGGCATTATAAGCATTGTTTCACTCACCAACTCATCACCATACCTGACCTTCTTTTGCCACATTACCTGATCATCATTTCTGACTGTTTCTTCCTCTAATGCTATGTAAACTTTGTTCTCCACATTGTCATCAATTGGGGAATCACTCTGGCCCTGAATGTCTTTATTGGCCAGGTCACTGGTAACAGGTGAATTGCCAAGACAATGGCATGCAGGGGGGGGGGAGGTTATGCGGTGTAAGGCATTGTCCCTGCTTGGTATCTAGTAGAGGAATAGAGGAAGGTGTCCCGTGTATCTATCTATCTATTGCCAGATGCCATAATCCAGTAAGGGGTGGCCATTTGACTTTGAGTTATTTGTTTTACGGGGCGGGGCACTAACCCTCCACCAACCCACTTCCTGACACATAGGGAGCACGTATGATTTGGTTATATGGTTACCACCCAGCATTGTAAATGGTTTCTTACAATCGTACTACATCCACGCACATTGTCACTCAATGTAACGCCACTTGTAAAGGAAAGAAAAGTAATAAGAAGTGACAGGAAAGATGGGAGAAATAGAAGAGAGGAGGGCAGGCGCAGAAAAAGAATGATAAAGGCTAAGGAAGAAGTTGGCAGCACTACATCAAGTGAGTGGATGATGGTCGCCACCACCTACCACCTGTCCCGTGTATACATACAAAAAATCATGCGCGAAAATTGAAAATTGTGCAAATTAGGGACCTTGCAATTGCACGACGTACCAGTATGTCGTCGGGATTGGCAAATGCAAAATGTTGCAACGTACCCATACGTTGACGGGACGGGGCAGGTTAAACACTAACAAACATCAAAACTTGACACGGCAGCCAGACTCAAAGAATCTCATGAGAAGTTCAGGCAAAAAATAAATAAATAAAAAATAAAAAAATCCTATGTCTCCTTGAAGAATACCACATAGCTATCTGTATACTGTACATCTTTATTTCGTGACAACCAAATTTAAGAATATTAGACGAAATAAAGAATAATGACAAATGAGCATGGAAATTTCCAGGTAAATATCAACTAAGGGTCAATTTAGTCATAATGGTCACTAACAAAATAATAAAGCAAGCAGCTGAAATTTGATTAGGTTTTTATTTAAATGCCAGTAAACTGCAATCTGAGCACCGTCCTCTACTGATAAAAGAAATCTGGTACAATTTCAAAATTACACCCAACTGAGACAAACTGACATACTCAACATTTAGTTTATGACATTATAAGCAATTTCTCTTCATTACATCCATTGCATATGCACTTTTCTGTACTGCGAATTTTTAGTTTGAGACACCTCTGGATTTTGACATGCAAACAATATTTATCCAGTGGCTTTTAATGTGGTTTGAATGATTTTGACCATTTCTACTGCAAATTACTATTTTTTGTGATTTTCCCTCATCCCCATCTTGGGGTTCTGCTAGGGGAACAGCACAAAAACTAGCAATTTCCGATTGAAATGATGGTCAAAATGGTTCAAACACATCGAAATCCATTGGGAAAACAATGCTTGCATGTCTAGCCTAAACCCCTAACCTAACCTACCCCTGTCAAGGAAAGTATTGTACTCTTAAAATCTGATACTTAGTAGCTAATTGGGCTTTTTTTTCTCTTTTTCATTTTCGGAATGGGGATGCTATGGCTGCAAAACCAGATACTGTACGTTTATCGTCTCTGAAGCAACACGGATTTTTACAGTTTTTACGGAACACCTGAGCTGCCAGAACACTGTGATGTCTTAACAACTTAATACTACAGCTTCAGATGTCTGCATAATCCCCGTGAAATTTCACAATTACTGATAAGTAATAATTCTAAAAAAAAAAAAAAAAAAAAAAAAAAAAAAAAAAAGTCAGCCACTGCATGTCATGCACTAGCGCATGGCGCATGCCTACTGGTGATAACGAAAATACACACACACACACGAGCTCTCTCACATCACCGGCAGGATCTCCGGACACAGTTCTAAAACATGGAAAAAATTTGTAAATTCGTTTACGAAGCTATTACCCGGTACTCACTTGCAACTGCGTGTTCTGGGGTTCAAAATACTCCAGATAAGGAGATCTAATGACTAGGGAAAATTAAAATCTGAAATTCCCCACAAGTTCAAAACTAAAGGTATACCTTTTTGTACCCAGACTAATAACTAAAAAGAGAAAGAGCAGACTGGCTCCTGGCACCATCCATTATTGCATCTACTTTACAATCTGGCTGGGTTATTTCTGGCTAGTTCGGTTTAACATACAGGCAATAAAAAACAGAGCCTGCTACCTAGGCTACAGACGCAAGAATCTTCGATCAATTTTTGGTAGCGCACATCACTCACTTTCAAAACAAATAATATTTTTTCTGGTTGATTTTACTTAATGGATTTGAGCTTTATTTTTTTTTTTTTTACGAAACCACTCACTTTGGAGATTAGGTCTACCCAAGGCAAAATATGCCTACTGAATCTCCCCATAACAATGTACAGTACAGTAAAAAAAAAGGGGGGGGGGGGCATTTGTGACAGATACTTATACAGGTGAAAGAGCTTAGAGCTGCATAGACTTATGGGTCAATTTAGTTTCGTACAACCATGGAATCTTGAAATTTCCTTTTGACAATATACACACCTCACCTTTTACTGCCGTTTATACTAAATACTGTACTTAATAGTTACAAATGCACTTTTTAGTACAAAGTAGATCAAGAGTGGGGGGTTGGGTGGGGGAAGCATGGCTAAAACAGTTTATTCCAGTTCCTATCTCCATCTTTCATTGCATCTAACGGTATTATTTTACAAGTTGCCAATATGCGGTTCAGGGATATTACCACCATAAACGCACAGTATGGCACCCAACTCTATGGTACGCATTCTGCTGCAGCAGGTTAGGTTAGGTTAGGCAGAAAAATATACTGCACACGCTCGGGGGTGTACTGGCAACTTGTAAAAATTTACCCATCTAACTTAACCTAACCTACCGTAACTTAATTCAATCTTAACCTAATTTAATCTTGTGTGGACGTAGATTCGATAACACACGGGGTTACAAGCTGAAAACCCCCCATTCCTTATCTACTTAATACTAAAAAGTGCATTGTGACGACTAAGTAATTAATAATAACGGCTGTAGAATGTGAGATGTATATACTGTCAAAAGGAAATTTCATGATTCCATGGTTGAAACTGCAAATTGTACGATTTAGGAGCATATTAATTTACTGGTAAATACTTATTGCATTTCACAAAAGCAGGCCTGGAATAACTTACCTTCTTTACTATGCTTCGATGTAACGGTAGGCTTACTGACAGGCTAAAAGCCCGAGGCCTTGAAATGACCGGGTATCGCTGGACGCATGTGGTTGGTGGGATAAGGGCAGATGGAAGGCATCGCCAACTTCACATTGCCGATGTACTGGCCTTTATTTCACAGCAAGGATGAACAGAAAACGTCCACTGCAATTAAATGTTCGTTGAGGGAGATCAAGTCCACGGCCATACAGTAAAAAAACTATGAGAAAGGAGAAGCATGGGGTATTCCCTCATGCTTGTTTTCTGCTGGTGGCCCTCGGCGAGTGTTGCCAAATCTTGCTCCAAAATATCGCTAAAGATGTCCTCCCAAATTGCTAGGTTGCTGCTAAGTGGGGAAATCGAAAATAATAAAATGGGTTATAATTCCATGGAAATAGCTGTAGCAAGGGCTATACATGTAGAATACAATCTCTGTATGGTTGAGATTAAAAAATATGGTTAATCTTGCTTTAAATAAACTGATCATGGAAAATCTCTGCAGATTCTCTAAAAAGTCGCCACTTTTTAATATAAAATTTCTAGAATGTTCCCGAAACCCGTTGACGCTCCTATATCGCATTTATTCATCTACAGTAACAAAAATCCACAACTTCTTTCAGGTTGATGGTCAAATGTAGTCATATTGAAGGGAAATCTCGATTACTATCCAAGGGGACTCTTTTTTTACCTCACTGTCTCATTAAATTTCATCTAACCATAGCTTTGGGAATGGCTCAGTTCCCTCAGATAAAAATAAAACGAAGTGTATACATTAAAAAAAAAAAATGCCTAATGGAGGCAAATATATATTCAGATCTTCCGGAAAATGGCCAAAATGGCAACACGTATTAATGCATGCGATTTATGAATAATGTATAATGAATTTTATTGATGTAGAATATTTATATTTTTCTTATTGTATTTTTTTTTTTTTTTTCTAAATTGTGGTGGAGAGCAGCAACACCCGTTTCCAGGGGATATTCCGCAAGGCCGCCTACAAGAGCTCTCCTTGGGCCACCCAATAGTCTAAATAGGCTTGGCTCCCTCATAAAATGAAAAATAATACTAGCTTCGACCCTGCTATAGAGGGGCGCCGTCCACTGAGCACTAATTACATTATTATAGAGCTCAGTGGGGGGCGTTACGCGGTGTTGACTTCGCTACCTTATTTCCTCAAACCCCTACTGGAGAACGGTGAACTGCAGAACCAGAGGGGCTGCTTCAGATTGCAGCTCACTGGATTTACTCCCAGATAAGCCTGCGGTTGCAAAACTGGGATAACGTCAGATGAGCGGGGGGGGCAACATCAGAGTAATTAATAAGATACCTATAATTAGATGCCTTAATGCCAGAAAGGGTGACCACAGACAATGCCTCCCTATTGGTCTGTCCTCTGCCATAAAGCTGTCCTTCCAGCTCACACCACTCACTCATATAATCTACCCCCTCACATTATTCTCGATCTCTCCCACTTGACCTCATTTACTGAGTCTATTTCTCATTCTCCATTTCCTTCACATGAGCAAACGATCTCAGGGTACTTCTAAAGTTTGCCAGCACATCCATAGCAGCAAGATTAGCTTCCTCATCTCTTTGTATTTCCATTATGCTTGGTACACAGAGGGCCACTCTCCATCCACTCAACCCGGTGACTCTACTGACCGACGAGCTAAATGACTTTCCAAACATCATCATGCATTAAACAGAGTAGTTTAAAATGAATTCTGAGATGACTGAATGACAAATTTTGTTAAATTATCTCAAAATGCACCATAAACTTGTGTATTTTGTGATGGTTTACTAACCCCCCAAAAATGGAGCCAGCAAAGTTGGTTACTGTAAAATGCAAGGGCTTCCTGTGTTTTGTTTTAATTAAGTCCACAGTAAATTACAAAAAAGTTTCCTGTCAAGTTCCACTACTGATTTACCAGCCAGTTTTCGACCTATATATGCATATTCCCACATTCAAACCTCCCGGAAGTAGTCTCATATGCAAATAACATTACTATATCACTCACAAATCATACTGCCAACACAGTCCAGCTGTAGATTGCAACATGACTACCTCAGCACACTTCAGACATGGACCAAGGACAACAGACTGATGGTCGCTCCTGCCAAATCCAGCACCACCACATTCATAACCAAAAGCAAACATGAGCACACGTACACCCTTCATATCACCTTTTACAATGCACCTATACCACACACACACACATACACACACACACACACACACACACACACACACTCACTTTCTCTCTATCCACTAAGATCCTTGGAGTGATATATGACACTGGACACGCATACAAGGACCACACATAATTGTGACATAAAGTGCACCCTCCTGACTCAAGTCACTCAGAGCAACGACAGGCACGGACTCTGAGCAACAAAAAGATGCACGATTCTTGCATTACAAACAGTACATCAGATCAGTGACGTCCTATGCCTCCCTGGCATGCATTCTCCTCATCTTGTCTAACACTCACTGCAACACCTTACAGATAAAGCAAAACAATGCTCAAAACATCACCACTGGCCAGGGGCCTCGTTGTCTGCAAATGTGGGGGGGACACAATCAGCATCATACTACTTTGCACGCACCGCATGGGAAGGGGGGGGACAGTCCGGGGATGCGTAGCCACCTGGCCACCGGCGGAGCATTTTTGTAGTATGAAGGTAAACGTATGTACCATACATGGCTCAGGCAACAAGGGTGGTGCATACGTCAAGACTGACCTAAGCAAATACATCTAGTGAGATTAACCTCTCTTAATCCTTGACTCAGGTGACCACTCGACCTGTCCCGCTCAGGACATCACCTAGCCCTCCTCAATTACCAGCTTAGATTTGAGATGAGTAGAATAACAAATGGCATATGCCTTACTTGTAGAATAAGTATACACAACATAAGATACATACAGGTACTAGAGCACTGCACTGCACTGCACATCATACAAAGATGCCAACACAATACGGTAGGGACCCTATGGGACAACCCCACGGGGGCAGTTGCCTACCCTTGATTAACAGGTCTGTTTGGTGAGACAGACTGGGGTTACGTAACAACAATATGAACAAATTTTCCGCATTTCACTGTAGTTTGTACGAAAAAAAGCTGTGATATTTTGGAATACACCCTTGACATTTATTGCAGCATGGACTCTGTAATCAAAAGTATGTACAGGGATTAGATGTAAGACTGTAGCTCAGGCAGGATAAGGATGCATGGAAGTCTTACAGTCACATTATCAAGGTTGATTATGTGACGGTGTAAGTGAGCCCTTAATTTTTTTTTATTGTCATTTATGGAACACCTGTAATTGTTAGTTGTGATTAGCTTGCATCCCAAATTACAAGGTGTAGGCTAATCACTCATGATAAGGGAATGTAAATCTTGGTCTGCATTAAAAACTGTAGTCAGCATTAATTAAATGCATGTCATTTTCTGGTTATCATCTCACACTTCAGAAATTACTGGAAAAAAACTGGGGCCTTGTCTGCACCTTCACACTCAGCTTTCATGGTACAACCCTACTGCCACTTCCATCCCAAATGAAAGACAGTTTATGATACTGGGCAGTACACAGGGAGATAGTGACAGACTGATGGATAAACAGGATGAATTTCTGGGCTGTACATAGACAGACAGAAATACAGACAGATGGATGGATGGATAGATAGACAGAGGGATAGATATATACACTGATATATAGATAGATAGATAGATAACCAGACAGACAAGATGTATTTCTATCATATTAAAACCTTGCAATAAATCTTCTCATAGTTCCTAGATCATGAAAATAACAATAGACAACAGTTTTTATTTTTCACAGTTAAATGACACTTATGTAATGTACATTTTTCACAAGTTTTCAGTAATGCAATGAACCTTTTCTTTCCCATAATTCATAACATTTCATTATCCCTAAGTTACAACTATCGTTGATCAACAACGATACTTACAGTATCAATAACAAGAATGTTATTTTTGCATTTATGACCTGTTTGCTGCTGCATTAACTCCTTCAATCTGGTTATATTTTTCACAACTAATTTTCATTACTATTAGAGCATTTTATTCAGTTTTAAACTTCCCTAGAAGTGAAGGGATAAATGACGACCATATCAAGCCTCTCCAGCTTGAAAAGCCTCTATGAAGCTGGAGAAAATAATCTGGATGCAGTAAGAATAAAATACATTAATAACACACTCAGGTTGAAGGAATTAATACCTGCTAACATACACTGAAACGAATTGGAGACCCTACAACGAACAGAAAAGGGTTAACTTCCAGTACTGCTGTGCACATGTCACCTGCCAAGTTATTGAAATTATGGTTAACTCCTGTGATTTGTATGACTGATTGGTACCAAGCATAATTGGGACACCCATATGCTTTAAGTCAACCATACTAGCCTAATCTCCATCATCATCACTATCCTAACCATAAATCCCACCCAAGAAATAGGATGAGGTTGTACCCAGTGGCAAAGAACAAGAAAGCATAAAAGTCAGAGCGCTATATCCACAGCATGTCTAGTGAAGTGAGCCAGCTATCCAGGTCTTCAAAACCTGGCTTCATCTCACAGACAAAACAAAATCATCATCATTATTATCATAATCATTATCATCATCATCACTGTCATCATTATAACTGTCATCATCACCATTCCAACCTTAGTTCTCACCTTAAAGATGGGGCGAGGTAGGAACCAGTTATGACGACAAAGCATAAACTATAACTATCAACAGCTTATTCAGTAAAATGGGCCACAAAATCATTCACACATCATCCTGGCCTTAAAAACTTTGGCTCCACCTCAAAAAGAAAAAAACAAATCATCATCATCATCATCATCATCACCACTCCAATCTTAAGTCCCACTTAGGGTCATGAAACAAAGCATTAAAGTATAATCATAAAGCTGCATGCCCAGAGGTAATAGGCCATGCAATCAATCACATCACTCAAGCCTTCAAAATCCTGGTTCCACCACACAAGCAAACCATTTCCATACAATTCACAAGAGTTAACTGTTTAACAATGACTTTGGTAGGTGAAGCAAACCATTTCCATACAATTCACAAGAGTTAACTGTTTAACAACGACTTTGGTAGGTGACAGATATACATCAGTGACAGACATACAATAGCAGCATAAGTTAACTCATCAGAATTTATCATAAGGTCTCAACAAGGAACTAGTGACATGAGACTGGCACACAAGCCATCCATTATTGCATTAGATAAGTCATTAATACAGGATAGGGTTGTCAGCATGTTGACTTTTTTTCAATGATTTCACATTACAGCTTTTCCATGCTACTACAGTAATAATCATACTTTCATCACCTACAGATTTAATTTTCTAGATTTTTAGTTGCATGTACACGTAAATTATCAGTTTGTATTTATCCAGTATCTAGCAAGTAGGTTTTTCACATTTATTTTTCTGTATAGTGTTCAAAATATGAGCAACTACCACTATCACCCTCAAGCAAAAATAAAGCCTTTGCATACTTACATATACAGTATAAACTCCTGTGGAAAAACACATTGGTTATCACTAACTTCAATTATAGTTAGTCTCAACATTTGAAATTTTTACAGGATTCTCTGATTGGACTTCCATTGGTGTGGGGTATGACATCGTAAAAGTTGACTGCCTATATGAGAGTATCACAGATCAAATAGTGTTTCCGATATAAATTAAACTATGATGCCAAAGTACACTAAAGAAAAAAAAAAAAAAAGAAAAAAAAAGACCATGGTATAATATACTGTACAGAGTGACACATATGCTGCCATTTCCCAGGCCATGTGACACTTCTTGCTCTTGGGCAGGCCAACTTGCACATCGCTCTGTATTAACCATTTCAACCAGATCTCTTTTTGTAGTCCATTCTTGCTGCTGTCAGATTAGATTTAGCTTAGGAGAGCCCTCTGGTTCTGAAGGGATTAGTGAAGTTACATCTAACCCATCCTAAGCTGAATAAAGTCAAGAGACGGCAAGAAAGAAAGAAAAACGACATTGGTTGAATGGGTAAAGCAGCAGGACATAATGAAGAAAAATTGCACAGCTGAACAAACTAAAAACTATTTTAAGTGTTCTGGAAGTTTCTCATGCCAACCAAAGCTGTCACCCTCGTTATTTTGAAGCTGTGGGTGCAAAGATTGTTAACCCCTTCAGTCTGATGACATATTTCATACTGTATTTTATTCTTGCTAAGTCCAAAGTTTTATACACCTTGAGACAGACTTTTTAAATGAAGATCAGGGATTAGATATAGCTTCCATTAACCCCTTCAGTACTAGAGATCTGTCCTATATTGAATAAAATCACCTGGTGATAGCAAGAATAAATCCAAAAATAGGTCACCGGATAAAAAGCTTAAGGGTAGAGTAAAGTTGAATCCCCACCACAAGCAAGCCACTGGTGAAAGTGATGCTTGGAAACCCCTCATTCCTTTTACTTCCTTACTGGATTCTGTATGGTCAATGAAAAATGTACAGGAAAAATAACTGGTTAAAAAATTCTGAATCACTTATTCACACTACAGTAAAGTAATGGCATCTGGTGGGGATTTGGCCAAACTCAAAAGTCTGCTTTATTAAAATTACACGTACGCTATTACATTAAAAATAAATTTGTTAATAACTTATGGTGGATTACTCAGAAAGCCAAAAAGGTTAATCTGTACAATGTAGCAAGGTACAAACTCACTTCAAACTCACATCCCTACCATGAAGATTCTAACATACATCACATTTGCCAACAGGCACACAGTTTGGGGTGGGCCATATCTAACATTCACCTCTAACCACTTCAGCCCCTTGATGTATTGTTATTTTATTTTTACTACCACCTGACATTATAAAAGACTTTGGGGAGCCTTTTCACAGTTAAGTTGTGACTGGAATAGTTTCTATTACCCCTTGACTAAGAGGCTTCCCTGAAGCTAGAGAAGTATATCTGAAGGTAGCAAAAATATAATATACTGTATATAATACACCTTCTGAGTGATGAAGCTAATATGGGGGTATGAAATAATGTGACATGGAATGCCTACTTGCATTTTTTTTTTTTTTTTTTTTTTTTTTCATTGTGCCACATCACATAGACACAGTATAAATTATGAGCTCATGGCCATGGTACAGTTTAACTGGAGTATACTACTGTACTTTTGTAGTAAAAAAAAAAAAAAAAAAAAAAATGAGATGTCTAGTGGCTCCATTACAGTAGAAATTCAGTTATCCATTTTCAGGTGTTTTCTGATGTCTTTTAGATTATCTGAATTAAGCTAAATCATCTGACAATGCTATGTTTGAACCTAATTTTTCTTTTCATGTCATTCACAGTTACAGTATACTGTACAGTATAATCAACTGATAACAGATGAGAGTAATGGATGAAATTACACAGATATTACATGATCACCATGAAAATGAGTACTGAGGTAACAGAAATGTAGACATTATGAAGAGATCAGAAAAATATGAATGAATGAATGAATTGCAGTGGATGCATGGCTTGCACAGACCTGGCAAGAGCAGGCAGTGCTGTTATACTAGTCATGAAGGACCAAATGTCTGTAGGGACATCACTTTTTATCACTAGAAGCTACCCATCTCCAATCACTGAACACTTTGTTGAGGGTATGATTAGTGTATGAAAAAATGTATTCTGTTGGAGTGGCACTGTTTGTAAGAGTCCACTTGTCATTGAGAGAACCTAGACAGAGTTTCGTCATGTGATAAAGCATGAAAGAATACACTACTACACTCACTGCTAACATCCATCCATAACTGGGCATTACCAAAATTCTAGTTTTTTATAGGCTTAAACTCTACACATCCAACCATTGAAGCCTCCAATACTAAGATAAAAGGTACTGTTTGTGTTTTTGCATATTCAGGGTCTGGTTATTAAGGTACCTGGATAATGGAACTTCTACTGCTTCTTGGACGACATATAGCACAGAGGGACCACAGTGGCCAAATATCCTAAATATTACACCACATAGTTATCACATTCCTAGAAGAATTGAGGCACTTTTCATGGGGAAAGCACATTTTTCTTGCCATGGAAACATTATGCTGCTATAAAAAACATCATTACCTCACTTTGAACACCACTCACTGGAACAGACAACTGCCTTATTACAGAAGGTAACACATGTAACCAGCATATCACAAGGGAACTCACATCCCTGTAATTCTATGTGTTATTTCTACTTTTACAAACATTTCAGCAGTTATAATCCTGTGTATACAGAGACAGCCAGCAGTACATTTACCTTCTATGGATATAACTTTATTAAGCAAAAAATCAGCCTCATTGATTTTTACTGGTTAATTTAGCAAGCTATCATTAGGCTCTGGCAGTTTTAAAGAAGTGTAAAGGAACTAGCTGAAATGATTGGAAGGGAACACTTCAGAACAGTCTCCACAGATTGGCTGTGTGTAGTCCAAAACATCAGAGAGGAAAAAAAAATGAATTCAGCCCCTTCAGTCTGGTGATGTAATTTCCCTGTTTATTTTTGCTCCCTCCTGACAATTTTATTCTACGTAGGAAAGACCTCACCTATAGAAGGGGTTAACTAAGGCTGTATCTAACCCCTCCAATTTGAGAAGTCTCTCCTAACCTAAATATAACTTTTTGAGGGTAGCAAGAATAAAGCAAAATAAAGACTGTCATCATACTGAAGAGGTGAAGGTCTTTCCTGTGTTTCCTTCCCACCCACTTTACTTGTCTCTCTGAATCAGTAAATGAACTAGTGGCTACAACTGGAGATCACATTCACTCTCATTCTTCTCCACCTACCCTCTACCGCCTACGACCAACAGGTTTGTTGCTGAGGATAGAGGCACACTTAGGGATGTGTCGATCAGCTGCCTGCTCATTGAATTTGCGTCCACAATGAGGGCATTCCACGTAGTCTGAGTTGTCTGTCGGAGGTGGAGCACCCCCTGTCTTGGCTGCACGGATGGTGGCAATGAAGTCTTCATGCTGTTTCCTCCAGTCTTTCTTCTTGGGCTAAAAACAAAGTAGTAAAAGTAAGCATTATATAAGTACTGTATTTCCTACTTAATACTCTGCTGCTACAAGTTCTCATAACCCATTAAATTTGGTGACCTATTTTACTGGTGTATTTAACTCCAAATGATTATATTAGGCTTAAGATCATCTCTTGCATTGAGAAAGTTAATGAAGGATACATCAAGCCCCTTACCTTTATTACTAATCTAGCTCTAGTTCCACATCCAGCACATTCATGTCCCCCAGCACTAAGGTTTTTATGACTCACTCTCTGCTGATTATAATAATCTGACATTAGCTGGAATACAATGCTAGAGTTGTTCCAACCATGGGAAATTTAATGGCGAGAGTATGAACACTATTTTATGACACGATCCACACTCAACTAAGTATCATAAAATGACAGTAACACACAACAAGAATTGTTTCAACCATAAGGGGCTTAATGGTGAATGTATCAACACTCAGGTTCCAATGACTCACCCTCAGCTGATTATAATCATGTGTTGTAGGCCATACTGGAATACTTCAGTTGTTTCAACCATGAGAGATTTAACTGCAGCCACAGAGACAACAATTAAATAACACACAACAAAATGCAGTACAATACCTTTGGCTTTTCTTTGAGGTGCAAGCCCTTGGATACAAATTTCTCTGCCTCAGTCCCCTTTGTCCTCATCTTAACAGGATCAAACACCTGGAAAATATACCACAACAATTACAAAAGGAAAACTGAGTCAAGTGTGAGCCAGACTGTGAACTCTAATAAGTCCATTACCACTTCTGATCAGGGTGAGAAAATGAATCAAGATAACAACCTGAAGAAAAAAGGAAAAGTTGAAGTGGAGAAGATTTCAGGGCAAGAGGGGCTGTAAGAGGAGGGGATCAATCATTAACCCCTTCAGTATATATGATGAATCTTAACATTTCATTCTTACTATCAGCAGACAACTTTATTCTGTATGGGAAAAACCTTTAACAAAAAATTACTGAAGGCTATATCCACCTCCTCAAGTTCAGAACGTCTCTTATAATCTAAATAAAACTGTCTGGACATGGTACACACAAATAAAGGAAGAAGATAAGGAATAAGGATAGAACTGTCTTGGCGATGCAGCAGCAGGCAATGAATCAATTTTAAATGAAGTAAAAATATTTACAATTTACATCATTCAGGGAATTTTAGATTTTACACGGCAATTCACTACATCCAAAAGAAATAAAAATATGTTACTATACCGTACCTGTTTGTCAAAATAGGATACTGACAGTTAATGTTAGAAAAGCTAGCTGATGAGAGATATAGCAGGAAGGCAAGACCTGACAGAGTATGCCTAGATGGAAAACAGCTGGTGAGGTGAGATGAGGTATAACTACAGTATAATGAGAGCAGATGATGCACAGAGAGTGTAGTTGGCCATAAAATGGTGTAGTGGATTTTACCCTAGGTAATGAAGTAGATCAATATACAATAAATGAGGTACTACAATTAAAAATAAATTTCATATAAAGGAAATTAATAAGCAGACTGGTATCCCAGCAGGGGAAACAGGGAAATACAGTACAATAAATATCTATCTGTCTATTCCCAGACGCGTCAATCCCGTTTGGGGTGGCCACAAACAAATCGCCTCCAAGTCGCCCTGTCCCCCGCCATTTCACTGCCCTGCTCCCAACTCACACCTCCCTCTCTCAAGGAAAGCTGTCGAGATGTAATGAGGAGACAAGAACTGAGAGATAACATGCATGACATTCTTTTTTCATTAAGAAGGTGGACACAGCAATACAGTACATGAAGCACAGCTGCCTGAAATGAGCCACAGGATTGTTGGAGAGCTAAAAGAATTAGTGGCATTAGCCACATTCTTGTGGTTGTCTTTGTTTTTGTCAGCCCATAAAGAAAGGAAAAAGACAAATGCAAGTCACTATGAATATAAACAATGTCCTTGAGCTTCACCATGTAACCAGTTTTTCATCACTCATTCTCTTAACACTGCCTACAACCTGAAGACATAGTGCTCAGTTCTCTCCATCACGCTACATTTACATCCATATCTCTCATATTCCCTCATCCAACCTCTCTCACACCATGTCACCATACATGGCCCTTAAACACTTAATTTTTTAAACTCTTCTGCCCACCTTTTTTATTTCTTCTTTGCATTTCCAGTCCAAGCCTCACATCCACCACTACTTTAAAAAATACCCATTACTTTCAAAATACCTATCCCTCTCTGGGCAGATTGTGATTTCCTCCTCCACACAATGCTCAGTGTCTCTATTTATGGTCGACAAGTTTACAGGAACTCAAGTTAGTCTTCCTCAGATGCAGGAAGGTCACAATGATTTTCCATAAACCATTTTTCTTAAAGAGCATACTACGTTGAGTATGACAAATTATATTCTTCTTAAATGACAACTCAAAGCTGAAGGTTTAAAATTAAATGTACATAACAAAAGTGGAGAAGGCATTAGGGAGCAGTGTTTAAAAAGGTAGTTCAGCGTTCAACCACACAGACCTGAGCATTTAAGAGGGTGTGCTTGCATGGGATTCATCACACTGGACTGAAGCAGAAGATGAGGCAAGGGTTGGGGGACATGTCAACATTTTATAACAAGCCAGTGGTGAAACAGTTTGGGTAAATTGTGGAGTTAACATTTACGGCAGCCTGCTGTGCACAACGATATACAGTACAGGAGAGCTGCCCCCTCATGTGTGCCATGTGTAAGCTGGCCATTACAATTCATTCATGTCTTTTACACACGGTATGAATGATACCTAATGAGTGATGATGAAGACTGTCCTGCTTCCACGTGCTACCCTGCTGCGGCAAGTAGCACTATTCATATGCAAATATATACATAAAATATATGTATTACCCACATACCTTATTCTATCACCGGGAAGATGCATGAAAGGAAAGAGGTGAGGTAATATTAGCAAACTCCTATGTGTTAGTAACTCATCTGTGTCACAGAAAATATGGCTAGCGTACAGATACAGATAATATTGAGGGATCATGACAAAATTAAGGGATTATTATTACAGGATTATTATACCAAACCTGAGAAATTAGTATGACAGACCTGAATGATCATGTCAAAACTGGGGGAACATTACAGTTATACAGAGGCATTATTACTGATACAACAAAATACAGGGATTATTATGAATCCACCAAACCTGAGAGATAATTACAAACACATTAAAACTGAATCTATCTAACTATTGCCAGACACCATAATCCCATATGGGGTGGCCATTTGACTCCGAGTTATTTGTTTTACAGGGAGGGGAACTAACCCTCCACCAACCCACTTGACACGTAGGGAGCATGTATGGTTTGGTTATATGGTTACCACCCAGCATTGTAAATGGTTTCTTGGCTTACAGGAAACCATATGGCTTGTCACTTAATGTAAAGCCACCTGTAACGGAAAGAAAAGCATTAAGTAGTGACAGGAAAGATGGGAGAAATAGGAAAAGAGGAGGGCAAGCACAGACAAAGAATGATAAAGGCTAAGGAAGGAGTTGGCAGCACTACATCAAGTGAGTGGATGATGGTCGCCACCACCTACCATATAAAATCATTACCGGTATATAAAAATGGAGGGATTATTACTCAAGCATCAAAACTGATGGTTGATTATAAGAGATGGACGGATTCAGACCTGAAAAAATATACCGGGTAGCTCATTTTGAAACTGAGGAAACAGGAATTTCATAACTGGAGGACTATTACATTAGTATCAATATCACTTTACCAGCCTAAAATATCAAAACTGAGTCCATCTATCTATCTATCTATCTATTGTCAGACGCCTTAATCACGTAATGGGTGGCCACAAAAAAATCGCCTCCATGTCGCCCTGTCCCCTCCCATTTCACTGCCCTGCTCCCAGCTCACCCCCCTCGCTCTCATATACCTCTCCACTCCATCCCTCCATCTCATCCTTGGCTTTCCCCTCCCTCTCCTCCCCTCCACCTCACTCACATACTGTCCTCGTTAGTCTCTCTCTCTCTTTATCCTCTCCACATGGCCAAACCACCTCAGTGTATTTCTCCTAACGCTTTCTATTACATCCACATCCACACCACAACGCTCCTTCACTTCCTCATTTGTCAGTCTCTCCATGTAACTCCACATGTTCCTCATTTCCACTGCTGTCATTCTTGACTTGAGTCCTTCCTGCAAGGTCCAAGCTTCACTTCCATACGTTAGAGTTGGTATCACAATACAGTAGAAGCTCGATTATCCAGGCTCGGATTATCCAGCTTTCGGTATATCCGGGCCGTGACCCAATGGTTCAGTGGTATAGTAATTCATAGAATTATCCGTATGATAGCTCCGGTTTAAACAGGAAGCATCCAGTTTCTAGGGAGAGAGGCATGGATAAACCAGAGAGAGTCTTGCTCACCCTGCCCCCACCCACAACTGCTCACAACTCGATCACAAGGGTGGTAGGATGGAGTTTGGTGAGGCAACTGATACTCCTGACGTAGCCTAACCTTGCTTAACTACTTAATAATTTAACCTAACCTGGGCTCCAGTTGGGAAATTGGGAAACTAAATCCAGTTTTGTGTACGATGAGTTTCTTCCTTTATGCCCGAAGCAATCGCAGGTACGGCTTAAAGAACGTGATAAAAGAGAAAAACTTTCAGCAAGAGAAGGTAATTTACTACCCTCAAAATAGAAAAACACAGAAAACAAACTGGAAGAATATGAAGTGAATTGGTGAGGTCTTTAGGCTGTATGCTTAGACGAAAAGTAATGGGTTTCATAGTTTTAGGGAACGAAATGAAACAAGAATGTCTGCTAATCAGGAAAAAAATAAATAAATAAATAAATACTCATCTCATGTGTTCTCGTAAGTTAGCATTCAATTCTGCATTCTTCGTTAGGTATCGCGCCTCCCAACACATTTCGGACCAACAGAGCATTGTTATTTCTTCCTCCTACATTTACCGTTCACTCTTTTGTTCGTTCTTAAGTGTACTGTATGTGTGAAAGAGAGTATTAATACAAACAATAATGCATTCCATTAACCCCATCATAGCTGTCAGCCTCAAACAATGCTTTACTGTACCGGTGTCAGGGATGCTGGGTTAGGGAGAGCTATTAAAAACTGCGAACAATTATGGGAAGGGAACGAAGGTCACTGGTATGTTTTCACGACACTCCTCTACCATCTCAAACAGTCAGGCGGCCTGCCACTTCATCTCAGATGTTTTCGCCGATATGTTTAAATGCTAATGTAACATGCACCCTAATTATGAGTAAGTTTCTTCCAATATGCCGGAAACAAACGTAGGTAAGGCTTAAGGAACGTTATTATGATAAGAAAACAAACTAGAAAAATACAAAAACAAACTAGAGAATATGAATTGAATTGGTAAGGTTATTAGGCTGTATGCTTGGACGAAAATTTACGAGTTTCACAATTATAGGGGACGAAATGGAACAATTATGTTTACTAATAAGAAAAAATACTTTCATCTCAAGTGTTCTCGTATGGTGGCATTCAGTTCCACATTCTTTGTTCGATGTCGCTTCCCAACACATTTCGGACCGACAGAGCATACAGTTATTTCTGCTCCTTACAGTTAAGTGTACATTTATTGCACATTCTTTTGTTCGTTCGTGTATGTGTGAAAGAGAGAGTATTGATACAAACAATAATGTATTCCATTAACCCCTTATAGCTGCTAGCCTTGAACAATGCTTTACTGTACCGGTGTCAGTAACGTTAAGTTAGGGAGAGCCATAAAAACTGCGAACAATTATGGGAAGGGAACCAAGGTCACTGGTATGTTTATACGACCCTACTCTACCATCCCAAACAGCTCGGCGGTCCTTTCATCCCAGATGTTTTCGCCGATATGTTTAAATTCTAAAGTAACATGTACCCTAACTTTATGTTTAAATTCTAATTAACATGCCCCCTAATTTTCTTTCACGAATCATAACAAATCACAAGATCGGTTTAGGGAGAAGGGGAAAAAGCCAGGTGTACCAGACGAGTCTTTTCACATCTGTAAGAAAAAGAAACTGACTTTATAACTTTGAAAAAATGGTTTCAAGGTCTGCCACGGAAGCACACAAATTTCTGAACTCACGAACATTGAGTATTTGAGGGGGGTAAACATACGCTTTGCTGTAAGCAGTAAAAGCACCTTACCAAATCAGTTCATCCTGATAGTCTGTTATATTTTTCTGATTATTTCTGGGTTGGTAAATAAACATTTCTTGTTAAATCTTTCCCCGCTGATTTTATCTGTTCTGGTGTGACGACTCTCTGATTCGTTAACGTAATGGCAGAAGACACTGTTCTAATCTAAGTGTTTAAACGTGGCCTAACCTAGCTTAACTGCACCTAATAATGTAACCTAACCTAATCTTCAGTTGGGAAGTTGGGAAACGAAGTCCACATTTGAGTACGATGAGTTTCGTCCATTGTGCTGGAAACAATCGTAGGTACAGCTTTACAACGTGACGATACTAAC
This sequence comes from Coenobita brevimanus, assembly GCF_032717465.1. Lineage (NCBI taxonomy): Eukaryota > Metazoa > Arthropoda > Malacostraca > Decapoda > Coenobitidae > Coenobita > Coenobita brevimanus. The sequence goes on along the minus strand of NC_137045.1, from coordinate 15,199,213 downwards.
AGGGAGGAAATCTTTCAGTAAGAAAAAGTGATTTACCGAACTGAATATAGTCTGAAAAATACTGAAACAAGCTGGAGGAATATACATTGAACTGGAAAGGTCTTTCTGGTACTTAAGTGTACATTTACCGGTAAATAAATCAGTCTAACAGTACAGTACTTGTGTTTCCGCCGGATTAATCGTGCTTTCGGATTAATCAGGCACCCCTTGACCCCATATAGCCCGGATAATCGGGCTATCTCTGCTGTCATGCAGTGACTTCGTTACTTCCATGCTCACTTCCCTGTTTCTTATCACTGCTTTCAAAGAACCAGCAGCCTTTCTTCCTAGCTGTAGCCTTTCAAGCACTTCATCCTCCAAACTTCCATCCATACTTATCACATAACCCAAGTACTTAAATTCATTCATTCATTGCCAGACGCCATGTATCCCAAAAGGGGTGGCCAAGGGCTTAGAGTTAATTGTTTTACAGGGAGGGGCACTAATCCTCCACCAACCCCACTTGACACGTAGGGATGCCAACAGCATCTGGTGTTCCCAGGCGGTCACTCATCCAAATACTAACCAGACCCAACGTTGCTTAACTTCGCTGATCGGACGGGACACTCACATTTTCCATTTCCTCACCATCCAACCTCACTGTACATCCAGTGACTCCATTTCTCTCGAAGACCATAACTTTACTTTTCCCTACATTCACCTTTAGTTTCCGTTTCTTACACACTCTCCCAAACTCATCCACCAAGCCTTGCAGTTCCCCTTCGTCTTCACTTAACAATATAGTATCATTTGCAAACAACTGTACTGGAAGTTTCCAAAAGCTGATCTCTCTCATTAGGGCCGCTCAAACATCCACTGCCCTATCTTTTTTCTAGTTTATAGAAAACAAAGTTTTCATCTAAAAATGATTGTTAAGAAGTAAAAATGGCAAACGTGCACAGATAAGAGATGAAAAAAAACACAGAAACAAGACAGCATTCAGGATGGGAGGAGATTTGAAGACCTAAATCCATTACAACATTCCACACTTTAGCCACTGACTTGTCGCTGGTGGAATGTAGTAATGGGTACAGATCTCCAAATCTCCTCCAATCCTGAATGCTCTCTTGTTTCTGTGCTCTTTTCATCATTTATCTGAGCATTTTGCCATTCCTACTTCTTAATCATTTTAGAGGAAAACTATTGTTTTCTAGTTTAAGATCTTTTTGTGGAAGTATAATTATGCATAGAGCAAGTGTTAGATTTGCATTGTTACATACACAGCAAAAACGAGGGTGCCTTCCTGTGAAATGAAGTGTTTTGGGACGTTCTTTAACCATAGGAGAGCTGTGGCTAATCAATGTTGCGCAAAATGGCGCACTTACGGGTGACCGTGATGCGGTTTTCAGGCCATTACTCGCGAACCGTAGCCTGAATGATTTTCTAAACATGAAACATCTACACTTGACAAGCAGCGTTTTGGTGTGTAGTACGCTCGCTTATGCCTTTTTGTTTTGGAGTTATGACTGATGAAGAAGAAAGACAGAAAGCGGAACAAAATCGATATTTTTGCAGTTCGATTTTGGGACTCCTACGAAGGTTAGAAACACTCTGCAAGTAGTTTTGCACTTGAATAGCAAAGGTCTTTTAGTTTATAAGCTTAGAACTAAGCTTTGCGACCGTTTTCGCGTGAATGCCCCAATACTCTATACTGTAGAATGGGACGCCAGTTTGAACCTGCACCATTCCTATTTACGGAGTGCTACTGTACTCTGTGATAACCCCATCCATATACATATTGAACAACCATGGAGGGATGACACATCCCTGTTTAAATCCAACATTCAAATGGAAAAATTCACAGTCCACCATCCACACGCACTGCAGCCTTAGTCACGTCATACATACTCTTCACGGCATTCAACAACTGCTCATTTACTCCATACAGTATATTCTTAATGTTTACCACATTCCTTGTCTATCCACCCTGTCATATCCTTTCTCCAAATCCATGAAGGCTGCATACAACTTCTTTCCCTTCTCTAGAAACTTTTACACAAAAGACCTAAGAAAGAATATCTGATCTATGTAACCTCTTCCCTTCCTAAAACCTCCTTGTTCTTCACCAACTACTGTAATTCCCCTGTTATATCCTTAACCCTGTCTAAATATTTTACCACATACTTATCCTATTACACTAAGAAGCCAAATGCCCCTATGATTACCACACACTTCTTTTTCCCTTTTTCCTTTGTACAAAGGAATAATTGTACCTGACTTCCAATCCTCTGGGACTCTACTTTCCTCCCAGGCCAATCTGCGCATCTTCCATATCCATTCTACTACTCTCTCTCCTCCATGCTTCAGCATTTCACCACACTTTCCATCAATTCCTGGGGCTTTCCCCATTTTGACTTTCTTCACTGCTTCCACTACTTCCGTCTTAATGATTTCTTCCTCCTTTCTCACCTCCCTCCTTCTCCCAGCCAGTCCCCAGCCACTTACAGTATACTTGCATTACTTGCAAAACTGAGTCACAGAATTTAAATTCCAGGATTAATATATGAAATGATCTGGTCTAATGGACTGGAATGTGCATTTGTATATTTAGAATGCCAGATTAAATTAATTTTTTAAGCTTAATGCATAAAAATATCTGGAATTATACATTATGTCTGAATATATGAATTAAGATAACTGCTAGAGTAATTTAAACTCATCTCAATACGACCATATATCTAAATTATATGGAACATCAAAAACATTCAAATATTAAGTTAGATATCCCCCAAAATATGAATTATTGAGAAAATTATTAGATTCCAATACGAGACTGGGCTCAGTATGACCTAACAACTTATCACAGGTATGTCAAACACTGTACGGGAGGACATCACAGCATCTGGCCTAATACACTCTGAAATACAGCATAGTGTCCCTTGGAATTCCCAATCACCTCTACCATGGATTCAGCATAGTGCCCCCAGAAACTCCCAGACATCCCCACAAGGACACCACGGAGGAGCAGCAGCAGCACACCGAGACTCGGCGCGACAACGGCACAAGTCAGCCTGGGCCAGATGCCCCTATGACTTGGAGCCCTCCCGACGTCGCCATAGCAGGAATCCTGCACTACCTTCAGGGCGAGTTTCCACCAACCAATCTCGGGGTGGAGCTGTCTGTCCAGCTCCTACCAGCGCCCCTAAGGAGTTGGCCTGTAGCCACTCCCGCCTTCTTCAGGAGTCGGCCAGTAGCCTCTCCGAAGTTGTCTTCCCTCTTGGGACGGCTGGTAGCTGCCCACCCCTCGCTAAGGAATCGGCCAGTAGCCGACCTGAGGGTAATAAGGAGACGGCCGGTAGTTGCTCCCGCCTTCGTCAGAAGGTGTCCTTCTGGAGACGGCCTGTAGTCGCTCCACACCCCCTTCTGAAGGAGTCGGCCTGTAGCCGCTCCCACCTTCGTCAGACGGCCGGTAGCCGCTCTGAAGGCGTTGCCCCTGAGTCGGCCTGTAGCTGCTCCACACCCCTCCTGCAGGAGTTGGCCTGTAGCCACTCCCTCCTTCGTCAGATGGCAGGTAGCCGCTCCGAAGGCGTTGCCCCTGAGTCAGCCTGTAGCCGCTCCTCGTTCCAGCTGAAGGAGTCGGCCTGCAGCCCATCCTGCCTTCGTCAGACGGCCGGTAGCCGCTCCGAAGGCGTTGCCCCTGAGTCGGCCTGTAGCCGCTCCACACCCCTCCTGCAGGAGTCGGCCTGTAGCCGCTCCTGCCTTCGTCAGACGCCCGGTAGCCACTCTGAAGGTGTCCCGGGGTGCGCTGGTAATCATTCACCCTCTCAGGCCACGGCCAGTAGCCAGGCCTCGGCGCCTTGTGGTCGCGCCCCTGGGAAGCCACGGCCAGTAGCCGGGCCCCATGGCCGTAAGCAGCAGAGAGCAGCCCCGCCGCCCCAGCGTGAGACGAGTGTCCTGACCCCCGACGCAGAGGACGTAGAGGAGTACTGGAGAGGCCCTATAGCCTCCCCCGGTCTCTGCTCCCTACGACTGGCCCTGGAGAAGACCCACCTGATGGACCCTCACCCAGACCGGTGCCGCAGCCCCTTCCTGACGGCGCCGCCTAGCTCTGGGAGCCGCAGCCCTCAGGAACTCCAGGCCCTCCCCAGAACACCCAGGCGGGACCTCCCTACGCCCCGATGGCAGAGGACCTCTACCTCCGGCCGAGACCTGAGCGAGAGGTTCAGGCAATTGTTCGGCCCCAGTCCTGAGGGCCACACTCCTGTTCCCAGCCCAAAAAGTACAGGCCCCTTTGCCACCTGTAAGCCTAGACGAGAGAAGACACCCCTGCGTGTGGTCCCGTGCCCTCTCCGCACGGCCTCCCCTGGTGGTGCCCCTGCCCCGGCAGAACTGTAGCCGGCTTGTCTCCCCGTTGCACCCGCCGCCCAGTGACTCATGAGACAGTGATTGCGCCCTTAGTGTAGTGTAACAGTGACAAGGCGATAAAGTGCATTCATAGTACCAGACCAAGTGTTCACGTGAAACTGAAATAGTAATGGTCTAATATACGACAGGGAGGAACAGTGAATAACCTATACAGAATCAAAGTGATAGCGAATAAGACCCATGTGCAACACCCCTCATATTATAATAAGAGAAACACCCAAGGCGTGGAGTTTGTATTAATAATTAACCAACAGTCCCTTGCTCTCAGAAAATAATAAATCGAACACGCCATCAATAACCTCCGCCTCATACTACCATAATTACAATTAGACCCCAGTGCCTTACACCCTCCCCTAGTGAGCCTCATCTCTAACTCCTCCACGCGCACAGAGACCTTGGACTGTACTAATTCTGCACACTCCGCCTCGAGTGCTATTTCAAGTGTATACTACCATAGTATCCTGTGAGATACTGATTATCTAGTTATAGGTGTTTGTAATTGACCAAATATTGTGTTGTAACATCTGCTGTTGTCCCTTGTCGGACTGAGTAATACACGTGTAAAGGTTATTGCCTGGAGTTTTTGTGTCCTGCCTCTCTCTTATTTGTACCAAGCCCCGGTCTCGAAAGAGGACCCCGCTACACGTTAGGTGTTTTAGGAATGGGAAGTCGAGCCTTAAACACCTAGCATTACACACTCAAACATGTGAGTTACAACGCAAAAAATGAACAGAATAAACAACACACATCTTAATATTACCAATTCTTATTATTTTACAAGATTTATGTCAAATTTTCTTAATCATCGTACAAAATCATTGCATCAGAATCTCAAAACATCAATTATTTTATATCAATAAGTCAAAATTGCAGGATTGAAAGACAAAACTTCACAATTTAATATAGTATACCAGAATCTCACCTTGCGCTTCTTAGCCTTGACATTGGATTTGGAGCAGATGGACTCGTGTTTCTCAAGACGGTCCGAGTTGAAGTGGCGACCGCAGATCCGACACGACTCCATCCCAGGAGGAGGCTTTGCGGGTCGAGCTGCTGGTGCCGGAGTCTCCTACAACACAAGTATGATTTAACATGGGGAACGGTGCACACAATGAACAAACAAATGTAGGATTCAACACATGTGCTGAAGATTAAACACACACACACACACACACACGGCATCGTCGGAGGTAGACGTCTGTACCGGCGCTCCATACCAGCTCAACACGGCCAGAGGCATTACCTAAATAAGTATCTTTGAATGAGTCAGGCTCTGTACCAGGTTAGACTAAATGATTTTTCATTATTAAAAGGAAAAGAAATAATAAGTTTAAATAAGACTGGTTCAAACAACAAAGAACCACGATGCGTTGAGTCAGCTGGGTTTGTTTATACTACAGCAAGACGGGGAAAGCGTGCATGCTTTGTAAGTACACACTCAGTTCATTTAGTATTACAAAATGGATACATACTTCAGTAAAACAAATTTGGAAAAGAAAAGGGATAAAAGTAAAAAGCAAAATGATGATTTCTACCAAGAACTGGGTGAAGTGGAGACTCACAATAGACTGGTTGAACGTGTACACAAACTAGAAATGGCTTTCAAAAATGAAATTGATGAAATAAAGAAGCAAATGCACTTGCAAAAGGAAGAGATAGAAAAACTGGGAAGGGAGGCCAATAAGAAAGACACAACCATCAGTGAACTAACAGTGGAATTGAATACCCTTAGGATGAAAGTGAGTGAAATGGGAAGTACAGTAGTTAATCACGAGAGTGTTATGGAAGAGTTAAAAAACGACAGAGACAATTAGACAAGCAAGCAGTCTTATGGACCTGAGCAGTGATATTGAGGAGAAGATAACACAGGTGAATGAAGCTGTGCAAAGCTACAAAAATGATGTAGAAATCACGTATGCTGAAATGGTGAAAGTAAAGAAAGACTTAGAAACAAGGGTGGAGGAAAAAAACATTAAAAAGGAAGTGAAAAGAATAATCCAAAACAATCCAAAGTTAGTCAGAGATTCAGTAGAAATAAATAAATCAATAGTAATCACTGGTATAGAAGAGGAAGAAATTAAAAACAAAATCACTAGAGACAAAAAGGAGATGGCAAATGTAATGAGCTTACTGAAAGAAGTATCAGAGGAAATCTGTAGTAAAGACATAGAGGAGCACAAAAGGTTAGGGAAATACGAGAAAAGCAAGACAAGACCTCTAAAGGTGACTTTCCAGAGTGTAAACACTGTGGAAGAGATACTAAAAAATGCAAAGAATCTTATGGAAAAAGAGGAATTCAAAAATGTATGGATAAAAAGATGTCTAACACAAGAGGAACTGGAATTACTGAAAGAGAAAAGGGAGGAAGCAAAAACAAAAAATGAGGGAAGATCAGAAGAGGACAAGAAGAATTTTTTTTACAAAGTAATAGGATTGCAGGTACGAAAGTGGTACACAAACAGGATGGAAGAAAAGGGAGGAAGTTAGTAGAATCATGTCATGACAAGTATATAAACAAGATGATAAAGTTGATGTACTCAAATGTGGATGGAATGGGATCTAAATTACTAGAGATGAATGATTATGTCAGAGAAAATGAACCACAAATAATATGCCTAACTGAGACAAAATTAACACCAAGGATATCCAATGACATACTAAACTTAAAGGAATACAATATATGGAGAAGAGACAGAAATTTAAAAAAAGGAGGAGGAATTATAATATTAACCAAGAAAAATTTAAAAGTCAAGGAAATAAACCTAGTTATACCATCACAAGTAGAACTGATTGCAGTAGAGATCGACACATCTGAAGGTAAAGTAATTGTAGCCAATTTGTATATGCCACCCAGATCAAACACATGGGAAAGAGACGAATATGAGGACCTGGCAGAGAGTACAATTCAGAGTATAAGATCCTTGCTACATAAAATGGAAGAGAAATCGGAAAGAATTATACTAACTGGGGATTTCAATACAAATATAAATTGGAATACTCTAGATATAAATAGCCAAGAAAGCTGTTGGGACCAAAAGCTCCAGGATCTCGTACAAGAGTTTTTCTTAGCGCAACATGTGAGGGAAACCACTAGAAAAAGAGGACTTGATGTACCTTCAGTGCTAGATCTAATATTTACTAGGCAAGAAAATGACATTGACAGTTTAATATATCACCCTCCACTCGGCAAAAGGGATCATGCAGTACTAAATTATAACTTCAGGATAGCATATGACATAATAAACAGCAATGACAGTTACAAAAAGAGACTAAACTATAAAAAGGGAAATTATCAAGACCTAAAGAAGTATTTCTTAGAAGTTGATTGGGAAAATGAGCTTAGAGGACAAGATTTAAATGCTGTATATAAAAAATTTTGTGAATTTTATGAAATAGGAGTCCAGAAGTACATCCCACAGCACAAAGAAGCAGATAAGAAAATACAGAAATGGTTCAATACAGAATGTAAAAAATCTAAAGAAAGAAGAGATTTGTTGTGGAATAGATACAGAAGACACAATAGTGAAAGGGCGTATAATAATGACAAACAGGCAAGAAACGACTATACAAGAATAAGGAGGGAAGCCCAAAAACAGTTTGAGGAGGATATAATAAATAAAAGTAGTGATCAACCAAAGCTGTTTTACAGCTATATCAGAAGCAAAACCAAAGTAAAAGATATAATACAATCCATCACGGACGAGGGAATCACTTATACACAAGAGAAAGATATTTGTGAAGCACTAAATAAGAATTTCCAATTAGTTTTTACAGAAGAAAAAAATTTTGAGAGGGAATATGTGGAACACGCATGTCCACACATACTACCAGATATACAAATAGCAGAAAAAGTAATACAAGAGGAGTTAAGTAGATTAGACAGAGGAAAAGCAAGTGGTCCTGATGAAATTTCATGTTGGGTGTTACGAGAATGTGCAAAGGAGTTAAGTAAACCATTATTTTTAATTTTCAAGAAATCCTTGAGTCAAGGGAAACTACCTGATATTTGGAAAAAAGCAAATATAGTCCCCTTATTCAAGAAAGGAAATAGACAAAATCCTCTCAACTACCGACCAGTATCAATGACCAGTGTTGTAAGCAAGGTATTAGAAAAACTTATAAGAAAAGCTTGGGTAAATCATCTAGAAGAACACAGTATGATAACAGAAAGACAGTTTGGTTTCAGAAAAGGAAAATCATGTGTTACTAATCTGTTGAGCTACTATGACAGAGTAACAAACACAATACAGGAAAGGGAAGGATGGGTGGACAGTATCTATTTAGATTTCAAGAAAGCTTTTGACACAGTACCACACCAAAGACTTTTATGGAAGCTGTACCATCAAGGAGGAATTCGAGGCAAACTGTTTTGTTGGATGCAAGACTTTCTCATAAAAAGAGAAATGAGGACAGTACTAAGAGGAAACTACTCATCATGGAAAGAAGTGACTAGTGGAGTACCACAGGGTTCGGTGCTGGCACCAATCATGTTTCTAGTGTACATAAATGATATAAACAGCAACACTGGAAATGAGAGCTATCTGAATATGTTTGCAGATGATGCAAAAATACAAAGGAGAATTACTAGCACAGACTCTTGTAGGGGGCTACAAGAAGAATTAAATAAACTTCATGAATGGAGTAGTACATGGCAAATGGAATTCAATGTGGACAAGTGTCATGTAATCAAGTTTGGTAAAAGTGGAAAAAGACCTGATTGGGATTATAAGTTAGGAAATAAAACCCTATACACATCAGAAAGAGAGAAAGACCTAGGTGTGATTATCAATAACAGACTATCTCCGGCTGACCACATCAGCGAGAAGGTACGGAACATGTATACACTGTATGCATCAATAGTCTGGAGTCCTCATCTCAAAAAGCATATAGACAAGATTGAAAAAGTTCAAAGGGCCGCTACAAGATGGATACCAAGCTTAAGGGACCTAAGCTACGAAGAAAGACTAAATAAACTGAATCTACCAACACTACAGGAGAGAAGGAAAAGAGGTGACATGATAATGCTATATAAGTGCATATCAGGAAAGGAGAAAATAGACATAAATGATTACTTAACATATGGAGAAGCATCAGCAAGAGGACACTGCAAAAAACTGCATAAGAAGAGAGGTGATAAAGACGTAAGGAAATTCAGTTTCCCAAACAGAGCAATTGATCAATGGAATGCACTACCGAATGAAATAGTGTGTGCCAAAACAATTCACAAATTTAAGGATATGTACGATAAATATGGTCTAAGACACGGGACAATACGAGCTTGACTCATTCCTGTAAAGATACAATTAGGTAAGAACAATTAGGTAAGAACACACACACACACACACACACACACACACACACACGATTCAACTTATCTCTGGTGGAAAAAATGGACAAAACCAAGCAGGACTGAGCACAGATCGGAAAAAAAAGAACTCAGGGGCACTATTGAAGAACTGAATACTTGTGCCATGGCCTTCTGCAACACATACCCCGCTTAACACTGAAACAACACACAAGGCAAACACACAGCATGAATAAGCACACACGAGATACAAAACACACGACACAGATGCAACACACATGACACAGATGCAACACACACGACACAGATGCAACACACAAGGCACTGAACCAACGAGCACAGTACTTACACAACACACACGATATGGATACAAGACACACAACACATATACAACACACATGACACATACAATACAAACGACACATGCAACACACACGACATATAAAACACACACGATACATACAACACACACGACACATACAACACACACGACACATATACAGCACACACGACACATACAACACACACGACACATACAACACACACGACATAGGTAAAAGGCACATGACACATATACAACACACATACAACACACGCGACACATGCAACACACACGACACATACAACACACACACGACACACATACAACACACACGACACATACAACACACACGACACACATACAACACACACGACACAAACACAAACAACACATATGCAACACAAACAACACATACAGAACACATACGACACACGGTGCTACTATAGTGTGCGGTCTACAGAGATATTTACACTGTAGTGTGCGGTCTGCTAGGACATTTACACTATACAGTAATGTGCGGTCTACTGGGACATTTACATTACAGTGTGCAGTCAACAAGATAGGACAGGTTAGGTTAGGTCAGGTTAGGGTAGGTTGGGTTAAGATAGGTTGGGATAGGATAGGATAGGATTGGGCAGGGCAGGGCAGGGCAGGGAAGGACAGGACAGGACGGAACCTAACCTAACCTAAGCTATCCAATCCTATCCTATCCTAACCTAATCTAACCTACCCTAACTTAACCAAACCTAACCTAACTTGTCCTATCCTAACTGCACGCATTGGTGTAAATGTCCCGGTAGCCCGCAAACGTCCCTGTAGACCACAAATATCCCGGTAGAACGCACGCTATAGTAGCACCCAACACATATATAACACACAACTGGGCCAAGTTACGGTGAAAAAGGCATAACGACACGCCAGTGAAAAATGTATAATATGCGAAATAAACTCAGAGGAAGAGGCACTATAATCCTAAACTAACAGGAGTACAATCTACAGAAACTCCTTTACCCTGGCTTTGGACGGAGGGTTGGGCTTAGGCTGTGATCTCTGTTGTGGCTTGGGCTGTGACTTGGCTGGCAGTGGCTTCTGTGGCGGAGGGGAGGTGACACTGCGAACCTTTGTGATTGGGGGTACACCTCGCGAGCTGCTTTCTTTCCTCTGCCAAAGGGGACAATGAAGGGTCGTGTTAACTGGCGTTCGTATAAGATGATTAGTGTGTGTGTGTGTGTGTGTGTGTGTGTGTGTGTGTGTGTGAGAGAGAGAGAGAGAGAGTGTGTGTGTGTGTGTGTGTGTGTGTGTGTGTGTGTGTGTGTGTGTGTGGTATTTTTCTATTGCTAGGAAGAAGGAACCAAAGGCCAGATGCCTGTAAGATTATTCCCTCCAAGAAAAAAACACGGACAAGATAACAAAGAGCTAGATTCAAGATCTGTTCATTTCGAGATGCATGGACACACTGCGTTTGAAAGACTGGAGGTCATAGGCAGTAGGAAATACAGAGCTGACCTGTTGTATACTTGAAGGACTGGGGGTAACGGTTAACTCTTGCATTAGGGAGTCAGACAGACAAGAGATGAGAGTTTGCTGCTAGACGGGTGTTACGCGCCCGCCGTAGTGGTGGAGGGATGCAAGTAGACAGTTCAGACGAGTAGTGACCCTTAAAGTAGCGACGGAAACGTGATAAAGATGCAAATGTGCGGAGAGGAGACAGAGGTTGAAGGGAGCCAGTTCGGTTCAGGTAAATGATGAAGAAAAGGACGAAAGCTGACGAAAGGAGAGCCCCATGAGAAACACCGCTGCTGTTAGATTTGGAAAGGAGCAAAGGTCGTCTACACCCCTAGCTATATAGCGATTAGGAGTTAGGAGGCACAGCTGGAAGACTAGAGACTGGAAAAGGGCAACTTTATATATATATATATATATATATATATATATATATATATATAACCATTAAGGAGGAATACATCTATTATATCAGGTCGAGGCGCGATGAAATGAAGAAAAACTAAATTAAATATGAGTTTGGTGAGATGAAAAAAATTAAGATACATCTGTTATAAAAGCCTGGGGGATATTAAATGAAAAATACATTTATAATAAAAAGACAAGGAATGATGAAGAAAAAAGGCGTCAATTATATGACTGCGATGATATGAAAAAAATCTGCAACAGGTATTATGTAAAACTTGAGATGAAATTTAAAAAAAAATCAATGATACGACTGACATGATATATATATATATATATATATATATATATATATATATATATATATATATATATATATATATAAAACGTTATACAAGGCTGAGGTGAGGCAGACGAGGTGATGGCATCTTACCTCATCTCGTCTAATCCACACCCACATCTGATGCCAACACACATGCCTTTCCTTTGTTCTCGCTGCGTCAGAGCTTATAACTTTAGGTTTTACTTTTTTTTAAATAGTTAACAAGACTAAAGTGACCCAACTGACCTAACAATCAATTTTCGTCCAACCTAACCTAACCTAATGTAACCTGGCGTGATCTATCCTGACTTGACCAAGCTTCACCTAAACTGATCTAACTTAACCTAACCTGATCTGACCTAATCTCAGCTAACCCAACCTAGCTCATCTTAACCTGGAAGCTGTGTACATTCAAGCAGGTGTACAACTTACCAACCCCGAGCCCATTCTGGCGAGGGAAGACCTACTTTCCTGCTTACTGTGATGGAGGTTGCTTAGAGCGTGTCACTGGCCATCCTCAGTCTCTGTTCCTTTCCAGTCTTAACCTTAATCTCCCTCAATATTTCTCAACCTTTATTATTTTCTCAGTTATCGTTTTTCTACCTCTATTGCTTTCTTCGTTGTCTTTTTTATAAATATTGTTTTCTTCGTTATCTCATTTTTTTTTTTTTTTAGTCCTTCACCTCAGTTCATTTTTTTTCTGCCTTTTCTCTTACTTAATCTCTCTTTAATCTTTCTGATTCTTCCTCTTCAGTTCAGATTAAAACAATATATGTAAGTTTTTTCTTAGCATCTTTCGAGTCTTTCACCTAGCAAGTTTCGAGTCTTTTTTCAATCTCATATAAATATTTCTTGGTCTGTTCTTAATCTCCCTCAACATTTATCTTCACCTTGATTTTCTCAGCATTTTTCAGTCTCTTCCCGTTTTCCAAACACATACCTCTATCCTATTCTTATTCACTCTTACTCTACCCTCACGGTCTGTCTCCCTACTTCTTTTTCTTTCAGTTTCTTCATACGCCAGAGTTAATGCAGGAAGTAAGATCTGTTCGATAAAGACGTGAAAACTAATGAAACACGAAAAAAACAAAATTAAATACAAAAATATGAAAATACAAACAAAACATACACAACGTACTCGATTAATACATCAAAATAAACAATAATGACAACCGTAGGAATTATCTTCTCTAAGTCAAAATAAATGGATTGGTGAAAACTGGTGAAAATGTACAAACTAAGAAATAATGTATCTAAAATAAGACAGTACTGTCTGGTGCCCATTAATACGCCCTAAGCTGCTGAAAAGCCTCACAGAGTTATATCCGTACGAACGAATAACCCCAAATTATACTCGGCTGAAAGAAAATCCTAATCTTGAAAGGTTAATTACGCCAAACCTGCTGGATCACGACCTAAAAATCGCAGGATGAACGAGTGAAAACCCCTGCAATACACGGACGCTGAAGGGTAGATACCGGTTGCGTAATAGAGTCTGAATTCTCGCAGATTGCAGTTTCTCCAACCCTTTCACTGCAATGACTCCTATTTCATTTCAGTTATGCCTCCTCATTGTGAAAGGCTTAAAAACACTTCATTAATACGTCAAAATGATGCTCTGAAAATACGTCACCTGGATCACTAAGCTAGACGTACTACATTAACGCATTTTGGTCAGGTGCTTCAATATCAGTGTTATAAATTAGCGTTTGACTTCCTGGCTAGATGGACTGATATGTGCTGGGGTCTTCTCGCGTGTCTCCCCTCACCCCACACCCCCTGCTCCCCACCCCGACCCCTGACGTGCACACAAAACTGGCGTGGGGGAGGTTGGGTCGTGTGTGTGTGTGTGTGTGTGTGTGTGTGTGTGTGTGTGTGTGTGTGTGTGTGTGTGTGTGTGTGTGTGTGTGGTGGGATGGGTTGTTGGCACAGTAAAACCTGCCCCCCACCCGCATACATCTTCCTTACACATCTACCACATGCATACACTGCCCTCATGTGTGTGTGTGTGTGTGTGTGTGTGTGTGTGTGTGTGTGTGTGTGTGTGTGTGTGTGTGTGCGCGCGCGCGCGCCAGCAGCTGTATGTATATGCACCTACCGTATGTGTGTCTTACACACATCACACAAATATAACCCTCACTCTCTCTCTCTCTCTCTCTCTCTCTCTGGTTATATTGATCATGAGAAGGGAAACAACAGGGAGACTACAATGGCTGGCGGTTATGTGGGCGAGCCGAGAAAAGAAAAAAAAAAAAAAAAAAACTCTAATTCGCTTTTCACCAGTCATTACAACATCTCTATTTATACGCCAAACATAAAAGAAATTACACCAAATTTAAACCAGTCAGAAAAAACATGTGCTTCTATAAATCAGACGAAATGTGCAGCCTATACACATCACCTCTTGAAAGGTTTTCCTTCCTAAAAGTATTAAAAAATCATTTATCATACCAACCAAGAAACAAACAAAAACACCACAAAAGCCAACACCTTTCTCAAAAATATGAAAAATAAACTTCCAAACACATTTATGAGAACTCTAGACTACAATTCTATTTCTCCGATTAAGTAACAAAGTCAGTGCAGGACTGAAAAACTAATAACACTTCTCACTCGTCGATTTCACTTTTCTTTCGATTTTCAACGTTGTTTTGGAACTCGCGTAACTCGATCAGCCGTACTGTTCACGCTAGCGCAACACGGGCTACGGGTTCCGCTCCAGAGGCTGCTTCGAGGCAAAATATACAGTACATAAAGCGGGACGAAAAGCCGATTAGGGCGCATGGCGGTACGTGACTGAGGGCGTGGGGAGTTGCCGAAAGTAGACAGACATTAGGTGCATGTCGTGCATATTTATCTCTCTTTACGACGCTTATAATTACTAACACCCATGATTAGGGAAATTGGATCAATACTGCATGAGCGACGAGCAGCCATCTTTAGCCTTGCCGACACGCTGAGAGGGAAAACACAAACATCCGCGACTTCCTAGACCTGTCGATTCATCTCTATGGAAACTACTAACACGACTCACACCGCCTCGACACTCGCGCTAGACTCTCGTGTGTGTGTGTGTGTGTGTGTGTGTGTGTGTGTGTGTGTGTGTGTGTGTGTGTGTGTGTGTGTGTGTGTGTGTGTGTGTGTGTGTGTGTGTGTGTGTGTGTGGATAACGCTATTAAACACACAGATCACGTAGCGTAAAAACAGATAAATAAAAAAAAAGGGGGAGGGGGAGGGGGAGGGGGAGGTTGTACTGGAAAGAGACTGAATCGACCCCAAAGATTTCTCTCCTGTGAAGCAAATTCTCTGATGACGGCCAAAGAAAACCCCAATGATATCCATAGTAGGTCATGGGTTAGCAGAGTTAGCTTTTAACCCTCTGGCAGTTGGAATTTCACTGAAATGACAATAATTATCTATTAGCCTGAACTAAATACCAAAGACTATCATCCAGAGGGGAGGGCATAGGAATCTAAAACTTATTTTCTGATTTTCCTTATTTTTTCCACGCATACAGAAGAGTAAAGGACAGGAACTCCCCATTTTTTAAAGAGCAAACAACTAACAGAACCTGCTACAGGTTTACGGAATTATTTCACCCAGCTGATGAGGCTTTGTAGATATGGGGTCGTAAAAGTTAAATGTTACATGTTCTTTTTTCTTCCCACTAATTTCTAAATACATAATTGCCGTCATCAGTGGGTAAACAATGAATCAAATCTTTTAAAAATCCTCCTGCCATCGTAATAAAGGTGCTGACCAGATTACTTTGATACTTTTTTTTTTATTCAGCTGACGAAACACATACTAAGGGCGTTAATTAAGGCTAGACAACTCCTTCAGTTCGAAAAGTCTCCTGGGTTGGAAAAATCCTCCAACAGCAGTAAGGATAAATTTAAAAAATGTCATTGTACTGAAGGAGTTGTTTCAGTCATCGGATTAGACAATAACAAATAACAAGGGAATGCACCAAAGAGGGTGTGTACATATTTCCATCACAACCATCAAACTAACACTGGAACAAACCAAATGAAAGGCAGTGAAACCCATCCTTCCTATCATATGAAGATTACATACACTAGACTTCGCGTGGATTAATGTGTGAAAGTGCCAGGTGGGTGAGTACCTGCACAACCACGGAACAACCGTACTCAGCAATTATAATATTTAATCCGTTTTGTTTTAAAATCCCGTCCAATACCTCCGCATCAGGAGCGTAGAGTTCTGGGGCGAAGCTGTTTAGTCCCGATATTCAAGGCGAGTGACCGGACGCTCTTCCCTGAGTAGCATCACATGGGAAATAAAGCCCAATCATCACTCTAATGTAAACCATTATAGGTCACATCCGGTTGGAGCGTCTTCACCCACTTGATCACCAAGCGTCCATCTGGTTGCATGGTTACCACCCAACACAATAAATGGTTTACTGGGTTACAAAAAAAAAAAAAAAAAAAAATAGCCCTCAGTGTAGTGTCACCTGAAGGTAGTACTAAATTAAGTCAGTGGGTGGTGGGTGTCCTAATGTACCAGTTTCAAGACTTAACAATGAAACCTGATAAAATAAACGGTGACATACATAAACACAGAATACCGGTATGTACCACGAAAAGATCAAATTACTGACACAAAGAGTACAGGGTCAAAGAGTTGTCGGTGCGCATAGCAAAGCGGCACAAGGATGAAGGACAGATCAAGGTGAAAATTACCACTAAAATTATATAATCCCTGGATACACACCAAAGAAAAAAAAAGTTACAGAAAGCGCCAACTGGTTGCCACGGTCGGAAATTGATTAAAAAAAAAGGGGGAAGGGGTGAAAAATACAATCCAAATTACGTAACGACAATATACACTAGGAAAAGATAGAATGTATGTTACGAAGATCAGGGGACAAAAGACTTTCCAGATGAAACAGTACGCGGCCGAACCACACGAAGACAAAAAGGAAAATTATTAGGAAAAAGGCAAAATCTCTTACCAACATTACATAACAATTACAAACCACCAAAATGGAAACGAATTACTGTTATATCATACGCTCACACTTAAAAATTCTCGTCTTCGGAGAGAAGTCGAGTATCCTGTAAATTTAAACTGCATTATGAGATAGAATGGCACTGTAAGTAACTATATACACAGCTTTTGAAAAAAAAAAAAACTATAAAACAGGATATTAAGTCAGAGAAGCGTGGGTACACACACTTTCCAGCACACACTGCGAGGCGACACTGGCAGGAAGAGGAGAGATGGTAAATAATGAGACGAAAAGAGGTGAAGGTGGCAGCAGTGGCATTGGTAGCCATGATACCACACCACAACACAGCACATCACACCACACCACATGCGTCACGAGAGAGAGAGAGAGAGAGAGAGATTCAAGGGGTTAAATGAGTCTACCCTAAGAAACAATGTGACGTCATCAAGTACTTTACTCTTTGACGTCACTGCCTGCGTGAAGTTAGTGAGTGGTGTTTAGGGTGCTGAAGCAGATTCCGTTTCATTCCCCTCCCCACCCCTTCCTACACACCCTCTTTCCATCCTCTCCCCTCTTTTTCTCTAACCCCTCTCCCCTCTCTTCCCCTTCTCAAACCTCCCCCTTCCTCTCCCCTCTCTTTTTATCTACTCCTCCTCCCCCTCCTCTCATTCAGCTTCCCCATCCCCTCTTCTCATCTACGACTTTGCTCTACTGTTTCAGACCTCTCCTCCTTTCCCTCCCATTCATTCTACTCTTAATCCACTCTGCCTCTGACTCAACACCATCCCAACCTACATCACCCCTCCCCAATCCCTTCCCGTCTACTTCTACTTACCCATTCTACTTTCAGTCCATTTACTACTGCTACTACTGTTCTTTACTGCTTCTACCCCCACATCCTCCTCTCACCTTCCGTCTGTAGCTCTTAACAACCCCTTCCTTTCCATCCTTCCCTCCGATCACTCTACTACCCCCAACCCCACCTTCTCCCACCCCTAACAACCCCACCCCTCTCCTTTGCTTTCCCATTTCGTCCCTACTGCTACGTACTATTTCTAATTTCACCCCACTGAACCTTGTATGTCTGTTAATCTCCTTTTATCCTCTGTAATAAAACTTTCCACATAGACTGATATTAAAACTTCCTTAATTCCAACTTACATGACCTAATTGCGTGATGGATTCGTGTGTGTGTGTGTGTGTGTGTGTGTGTGTGTGTGTGTGTGTGACACAGAGAGAGAGAGAGAGGGAGAGAGAGAGAGAGAGAGGGAGATTAAATGCAAAACACGTAGTCTATAACAGTTAACTAAACCCTGAATTAAAGTATAAATGATTACGCTCAAAAAATCAAAATCTACGCAAAAAAGAACAGAAAAAAAATACAGAAAACTCCATAACAAGCGATAAACACCAGAAAAACTAATTTATCCACACAGCAACCTCGTACCTAGATAAATGAGCAATTATTTCTTCACTAACTTCATTATCCCTATCACTGCATATCTCCTTTATCAGTTCATTACGGTTCTGCCACTTTTCATCACCCTCTTCACTCCCTTTCGATCCCCACCCGTGATAAGGAGAGATGGATTAAGAGAGTATTTGGTTGGCGCTTTATGGGCTGGAATATGAGTGAGGGTGGTGTGTGTTGGAGAGGGAAGCAGCTTGATGGCAGACAGAGTGACATGGAGGCGACGAGAGGGTGTTTGGCGTCTTTATGGGTCGTAATGTAGGTATACGAATGAGGGTGGTGAGTGTTGGAGGGGGGCCAGCCTGATCGCGGATAGGGTGACATAAAGGCGATTCCTTTGTAGCAACCCCTTCTGGGATAAAGGCGTCTGGCCATTTAAAAAAAAAAAAAAAAAGTAGGTGGTATGGGAAGCCTCGTAACACCTGCTCCATTGCGATTTATTCTGCATATTACACTTTAACATTCGATTGTATCTAAATTATTTCTTTTTAATATCAACATTATCTGCATCAGTGACGCACAAGAGGATACTGCAACGTAATAAACAAATTGCTACAGAGGAGGTGTTAGGTAATGCTCAAAGCCACCAAGAATACCGCCCTGTATACCTCTTCACTACAACTAATGGTACATAGAAGTGCTGAGAATTTCCACTAGTAATTTCGAAGAATTTAATGATTACCTCGTGTGTGGTCCATTTCACTGGGCATTCTGTTGACACCTCCCATTTTCGTTTCTTTCTTTTTTTTTCTGTTATTATTCTTCCTATCCCACTACCATGAGCAAATGGGAAAGGACTACAAAAAAGTAACATATGCTATAGTGTTTCTCGCCAGGATGTTGCAGACGAATGGAGAAAATAAAATGGGTGAATCATGGAGTTACGCAAGTATATTACTAAGAGGTGACATATCATTCTATCCTACCTCACACACACACACACACACACACATATATATATATATATATATATATATATATATAGTTTACAGACACTTAAGGTTGGGGTGGTGAGCAGGAATGGGGGGGGGGGTGAGAAATATCATGATGGACTTACCTTTTCCCGTGCATATAATTTCTGCTTGACTTACCTGGAAAATTATCAGTTAAGTGTAATGTACTTCGGTCACCTTTATGTCCAGGCCTGTGATGTCCTAAGGTGAGAGGTGGGGTTGAAATAAACATTAGGGTATAGAAGGAGGAGAATGTGGATGAGTGACTACACGTGAAAATGAATGCGCGCGCGCTCGTGCGTGCGTGCGTGCGTGTGTGTGTGTGTGTGTGTGTGTGTGTGTGTGTGTGTGTGTGTGTGTGTGTGTGTGTGTGTGAGTGTGTGTGTGTGTGTGTTAACCTCTTCACTAGTATAACCACCTTTCATTTCGTTCGTCCTACCTCCAGACGATTGGGGAATCTCTCACAGCGAAGACCCCACCACTATGAAAGGACCCCTAGCGCTAAACAAAATCGTCTAAGAATGTAAAAAAAAAATAATAATAATAATAATTAAAAGAACCTCGAAAAAGGAAGCAGGTTAAAGATACCCAAAACTGTCCACCACTTGTTCGTGTTCTGTATATTAACATCACAGAGATGATGATGATGTTAAGTTAGGTTAGGATTGATTAGCTCTCGCAAGGCCCCGATGACTCCCTCTCAGCTATATAAGTTCATCTGGCGTTAACTGGTATAAAATTATTGAATTTTCCCCAATATGAGAGGGCTAATGAACCACTGTTATGTTTCTCAGGCCCCCACAACTCGCTCTTAGCAGATTAAAATCACTGAGCGTAAGTTAGAATACCAGAGTTGCGTCGACAAAGATACGGTTAATTTGCTTCGGTTAAATCAGGTTAATTAAGTTCGGCTAGGGTACGGTAACTTCCAAGTTCGGTTAAGTTTGGTTAATGAGATTCGGTTGTGTTTAGTGTTTCCCTCATGTTTTTGCCCCCTTATTTAGTGCCATTTCTTCCATTTCGGTTAGCTTCGGTTATTTTCATTACGGAACGGTTGATCATTAGGTTAGGTTGATTAGCTTCGGTTACGTTAACAGTTTACCTCATGCTTCCTCCCGGACTGCATGCTCTTTTCTTCCTTTTTCAGTTTAGCTTCTTTACTGACTTTAGCTGCTTCTTTATTGGTTTTAGCCTTTACCTTCGTGTCTTCCTTCTTTTTCTGAGTCCTGGCCTGTTGGGGAGGGTATGATGTGGTTAAAATATACAGACATGCATGTTTATGAACCTATTTAATCCCTTGACTCCAATGACGTAGTTTTCATTTTATTCTTGCTACTCTCAGAGGCCTTTAGTCAGTTTTAAAGATATTTTACGTAGTGAAGTGGTTAGATTATGGCCTCAAATAGCCCCCTTCACTACAGAAGACCTCCATTAAGTGAATAAAATCATCTGATGTTTACCAAGTTAATGAATAATACGTTTCATATCACACACCAAATTTTTGCTATCAGCAGATGATTTCATTCAGTAAAAAAAAAAAAAAAAAAAATCAGAATGAGAAGGTCAGAAACAACCACCGTTTCACCCGCCCGGTACCAAAGGTCATTTTTGATGTTGAATAAAATCCTCTAGTATGAGCAAGAATAAGGGAAATGTCATCGAAGTAATGGGGATTGAAGAAGAAACTGATACTGGAAAAAATATATAGTAAATCAAAATCAGTGTTTCTTCTGCGGTTAGATCAAATACATTCGATATGGTTAGAATAGTAAAATTAGGTTGAGTTTTGTTAGATGTTCACCTCATTATCTCTGACTCAGACTTCACGCTCTCTTCATCTTCTCTCGCTAAGTTTGATGTTAGGTTAGGTTAGGTTCGACAGGTCGTTAGGTTGATTTTTATCCCTAGAACTTCATGCTCTCTGTATTTCCGTCGGTTTAAGTTAGGTTCCGTTAGGTAAAGTTAGGAGAATCAGTTGTATTAGATATTTACGTTACATTTTCTCTCTCGCACTTAAGCTCTTTCTCCTCTTCCATTTTCGGTTTGGTTAGGTTCAGTTATTTTGATGAGGTTTAGTTAGACTGTTACTTTAATTAGACTGGTTATTGAGGTTTAGTTACGTTCGGTGTTTACCTCATATTTCCTCTCAGGCTTCAAGCTCTCTTTTCGTTCCTCTTTATTGCGTCTGGTCTTTATCTCCAAGTCTTCCATCTTTTTCTGGAGTCCACCCTGTTGAAGAGAGTATCAAGGGCTCAAATTATACCGATGCACTTGTTAAGGAACCCATTTAGTGAGATTTATTAAAATTCAAAAGTAAATCATCGTAGTAAAAGAATTAAAAGTTGAAACTTATAATGTACCGAGGATTAAAGCGCGCGCGCGCATACACGCATACACACACACACACACACACACACACACACACACACACACACACACACACACACACACACACACACACACACACGTATGCTATCGTCTTCTGAGATTAATTTAGGTTAGACTGGTAGGTTTTACTAGGTTAATTAGCTTTGATGATGTTAGATCTTTATCTCAAATAATTTTTAGAATTTCATGCTCTCTTCTCTATTATAATAGTTGTTGGGTAAGGTTTGGTTCGGTTTGTCTAATTACGCTTAGTTGGGTTAGATTTTTAAATCTCGAATTTCGAGCTATCTTCTATCGGTTGGGTAGGGTAAGGTTAGGTTAAAGAGATTAGGTTGTGTTAAATGTTTACCTCAAATTTTCTTTCATATCCAAGCGTTCTCCTCCCCCTCCTTTTCTTTCCTCCTCCTCCTTCTTCCCCTCCTCCTGCTCCTCCTCCTCTTCTCTCATTTGGGTTAGGTTAGATTAAGTATGTATGGTTAGGCCACTACTTTACTTAGACTAGGTTAGGTTGGGTTAGATTAACGAGGCTCGGTTATGTTAAATGTTTACCTCATATTTTCTCTCAGACTTTAAGCTCTCTTTTCGTTCTTCTGTATCACGTTTGGTGTGTATCTGCAATTCTTCCATCTTTTTCTGAAGTCCAGCCTGTTGGGGTGGGTAGAAAGGGGTCAAAACATACCACAGGAATTGCTTAGGAAGGCAATAAAGGTAATAAAATAATAAACCACCGCAGTAATGGGGTTAAAAGATTATGACACTAATAAAGTACCGAAAATAAAAATGTTTACAATTTTTTTGTCTTATGAGGTGAGGTTAGGTATGGTTTCATTTGACTGGTCTGTGCTAAATTAGGTTAGTTTAGGTTAATTTGCTTTGGTTGTTAGATGTTTCCTTATTTTTTTTTTTCTTGATCCTCAGTCTCTTCTCTGCTAGCTAGGTTAGTTTAATTAGCATGGTTAGGTTAGGTAACTTGGTTCGGTTTAGTTAGATCGTTACCTCTCGGATTTCATACTCTTCGTCGTTGTTTTGGCTGTTACGTTCGGTTACCTCACTTGCATTTGGTTCGGTTAATGATGTTAGTTTGGGTTGGGTTAATAACATTCGGTTACGTTTAATGTTTACCTCATATTTCCTCTCGGACTTCAAGCTCTCTTCTCGTTCTCCTTTATCGAATGTGTCCTGTAATTTTAAGTCCTCCATCTTTTTCTCCAGTCCAGTCTGTTGGGGAGGTAGGAAGTGGTGTGAATTTACGATCAGAGTAGTTCTGGAAACTACGTAACCTCCTTCAAACAGTGCACCTCATGTCTATCTGTTCTTGCTGATAACAGACGATTTGACTCATTTTAGGATGGACTTTTAAACTGGAGGGGCCTGACTTAGTCTTCATCAAACTATTTCAGTACAAGAGATCTTTCTGAAGTTATATTAAATCATCTGCCGCTAATAATAATAAAGATTCTTCGTAATAATGGATTTAAAAGATCAATAAAGTACTGAAAATGAAAAAATCTATTTCCACTTTCTGGGGTTAAGTTGGATTGTTAGTTTACTTAACTTCGGTTTATGTTTGATGTTTACCTCAGAATTTCACTCAAACTTCAAGCTCTTTGCTGGTTTTATTAGTCTGATTGCGCTTAGTCAAGTTAGATTCTTACCTCTCGAATTTCAAGCTCTTGTCCTTCTCTATCGGTTGGGTTAGGTTTGGTTTGGTTAGGTTCGGTTAGATTAAGTAAATGAGGTTCAGTTAGGTTATTTAGGTTCGGCTAGATTAGGTTAATGAGGATTGGTTCGGTTCGATGAAGTTAGGTTAATGAGGTTAGATTACGTTAAATGTTTACCTCATATTTTCTCCCGAACTTCAAGCTCTCTTCTTCTGCTTCTTCCTTATCGTGTTTGGCTTGCAATTCCAGGTCATCCTTCTTTATCTGAAGTCTGGCCTGTTGGGGACGGTAGGAAATAGTGACAACATAATACAGTTCATTCACCTTTACTCGGACCAGATTTTCGTCCCTTTGTTGCCCATTTCACGTAACCCAGTGGTATAAACAGACCATGCTACTGTTCTACATTCTTTCCATTGCCCTTTGTGATCAGTGAAATATTCTTAAGTTTATCTACGGTTATGGTAGAGGGTCTGCAATATCAAGCCAATTTAGAGTGAAATGAGTATGTGCTTGTTTAGGAATCTATCCAGCCATTTCAGTACGATGACATTTTATTTTTTACACTACGTATCACCCGACAACTTTATTCATTTGACAGACCCTCTCCAAGTGAAGATATTTAGGAACAGTTTCCTTTAACCCCTTCTGAGTTCGAGATATGAAAATAAATATAATTGTCTGTATTTGGCAAGAAAGTCATCGTAATAAAGGGGTTAAAAGATGTAACTAGCAAAAACTGAAAAAAAAAAAAAAATCCCATTTCTTGAGGTTAGGTGGTTAGGTTAAGTTAAATCTGGTTTGGTTTTCATTACTTAGGTTCGGTTATGTTAAATGTTCATCCCATAATTTCTCTCGAACTTTAAACTCCGCTCTACTGTATCAGTGAAGTTGGGTTAAGGTTACTTAGGTCGGGTTAGTATAACTAGATGCCGTTAGGTTAGATTTTTAACTCTCAAACTTGAAGCATTCCTCTCCTTCTCTACTGGTCAGGTTAGGTTCTTAGGTTAGGCTTGATTAATGAGGTTCGGTCAGATTCTATGTTGACCTAAAATATCCTCTCGGACTCCAAGCTTTCATCTCCTCTCTCGGTTAGTTTAGGTTAGGTTCCGTTAGTGCAGTTCGGTTGTTAGGTTACTCTGATTATATTCGGTTAGGTTCAATGTTTACCTCGTATTTTCTTTCGGAACTTAAGCTCTCTTCTTCCCTATCGTGTCCGCGCAGTAACGCCAAGTCTTCCTTCAGTTTCTGCAGTCTGGCCTGTTGGGGAGGGCAGGAAGGTGTTGCTCATCATCATCATCATCATCATCATCCCGACCCCTTTTTCCCCTCTCAATGCAAGTGAGGTAGGAAGATGTCGTTGCACATATTTTACCACATCAGCTCGTTGACTAATTTCATATAATAAAATGTACTGACGCCAAGACTCTGTTGATCGATAATGGTTTGGCCAAATATGCCAGTGTGATCCCAGTTCAAAGGTGAGAGTGTATGAGTGAGAGAGCAATATGGGATGTGTGTGAGTGTATGAAAGTAAGAGAGCAATGTGGGAGAGTGTGTGTATGGTGAGTAGATGGGTGACAAACGAGTGTGTGAGAGCAGATAGGTCGGTATATGAATATGTGTGTGAGAGGGGAGGAGGCGACGGGTGTTTGAGTATGAGTGAGAGTGAAGCATACAGTATGGTGGGCAGTATGGTGGGTGCCTGAGAGTGATAAGTGTATATGTGTGAAAGCCTGTGAGAGTTAGGTGATGGGTGGAGGGAGTGAGGGGTGGAGGGGGTAAGGGATGGACAAGCTGAGGGGTGAGAGGGTGAGGGGTGCAGGAGTTGAGGGGAGGAGAAGGCGAGGGGTGGAGGAAGTGAGAGGTGGAGGACGTGAGGAGGAGAGAAGGGGAAAGGTCGGGGAGGTGAGGGGAGGGGACGGTGAGAGGAGGGGACGGTGAGGGGTAGGGCGGGGGTTTTATACCTGTGATCTGGGCGGGGGGGTGGGGGTGAGGAAGGCGGAGTCATCGTCGTCAAAGGAGGGAGAGGGCGAGGGCTGGCGGGGCGGGGGGCGGCGGAGGGGCTGGCGGGGCGGGGCTCGGGGGGCATCAGTGAAATCCTGCTGGGGGTCGTTTACATTATTAATATTATTATTATTATTATTATTATTATTACTACTACTACTACTACTGCTATCATCACTATGACCACCATTATTATCACCACCAGCATCACTACCCTTTTTCCCCACCAAAAGATCGAGTGAGGCAGGATCAAGAAAGCATGAAAAGAGCAAGTAGGAAAAACAGAACTACCACCAACATGCCCAATGAAACAATCCAGAAATCCCTGATTTTGAATGACATAGGGGGATTTTCTGGCAGCCTCTCTGTATCTGTATGAGTCAGAGTAATAAAAATCGACTCTGACACACAATTAAGTAAAGTAAGTAAAGAATAAAAAATAAACATGGACACTGATATAATGAAGTAAAGACTAAAGAATAAACAAGGACTCTGACACATAATTAAGTAAAGGAAATAAAGAATAAACATGCAATCAGACACAAGCACAAAGAATGAACATGCAATCTGACACACAACTATGTTTGAAATAAAGATACACACGCACTCTTCCACAGTGAAGTAAAAAAACTGAAGAATAAAGTAGAAAATAAACATGCAATCTGATACACACTCAAGCTAAAATAAATAAATCAAAAAATAAAATAAACCCGGAACCTGTTGCTGTCTGGCGGGTAGTGATGGGCGGCGTGGGCTGGCGGCTGGGGGGGCGGGGGAGGGACCGCGTGAAGGAGGACCGCGGAACCCG
Organism: Coenobita brevimanus; assembly: GCF_032717465.1. Taxonomy (NCBI): domain Eukaryota; kingdom Metazoa; phylum Arthropoda; class Malacostraca; order Decapoda; family Coenobitidae; genus Coenobita; species Coenobita brevimanus. Next base: position 15,172,689 of record NC_137045.1, on the reverse strand, counting down.
AATCTGGAAACACAAGACACGTATAGGACAATATACAGGTGTAAATCCCATCATACAAATCAAATATTCCTTGCTGCCCAGGAAACCATTTACCACGCTGGGTGGTAACCATAACACCAATTGATTCCTGATGGTCTCGGGGGTTACGAGGTTCCAGCTGGACTTATACGTGGGCCTTAGGAGCTTACGTTTGAAGGTTGGGTGGGATTTAATGCTAACTATATAATTCTTTTCAGGACAAAGTTATTACTCCCACACCTTTTGTGTATGGACTAATTAACCTAGCCGAGGACCCCTACCTTCCTGACAAGGGAATGAAGTATGTGATAGGTGTGCTTTTGTTATATGGTTACCATCCAACGTTGTAAATGGCTGCATGGGCTACAAGAAACAATTTGCTTTGTTACTCAGTGCAGAGTTGCCCTAGAGTAGTCAAAAGAGTGGATAATGGGCGTCCGCACCCAGCGCTCTACTAAAAATAAATATATAAATCTGGCTCTCAAGCGAAAGTGATGGGACTGCCAAGGGTTTCCTGAAGGGTCCCTTGCTGTATAAAATTGTCTGTAGGCGAAGTGGCAAGGGAAAAATGGAAAATACGCAATCGGCCAAAATAGTTAAAAAAGTACCTGGTCTAACTATACTGTAATGCAAGGGTGAGTGCGCTGGTGAGAGCTCCCTGCATGACTCTCTGCTGTATAAAATCGTCTGATGTACAAAATCATCTGTATAAAATCGTCTGCTGTACAGGATCGTCCGCAGTACAAAATCTCCGCTGTATAAAATCGCCTGCTGTATAAAACCGTCTGTGAATGGCAAGAAATACAGCACATAATCGGAGTGAATGAGTTTAAATTAGGAAATGTTACCTGTTCTGACTATAAGGCGAGGGTGATGGCGCTGGTGATGGTTCCCTGGATGGCCCTCTGCTGTAGACGCCGCTGCTGCTGCTGCTGCCACGCCCATTGTAGTTCTGGTTAGCGTCCAGCAGGGAGGACGTGGATTTGTGGTGGGTGAGGGACTTGCCCTGTGGTGGACGTAGTGCTCTGGCCGGTGACCTGGACAAATACAGAAAATGGATACAATCAGTTATAAAATAAATAAATCTCTATACCAATTAGCTATTGTTCAAAATCGTTGTTTTTCTTATCTTTTCACTTCAATATTCATTCCTGTTTGGTAAAACTAATCTTAAACTCTTCCTACACATATGCAGGTCTGGAGTAAAAGCAATGATATTGGATATATTATCTAAGCTAAAATTAGCATCAACATGCAACCTATTACATAACTCAGTCTCATTAAACTTCGTAAAATGGACCCTGGGCTTATAGCTGTTGTAGTCGGCACCGAAAGAAGTCTGTACAAAATTAATCTAAACATTCACTTTAGTTTGGTTGCGAAGTGTTTGCAGCAATATGAGTGAAGACAAACGTATGATCAAGCAATCTTATGCATATCGTAAACGCAGGAAACTTTCCGAACACAGCAAAATGGGTCAAACATTCTTTGTAGTTTGGTTGTTGTGTTTTGGTAAACATACGAGTGACGAAAAAAATACAACAAACAATCTTATCAACATCTGAAGCTAAGGAACTCTACTAATTACGAGCGAGCGAGCGAGCGTAGCAAAGCGATGTTTACGTTCAGCTGAGAAATTAGCGGCCCGACACGACCCGGCCCGGCCCGACAGAACACGGTCCTACCGCGAAGGTTCCCAGAGGCTAATAACTTTTCTATGTGAGACAGAGAAGAGATTATTTCAGCAGGTACTATATACATTCAAGAAATAATGTTTTTGGCTATATATTTACTCATGAGACCACGAAAAACCCATGGAATTCCAGCTTTCCAAGGGAATGCACCGAGGGTTTCAATTGACACGCTCCACTATGAAATAGATTTAAAGCACTATGAAAGTACCATATGCGAGGTATGAGTTGTTTTTCACTTTCTTATGTTGACTGCACGTGTGTGTGTGTGTGTGTGTGTGTGTGTGTGTGTGTGTGTGTGTGTGTGTGTGTGAGAAAGTAGGGTAAATATTTTAGCTCAATTATTCTTCTGTTACTACTCAACTACCTCACCAGAAATGTTGAAAGTGTACACTAAGCTGAAATTATGATGATAGGCGTATGTACAAACGCTCGCTCTCTCATCAAGCGCTCACAAAGCGCACTTTACTGGTACGGTACCTTGACTCGTTGTTATTAGTAAAGCTGAGGAACGTTACTAATACGGTACCTTGGCTCATAGTTGTTGTTGTTAACGCTGTATGCCGCTGCGGTGTGATTCTGGAGGCCCGCATGACTGCGTGATCGCCTCATGGTGTCCTGATCAAAGCCGCTCACGCCCCTGTCCATGCTCACGCCCCTCTGTCGCACAATGCCCTTCACTGGCTTCACCGGCGGACGACCTCCACCTCCACCACCACCCCGCACAGGTTCTAGCGGGTAGCTCTTGTCCCTGTGGTAGAATGCAGATGTTAGTAAGCCCTACCTGACAACCATCTGACTCACACAAAGTTATACCTGGAAACTGTTTATAATAAGAGGTATATCTCTTGGCGTAAAGAAGGCGAACAGACAGACGGACAGAGACAGACACCAAGATAGGTACACACACACACACACACACACACACACACACACACACACACACATCCTTCATGAACAGTTCCGTAAACATTAAATGACGAGTGCCTCTCCACGACGTGCGTAGCCTTCTCATTCACTGACTTAAGACAGGCTATTGCGTCATTATCAGATCGGTAATGTGACCCACGTGCTCAGCTCAGCAATTTAGTCCCAAAATATATAGCCTCTTTAATGGGGTAATTGTACAAACTGCAGGTTGTGGCAGTAAGTACCACAAAATATGCTCCTGAAGAAATTCCCATGCTCCTCAGGCTCTTGCATTATAAATAAACAAATAAATAAACATATACATACATACAAAAATATATACTGTATGGGTGACTTTAAACATTAGTGTTAATCCTTTCAGTACGATCACGTCTTCATTCGGTTTATTCTCGCTACATCCTGACGCTTCTATCCAACTGAAGAAACAACAACCTGACAGGTACAGCAAAATGAATTAATCTCTATCTATCTATATACCTAGGCTGCTTCCCCCAAGGATTAAAAAAAAAAAAAAAAAAAAAGCTTTATCCCTTCAGTTCAATTATGTGCAAGATAGCTTATATATTCTTGCTACCTCCACATTTTTTTTTTTTGGGGGGGGGAGCCTCTAGCTGCGAAGGAGTTAATGAAGTCTATATTTAACCCGTCCAGTTCGAAAAGTTTCACCTGAGCTGAATAAAATCGTTTGGAGACAGCGAGAATGAAATACAGTATACAGTATCTTTTGATCTGCATAAAATCGTCGGGTGATGACAAGAACATATATAAAAGCATATCATGAGCTGAATAAAATCGTTTGGAGATAACATCATCATCATCATCTAGACCTCTTTTCCCACCTAAAATTGAGGTAAGGCAAGTTTCACGGAGCAAGAAAAAAAAATTGACAATGAGAGCTAACTTTGGAGGTAACAATGAAGAAGATAAACAATGCGTTATCGAACTGGTGATGTTAATTTTTGAACCGAAGATGATAATTTTCGAACTGAAGGTGTTAATTTTCGAACTGAAGGTGTTATTTTTGTTCACAGCCTACCTCCCGACGGGGCTGTGTCCGTATCCATTAGTGCGTCTCTCCTGAAAGAGCTTCCTGACGCGGCCCTGCCCCCCCATGGAAGAGTTGAGGGACGAGATGGACGAGAGGGACGAGGACAGGGTGGAGGCCGAGGACTTGGTGACTCTCTGTATGGTGCCCTCCCTCTCCGCCTCCTGCCTCGCCGCCATCTGCAGCAGCCGGGACTCCTTCTCGTGCATTAGTTGTTCTCGGAGCCGAGCCTGGAAAAAAAAAATAATAAAAATATATAAATAAATAAACAGACACGAATAATTAAGCTACGGGAATTTAGGTGGTTACTGAAGGTTAATTAGTACCGTATTGCATTTAAGCTTTTCCACAATCACCCTTGGGAATTAGTTGTTCCAGTAATCGAAAATGAAAACACACACACACACACACACACACACACACACACACACACACACACACACACACACACACACACACACACACACACACACACACACACACACACACACACACACACACACACACACACACACACACACACACACACACACACACACACACACACACACACACACACACACACACACAAAATTCGGCTAGTGTAGGCTTAATATTACTTTTATTCTGATCAATATAACCCCCGAATAATCAACAACATAACTCTAACCCCTTTTCTCCTTCATCGAGCCCTTCTTTTGTCTTAGCACTTCATCTGTTTTCGTTATCCCGCCAGCAAAACACGTACAATGCTCATGTAGTTCCTGTAGATTCATTGTTAGAGCACAAATCAATACCCACACCCTTACCCTTACTAACTGCTCTCCTTAGTCACCATCTTATTCTCACCTTTTTTCTTAGTCACAGTCTTATCCTCACTTTCACATGCACCATTACCCTTACAATAGCCCTGTCGATTGCACCATTAGACAGACAAGTAGGTTTCATAAGACGGAAAAAAAAACAAAAAAAATAAAAAAGACAGATTAATAGAAAAGATATGGACAAAACAGATAGCCAAGTTAACTTCAGAAAACATAAAGATCAATAAACATCTCCATAAGTAAACAAGCAGAGAAGCATACAGATATTTCAGTAAGGCAGAAGATGTAAATGAAGTTAGATAGATAGATAGTAGACAAACACAGGCAAATAACCAGGTAACCACTAATTAGATAAGGTAGATGAATGAGCACACTGACAGGTTAATAGACGGAGACAAATATCCTGGTTAACACATAAAGATAAATAGGCAAATCGATAGGTAAACAGACTGACTCATTAACTTTATAGAACTTATGGATTAGAGACACAATATCATGTGCTTAAGGGAAAGGGGAGTGTAGAGGTAGCTCTAAAGTGCGCTCTCTCTCTCTCTCTCTCTCTCTCTCTCTCTCTCTCTCTCTCTCTCTCTCTCTATTTCTCAAAGTGCATTTAACCTGAATTCGTGTGCACTCTGGGAACGATCGGCGAAGCGCTTGTTAAAAGTTACTGATCTGTTAAAATGTACTGGTGTGTAATACTTCATTCTAGAATGGGTGTTAACATTTACTAGCGTGTTAAAATGGATGAGAGTGCTTGTTGAAATGTACTAGAGTGCGTAATAAAATGTTTTAAAATGTACCATAGTGCGTGTTAAACTTTACCAGCCTGTTAAAAAGTACTTGCCTGAGGAAACCTACTACAATGCATGCTGGAATTCAGTACCAGAGTGCGTGCTGGAATTCAGTACTACTGTAGAGTGCGTGCTTGAGGTGAGGGGTGCGGCATGCGTTATACAGTAGACTCTACTACCATCCACAGGCTATCACGTTTCAAAGTCTCACTCACGCTCAATGTTAGGATTTATTTCAGGCACGTAAAGACCGAATATGTGTGTGTGGGGGGGAGAAATTTTGTGTGAAGAGGGAGAAGAGGGAGCTTACAGGAGGAGGGAGGAAGGGGGTTTCGCGTGAGGAGGAAGGTAGGGAAACCGGGGAGTAAGAGGATAGATACTGGAGCTGCGTGTGAATGGGAAAAGGGTACAAGGAAGGAGGGCGATTGGAAGAAGGCATGGTGTCTTATGGGGAGGGAGAGGAAGGAGGGACCGAGTGTGTCGTATGGGGAGAATATTAGGGAGTTTCCAGTAGGGGGATTAGGGGACGTTGAGGGGAAAGGGGGTAAGGTGTCACGAGAGGAGGAGTGAGGTGTTATGTAGGCGGGGGGGGGGGGAAGCTACAGGGTAACAAACATTTAAGGGGTGGAGAGAAGAAGGGATAGGGGTGTGATGACGGAAGAGATGGATGTCAGAAGGGGGAAGGGGATAAGGAGAAAAAGGAGGGGTGAAGGGCGTAGGGAGGAGAAGAGAAAGAAGCATGAGGAGAGACGTGAGGGACATGGGGAGGAGAATGGGATGTGAGACGGAAGGGGTGAGGAGCGTGGGGAGAGAAATGGGGAGGAGGGGCGGAGAAAGGTAAAGACGACCTGTGGGTGGACAGTGAGGGTGGTGAAGAGTGCGTGATGGTGGCATAAGAGTGGCGTAGTGGGTCAAGGGCGTGGTGTGTTTGGGCGCTGCCTGGTCTGAGGGGCCTTGACGCTCACATGATTAAGGCTGACACGCGTTAATGGCACCGAAAGAGGGGATGCCTCGAACGGGTTACCTGGAGTGTAATACCATTTAACTATCCCTTTGACTGACACTATAAAATCATTTGACTATTTCTTTGACTGACATTGTAATTCCACTTAACTATTTCTCTGGAACCGACGAGGGCAGGCACTTTATTCATGCTAGGTCGCTATTTTCTTCAGCAGAAATTACAGCTGTTATATGGTCATCGGAACGATATCGTATCCTTCTGAGTGACTTTTTTTTTTTTTTTTTTTTTTGAAAAATACAGGTACCTTACACACTAAAGGGGTCAGAAATTAACCCTTCAATAGCTACATTTTTTTTTTATTCAGGCTAGCGCCCGACGATTTTACTCAGTTTAAAAGCCACCTGTTCTCAAGGGAAGGCGTAAAACAACTCAGCCAGAACATATTAAAATTTACTTGGCGTACAACATGTTTTTCCTAGAAGTCAATCAAGCTGCACACACACACACACACGACTATACAACTGACGAGAATTCACACGGAGACGATTTTAGATACAGTATTGACGGAACACAGCAGGCTTGTGATTCAACCAGACGACAATATTATACCAAACAAACATGACGATCTTTAGCCAGAAAACGAAGATACAGCAGGGTAACGAGGACAAGGCGGCGACATGAGTGAGAACAGAGGTCATTCCCATCCCTGACCTAGATAAGAGCACTGGAAAAGAACCCCGGATCAGAGCCATGGATTTGAACCCAGGATAAGAACCCTGGATTAGAACCCTGTATAAGAACCCAAGATAAGAACCCTGGATAAGAACCCTTGATAAGAGCCCTGAAGAGGAACCCTGGATAAGAATCCTGGATTAAACTCTGGATAAGAACCTTGGATATGAATCCTGGATTAGAACCTTGGATAAGAACCGTGGATAAGAACACTTGATTAGAACCATGGATTAGAACCCCGGATGAACCCTGGATTAAAACCATAGATAAGAACTCTGTATTAGAACCCTAGATTAGAATCCTGGATAAGAACCTTGGATATGAACCCTGGATTAGAACTCTGGACAAGAACCCTAGATAAGAACCCTGGATAAGAACCCTGGATAAGAGCCCTGGATAAGAGCCCTCGGTAAGAACCCTGGATAAGAGCCCTGGATAAGAACCCTGGCCCCGTGATAGCGTGCCCTACAGTCGATACCACTCAAGGCCTACAAGCCCAAAGTTACACGCGCCCATACTACAAGTTTCTGTCCTTTCTTTTTCCATAATTTTACGCAGAAACGTCACGTGGCACAAGAGTACGAGAATAGTTTTAATTATAAGCATTAGGTGCTATCATTCAGGCTACTGCTGCTGCTACTACTACTACTACTACTACTACTACTACTACTACTACTACTACTACTACTACCACTATCATTATTATTATTATTATTATTATTATTATTATCGTCATCATCACCATTTATATGACCGATACCATCAGACCTAAACTCCCCCACTTTGAAATGTAAAAAAAAAAAGAAAATACTCACACGCCTAACCCTTTCGAATCGATGTCGTCTTATATGATACTTCCTATTACCAGAATTTCATGCTGATACTACGCTGGGCGGTAACCATATGACCCAACGATGCCTGGAGGTTTAGTGGGTTAAGGTGCTTTAAGTTTGAATCCGTTAGTTGTTACGTGCCCAATATCCCCTAATAAATACAGGACTAACTGAACGCCATATTTAACCTCTCCAGCTCGAAAAATCTCTCCTAAGCTGAATAAAATCGTCTGGAGATAGCCATATTAAATTAAATCACCGTAGCGAAGGTGTTAAGAAGCGTGGGGCACAGGACACACCCTACTCATCACCATATGGGTAGTAACAGAGCGTATCTCGTATATTTAAAAGCTTTCCACAATTCGCTCCCGTCATGTAAAAAGTCTGGCACATAAAAGGCAGTGCACAGAGTGTCATGGAAGTTTGTGGCACTCGTGGGAATGAATGATGCTTTTGTTCGAAGAGTTCAGCCAATATTCATCCTATATTTCTCTCATTTTCCTTCCTTGTTTCCTTTTTTTTTTGTGTGTGTGTGTTCATGGAGTTCAGCCAGTGTTTATCCTACTTCTCTCATTTTCCTTGTTTCATTATTTTTCCTTTTTTTTTTTATTTGTTCGAGTTCATCCAGTATTCATCCTAATTTTTTCATTTACCTTCTGTGTTTCTTTTTTTTCTGTTTTTATTTGCTCGAGAAGTTCTGCCAGTATTTATCTATTTTCCGTTCATTTTCCTTGTTTCATTCTTTTTTCTCTCTTTTTTTTAATTTGTTCGAGAAGTTCAGCCAGTGTTCATCATGTTTTTCTTTTGTATTCTATCTTTTTCTTTCTCTCTTTTTTTTCTTTTTCTCTCTTTTAATTTTAATCCGATGACTTTTTTCGTCCTGCTACCACCAGACAAATTAACTCAGCTTAGGAAGGATCTCTGTTAGTAAAGGGGTTAGTGAAGCCTATATTTAGCCCACTGGGGTGGATATCATCATCATCATAATCATCACCATCACTACTACTACTACTATTACTGGTATTATTATTATTATAGTTGTTATTATTATTATTATTATTATGAAGTCCACATTCTGTGGAGGTCTTATTGATATTGTAAATATTAATATTTTTCTGGGGGGGGGGGGAGGGACATCTAGAAGGCTGGCATTCCAAGACCGTTCGAGATAGACTTGAAATTTTCAGGAATGATGTATCTTGGTTGCAGGCTTCTTTTGGCAATTTTTTCCCTAGCAGTACAGCCGCACTAGCGCCCTCTATGATCGTTTTTGCTCCCCTGCTCAGCAAATATTACTAAACCTATTGCTTTTCAAATTTTCCAGTATGTAGTCGTCAACATATACTAGTGCACCTAGGTACTGATATTGAGATCCAACAAATACTTCTTGAAATATTGTGGAAAATCAATATGGCCGTCTCATGCCTGAAAGTGCTAAATCGGAAAGTATTTGGCCGATTTTGACGAAACTCGGTGGAAATGTGATGGGTCATGAGTGAACATGATTTGCATGGTATGAATGACCTCGACCCTGATCTCAGGGTTACAGGTCAAAATCAGTTAAAAATTTTGGGTCATATTAAAAGTCCCTTAATATTAATGTCTACAATGATAACAAAAGTATTTTCATCTGGAATATGGAGTTTTTTTAATATTGCTTCAGCAATTTCAGAATTCTAGTTATCATCATTATTATTATTTTTGGAGCGAATGTGAATGTGGTAATGATGGGAGATCTGAATGCTAGAGTGGGAAATGTAGCAGTTGAAGGCGTAGCTGGTATGCATGGTGTGCCTGGAAGAAATGAAAATGGGGAACGAATGATAGCGATGTGTGTTGAGCGAGAGATGGTGATTGGGAATACGCTGTTTGAGAAGAAAGATATTTATAAGTATACATGGGTGAGACAGGAGGGTGGAAGGGTTGTTGATAGAGCTTTGATGGACTATGTGGTTGTGTCTAGGAATGTAATAGGAAGATTGTTGGATGTGAGAGTTCTGAGAGGGGAGGGTGGAGGTATGTCTGACCACTACCTGGTGGAGGGAAAGTTAAGAGTAGGTAAGAGATGGATGAGAGCTAGGAGGGTTAGGTGTGGCAGGGAGGTTTTGAAAGTGAGTGAGTTGGATAAAAGAGAGAAAAAGATAGAGTATTGGAAGAAATTGAAAGATAAGTGGAACGCAGTGAAAGATCGGGAAAATGGCAGCGTGGAGGAGGAATGGCAGTTGTTTAAGAGTGCTGTGGTGGGGCATGCAGAAGAGGTGTGTGGTGTGAGACGTGTGGGTGGTGGTGTAAGAAAAGGAAGTGAATGGTGGTGCGAGGAAGTAAGTATGGCTGTGGCTGAGAAGAGACGTGCATATGAAGTGTGGGTGCAGAGGAAGGATGAGATGTCATATGAGAGGTATAAGGAAAAGAGGAATAGGGCGAGAAGGGCTGTGCGTGATGCTAAAGTGGCAGCAGATGAGAGGTGGGGTAGGCGGCTGACAGAGAATTTTCAACAGAATAAGAAAATGTTTTGGAAGGAGGTGAAAAGGGTGCGAAAGGGAGAGTCTGGGAAGGAAGAACGAGTAAAAGCAGAGGATGGAAGGATGTTAACTGAGATGGATGCAGTAAGGAAGAGATGGGCAGAGTATTTTGAAAGATTGTTAAATGTAGAGGAGGAAAGGGTGGCTGAGATTGTGGCGGATGGAAGGGTGCAAGGAATAAATGTGTTGGGAGAGTTGAATGATTCTTTGATCACGAAGGAGGAAGTGGAGAAGGCAGTAAAGGAGATGAAAACAGGGAAAGCTGCAGGTATGGATGGGTGTGCTGTGGAATGCCTGAAGGGTGGTGGAGTGACTATTGTTGACTGGTTAGTAAGATTGCTGAATGTGTGCTTTGAGAAAGGTATGGTGCCAATTGACTGGGCAAGTGCTTGTGTGGTCCCGTTGTATAAAGGCAAGGGTGATAAGTATCAATGTACTAGCTTTAGGGGTATATAAGTCTGCTGAGTGTTGTAGGTAAGGTGTATGGTAGAGTGTTAATCATGAGAGTTAGAGAGGGTACAGAGGGAGTGATTGGTGATAAGCAGTGTGGCTTTAGGAGAGGGAGGGGATGCGTTGATCAGGTGTTTGCTCTGAGACAAGTGTGTGAAAAGTATTTAGCAAAAGGCAAGGATGTTTTTTGGGCATTTATAGATTTAGAGAAAGCTTATGATAAAATTGATAGGGAGGCTTTGTGGACGGTTTTAAGATTGTATGGACTTGATGGTAGGTTACTAAAAGGGGTGAAAAGTTTTTATGTAAATAGTAGAGCGTGTGTAAGAGTGGGAAATGCTGTGAGTGATTGGTTTCCCGTGAGAGTGGGGCTGCGACAGGGATGTGTGATGTCGCCTTGGTTGTTTAATATTTACATGGATGGTGTTGTAAGGGAGGTGAATGCAAGAGTTTTAGGTGGAGGTCTGAGTCTGGTGAATGTTGATGGTGGAGAGTGGAATCTGAAGCAGCTGCTGTTTGCAGATGATACTGCACTGGTGACTGATTCAGAGGAGAGATTGAGACAGTTGGTAGAGGAGTTTGGAAGGGTGTGTGAAAGGAGGAAATTGAAAGTAAATGAGAATAAGAGTAAAGTGATGAAGTGTACGAGGTTGATAGATGGTAGGGGGATGAATAAAGTTTTACATGGTGAGTTGCTTGAGGAGGTAGATTGTTTTAAATATCTAGGGTCACATGTTGCTGTGGATGGAAGAATAGATGCAGAAGTGAAGTTTAGAATAAATGAAGTAGGAAAGGTGCTGGGAGGAATGAAAAAAGTGTTTAAATGTCGTTCACTTAGAATGGATGTAAAGAGAAGGCTGTATGAGGGTGTTGTGGTACCGACTGCGTTATATGGGGCTGAAACATGGAATATGGGTGTAGCAGAGAGGAAAAGTTTGAATGCAATGGAGATGAGGTGTCTGAGGAGTATGTGTGGAGTGACGCGTATGGATCGGGTGCGAAATGATGAAGTGCGAAGGAGAACTGGAGTTGTTTGGGAGATGGCTGGTAGAGTTGAGCAGAGGGTGTTGCGATGGTTTGGGCATATGGAGAGAATGAATAATGAGCGATTGGTGAAAAAGATAACTAGATCTGATGTGAGAGGTGTAAGGCTGAGAGGAAGACCACGAATAAGATGGATGGACAGTGTGAAGAGAGCACTGGATGCGAGAGGGATGTCTGTTGAGCAAGGAAGAGTGTCTGTGCGTGACAGAAATAAATGGAGAGAAATTGTGAATGAATAAGTGATGACGCAGCCCTGAGGGGATATTCTCCAGCATTTGGTCTGATCAGGTAGTCAGGTCAGGTGCGGGTAAAGGGATGGGTCTGTTATGATGTGGCAGGGGTAAACCAGTTCTGCTGTCGGGCCGTGCTGCGGATGCCACTGATTGCATTGCGCAGTTGACCCTCGTGTGGTGTGGTGCGGTGAGGATCTGTCCGTTCTCCCCTTTGGGGCTAAGATGCGAATGAATGTGTTTGAATGGATGAGTAAATGGGGAGTGTGTCGTCCTGTCTCGGCTACCTCCCTTTCGTTGGGGGAAGCAGCCTAGGTATATAGATAGATAAATAGATTATTATTGTCCTCGACATTATTACTGTTTATTTATCTTTATTTTAATACTTATTAGTCAATTTGCGTTAATCATCGGAGGGTATTTCCCCGAACTCTCTTCGTCCTCCTCCCTCCGCCCCTCTCCCTTTCCCCCTCCCCACTCTCTCCCTTCCCCCTTCCCCCCTCCTCCGTCAGTCGATGTGTGGAAGCGTTTTGTTGCACCTGTCCTTGATGACCTAACACAGGGTGTAGGACAATAGATGGAGGAAAATAGACAGACAGACAGATAGACAGATACAGAGACAGACAGACAGACAGATATATACATGGATATAGACAGATACAGACGTAGACAGAAATACAGACAGATAGATCGATTGGTAGACAGACAGATATAGGCAAAGATGTAGACAGACAGATAGACACAGAGTTACACAGACAGACAGATAGATTAGATAAAGACTGATACACACACACACACACACACACACACACACACACATACCTCCCCCAGACCACAACATACCTCGCCACTCGATATACTGAGGCCGCTTTACTGCATACCCTTATAATAACCAGCATATTTCTCGACAGTATAACGCCATGGTCAAACTCTAATACTTTATCTGGGCGCGTGTTAGATTCGAGTGCGCGTTAGATTTGAGTGCGTGTTAGATTTGAGTGTGTGTTAGATTAGAGTGCGTGTTAGACTTGAGTGTGTTAGATTTGAGTGTGTTGGAGTGTTAGATTTGAGTGTGTGTTAGATCTGAGTGCGTATTAGATTGAGTACATTTTAGAGGGTGTGTCAGGTTCGGGTGCATGCTAGAGTGTGTGTTAGATTTGAGTGTGTGTATGGTAGATACGTGTTAGAGTGTGTGTTAGATATGAGTGCTGTCAGAGTCTGTGTTAGATTTGAGTGCGTGATAGAATATCTTAGATTTGAGTGCGTGTGTTTGATGTGAGTACGTGTTATATTTAAGTGCGAGTTAGATTTAAGTACGTGTCAGATTTGGGTGAGTGTTAGATTTGGGTGTGTTAGATCTGGAAGAGTGTTAGATTTAAGTGCGTGTTTGATCTGGGTGAGTGTTAGATTTGGAAGCGTTAGATTTCAGTGCGTGTTAGACTCGAGTGTGTTTGATCTGAGTGTGTATTACATATGAGTACGTGTTAAGAGTTCAGTGTGTGTGTGTGTGTGTGTGTGTGTGTGTGTGTGTGTGTGTGTGTGTGTGTGTGTGTGTGTGTGTGTGTGTGTGTGTGTGTGTGTGTGTCAGATTACTGTAGAGTGATTTCGACTGAGTGCGTGTTAGGCTCATAGCAAAGTTAGGTGAACTGCAATGCTTTTCACAGTTACCGTTGCTCTTTCTCTCTCTCTCTCTCTCTGTTGGTGCTGTACGCAGTTTCTTACATGTGCAGTCGTAAGTATTTATAAAATCCATTTGATGTCTCCACATATCTGTATCATTCACCACCATCATCATCATCATAAGGCCCATTATTTTCCCACCCAAAGACAAGGTGCAGTAAGATCCAGAGGAAGAACTATCAAAAGCAACCCCGGTTAAAATAGGCCACACACTCATTCACTCCCCGTTCAAGCCCCCGGAATCCTGACTCCTCCTCAGTCGCCCACACTTATGCCCTCCACACTACCCACACCAGCTCGACCATCAGTATTTTATTTACATGGAGCACTAGCCTCGTTTCGTGAACCTCATCGAACCGCCTAAGAATTAAAGAATCATAATGCGGGCTGGGCTGCAGTGTGGGTCCCGTACACCTCACTGTCCCTTCTGTGACATGAAGTTTGGTTTATTTTGGCCTGTTTTTTTTATCTGAGAGAGAGAGAGAGAGAGAGAGAGAGAGAGAGAGAGAGAAATGCCTGTGTATATGTGATCACATGAGAATTTGTGTGTGTGTGTGTGTGTGTGTGCGCGCGCAGCTATGGTGATCGTGGGGCCATAATAACCTTACATGAGTACCCTACTGGTAGGAAGGATGGGTATGTGTGAGTAAAGGCGGAATGCGATAAATTATGTATGACTCCAGGTATGTGCGTGTCAGAAGGTGTGTGTGTGTGTGTGTGTGTGTGTGTGTGTGTGTGTGTGTGTGTGTGTGTGTGTGTGTGTGTGTGTGTGTGTGTGTGCGCTCTTTTGTGTCTGCTTGTGTGATAGCTAATTTTCTGATAATACGGTTACATGTAGCCTAAGTGTGAAAAGACCCATACGTATCTAGTTTGTGTGTGTGTGTGTGTGTGTGTGTGTCACAAGAGTTGGCATTTATATCGTTTTCTATCGCCGACCTGCCTTCGTTATTGATCGGGAACTGTGCTAAAATGTTAGGGTGAATCGTTGCTAATGTGAGAGAGGTGAAGAGAGGTGGGGTCGAGTTTGACAGGGTGGGAGTGGACGGAGAGGAGAGAAGAGGGGAGGGAAACAACAGAGAGATGAGGGGAGAAGAGCAACCGGACAGTGGGGTGGAGAGAGGATGAACAGAGAGGTATGGGGAGGAGGGGAGAGAATAGAAGAATGGTGAGATGAGGAGAAGTTGGACGTGGAATGAATTTGAGAGATTAAAGGCTGGAAGGGCATGAGATGATGAAAGGTGATGGGTAAGGAGGGAAAGGAGGAGGAGGAGGAATTGGGTTAAGCGGGGTGCAAAAGAGAAAAAGAGGATTGAGGCTGAATGGGGTAAAGAAGAGAGAGGGTGGGGACAGGGGTTGGGGAGGGAGGGGTTGAGATGGGAAGAAGAGTGGGGTTGGGTGGTGCGTGGCGTGGACTGGAATTATGTGAGGGAAGAATAGGGTTGAGTGAAGGTGGAGTGGGGTTAGGTGAGGGAGGAGTGGGGTTGGGTGGGGGAGGAGTGAGGTTGGATGGAGGAGGAGTGGGGTTGGGTGGGGGAGGAGTGAGGTTGGATGAAGGAGGAGTGGGGTTGGGTGGAGGTAGGGACGACAGGCCTAGCTAAAGTAGGATGAGGTGGGGAGGAATGGAAGAGGAAGGGAGTAAAGGAGATGGGCAGGAAGGGGAAGGAAGCTGGATAAAATGGGGTGTGATGGGGAGAGGGGAGGAGGGGAACAATACTGAATGCTGTGAGATGGGAAAGAGAAGAGTGAGGCGGAGTGTAATAAAGGAATGGAGAAGAATTTGGAAGCGTGACGTGAAGTGATAGAGTGGGGAAAGGGGAGGGGTGGTAGTGTGGTAAGAGGATGAATCGGGGTGAGAATGAAGTGAGACGCTGGAAAGGTGAACCGGGCTGGGAGGATGAATGATGGAGGGGGAGAGATGTAGTGAGGTGGGGTGGCGAGATGAAAGAGGAAGTGATACTTCCATATGACGTTATTCAGCTTTGGGGAGATTTTTCAGACTTGATGGGTAAAAAAAAATAATAATAATAATTAACCCCTTCACTAAAAGAGTACTGTCCGTGAATCATGCAAAACCGTCGGGAAGTAGCATAAAGAGATATAAGACGTCATCGATGCGAACGGCTCAACAAACCTATCCGTGTCTTAGGAATTTGCTCATGTTCGCATCATGCATCGACCCACAACAGGACAATACTGTGTGTGTGTGTGTGTGTGTGTGTGTGTGTGTGTGTGTGTGTGTGTGTGTGTGTGTGTGTGTGTGTGTGTGTGTGTGTGTGTGTGTGTGTGT
Organism: Coenobita brevimanus; assembly: GCF_032717465.1. Taxonomy (NCBI): domain Eukaryota; kingdom Metazoa; phylum Arthropoda; class Malacostraca; order Decapoda; family Coenobitidae; genus Coenobita; species Coenobita brevimanus. The sequence continues at coordinate 15,156,669 of NC_137045.1, read as the reverse complement.
GCTTGCATGCGAGCTCAAGCGATAGAACTACCAACAGTACGTTTAAAAAAGGTACACTTTATACATGCAACTTTCAGTATTCTGGAGCATCCTTTCTCAGTCTGTACTGTCCCCCTGCCTAAGACCTCCAGTCATTCACAAGCAATCTGTCCAAACGTCTCTAATGAACGGACCTTGACTCTGGGTCTCTCTTGTTTGAAATCCAATGGATGGGACAGGTTCTCCGGGAGGTCCAGACTGAGGACCTTTTTTTTTTTTTTTTTTTTTAATCAAATCCTTCACACTATGACCACTTTGAATTTAACTCTGCTGTCACTAAATGACTGTATATTGTTTATGAGAGACTTTGCGAACTCAAAAGGTTAAATATAGTCTTCATTATCTTCCTTAATACAAGAGATTTCAAGTACTTAAGTCTCAGGGAACGACGTATCTATCTTTCTCTGACATCACAAGATTTTACTCGCCATTGAGAAGCCTCGCGAAGTTTGAGGAATAAAATGAGGGAAATAGCTTAGATGAGGCACGAATTTAATGTATATGGATTCTTGATAGTAAAGGGGTTCAGCAGTTAAAGAAGAGGAAGACACAAGATGAGGTGTTCTGGTGGCGTTGGAACCCTTGGCCATGACTCAGGCTAGAACTGGAGCCTGTACCAATCAGTGGGTGCGTGAAGCGATCGATACGATGCTAGTGTACTGGGCTCTATGTGGGCCACCAAACCACCACCAACACAGCCACACCTATGACGTAAGAGGCACGCTTTTAATACGCCACCACTATCACAGCTACCTCTCATTATGTGGCAAGCGCACACACCACACACACACACACACACACACACACACACACACACACACACACACACACACACACACACACACACACACACACAACAAACACACACAAAAGCAGACCATCACAGCCACACCTAGTACGTAATAAAACATTTATAACTGCAATGGGCCTATATCCAAAACGGCATACCCACTACAGTGCCTACACCCACACCTATAACACAACATACACACGTCCAAGAAAGTTTCAAAGTTACCCTGGTTCTAGCACAAAGTTATGAAAAGGAAACATAAACTACGACAGCTATCCCTAGTGCAAATAAAGGGTGCCCATACATAATGATCCTTTGCCACTGAGACAGGCGTTTTCTAGTGTGCTGTGGGAACGGCTCTGTCTGCGTTAGCAATGCCTATCCTGCACCATTAAATCATTTGGTAGACCCACGGCCACACCCAAGGCCATACCAGCAGACTGAGCTGTCCTCGCAACGTATAAGACACTGCCTGATGAGTTTCTTGTGGAGCGCTATTTACGGACCACCCTGTGTGTGTGTGTGTGTGTGTGTGTGTGTGTGTGTGTGTGTGTGTGTGTGTGTGTGTGTGTATAGACAGATAGACAGATAGGTAGATAGATAGATTATATCTATATCTATCAATCTATATAGATAGACAGATAGATAGATAGATAGATAGATAGATACATAGATACAGATGTAGATATAATCTATCTATCTATCTATCTATCTATCTATATCTATATATATATATATATATATATATATATATATAGGGAATAGATGAGTTTTCAGTCTATAATAAATTACAGACAAGACGTGACCTCCACAGAATTCCATCAGTATTCTATCAGGCTCTAACCAATTACTCTCAGCGAAAAATTATCGATTGGCATCAGCTCGAATAAAATACTATAGTTGTTCCGACCATGAGGTAGTTAATGATGCCCCTAATTATGATGATGATGATGACAATAATGATGATGATGATGATAACAGGACCGTAAACGGGGAAATATAGATGTGATTAAAGGGGGAGGGAGGACGGCAAGAGCACCCCATCACCTTGACAGGAAAGGCTAGATATGGCTGGGGCTTGTAATGAACCCTGGGAGACTCAAACAGTGTGCTCATACGCAGCTTCCTCCGCCCCCAGAATATGGCTCCTCCTACTTTTCTTAGTGTCTACGTCACTTGGAAACTGATTCTGTCTCACGGTCTCAGGTGACATTCCGCCTCCTCCCACTCTCTTATAGTTCTAGCTATATATATATATATATATATATATATATATATATATATATATATATATATATATATATATATATATATATACATATATATATATATATATATATATATATATATATATATATATATATATATATATATATATATATATATGTGTGTGTGTACGGTATGTATTTAGCAATTTGTAGTATACAGGTATTGAGCTTAGCTCGTGTTGTCCTGTCTCCATATCTTGTGTGTGTGTGTGTGTGTGTGTGTGTGTGTGTGTGTGTGTGTGTGTGTGTGTAAAGCTATGTTGCATGCATGCGTGAGAGAGAGAGAGAGAGAGAGAGAGAGAGAGAGAGGCTGCATCTGTTTTACCTGCGGGTATTTACCATGCTTGTCTCAGGGGAATACTCTCTCTCTCTCTCTCTCTCTCTAATTTTCTAACATTCCTTTTTTTTCCGTCGGTATTTACACGGGTGTCAATTAATTTAAAGTTATTACAAGAATTATTGTTAAATATATAGGTCTGTAGCATTAATATTTCGTTGCATTCACAAACTGTTTCGTTATACCTAACCACTTACTCATATTACAATGAACCTATCACCATTTCATCATGGAAATTGTATAAATAATTGTATGTTAAATGAAAATATAGTTATGGTGCACTGATAAAGCCCTAGAGGTACGTTTGTCATGACTGGGTCCACATTCATTTATTTAGCTTGTTACACACACCCCTTGGGTTCTTGGTGATAATGCATTGCGTAGGGACAAGAAAATCCTTTAAGCATCTTACATGAACATTTGATGCTCATACTTGAACATAAATCCCCTAACAATTATTAATCTTACTGTAGTCAGTTATTTTTCACCATAAAACTATTCACTCACTGCATACCTTGTTTATTAGGCAGATTTTGATCAGGGACTACTCCAGACTTTAGCAGTCTTTTTCTGATTGGTGGTGGTGTCCCCAGCAACTTGCTTTGCAGATCTTTTGCATACTGTTGCGAGCTGAAATGCCTTTCACAGACACGGCCAGTGGGAGAAACCTTGTCCTTCCGTCCACACAAATGTATCCACTTTTGCCTGTTGATTTTATCATTTGGCATGCGAAAGCGTCTCAGAAACTTGCCATCAGATGTCTTCCCTGAACACCCAAACACACTGCACATCGTGAAAAGTTTTTGAAGTTGATGAAATGTATAAAATAAAGCAGGCTACGCGTCACAAATGGCTGGTAAAAACACACTGTTGTCCTGCTCCTGTGAGCGAGCCAGCGACCCAGCTGACGTCACGGGTCAAGGCCACCAATCATAGATGACCTGCGCGAAACCGACCTTATTTTGGTCCAGAGATGAGCACACTGTTTGAGTCTATACACTGTGCCTGGAATGGAGTAGTTACTATCGGGGACACAATTCCTACCTACTTAAAAATGTTAAATACCCGTGCTGTATTACAAAAATGAACTCCATGATTATGGTCATTTGTGTGTGTGTGTGTGTGTGTGTGTGTGTGTGTGTGTGTGTGTGTGTGTGTGTGTGTGTGTGTGTGTGTGTGTGTGTGTGTGTGTGTGTGTGTGTGTGTGTGTGTGTGTGTGTGTGTGTGTGTGTGTGTGTGTGTGTGTGTGTGTGTGTACATGCACGCACGCGCATGTTAAGTCAAAGGAAAACTTTTGACCAAAGAGAATTACGAACAACAACACACTTTTTCTGGGTGCGACCATCTGCAAATGGGTTTTACTATGCTCGCCACTTTCCCTAATTTCCTCAGTTCCTTACGTACACTGGAACACATTTCTAAAGATGCGACACACAGACCACATTTCCAAAATACAACCCCTCCCCCCAAGAAACACACACACAACTCATTTCTAAGATTCAACCCTCCCCTACGACACATAAACACATTTCTAAGATTCTGTCCGCCCCCCAAGACACACAAACAGAACACAATTTTAAGATTCGGCTCCCCGCTCCCCCCCAAGACACACACACACAACTCATTTCTTAGGACTCGATCCCCTCTCCCCATACAGACACACACAGGAACACACTTGTAAACATTCGACCCCCTCCCCTCAACAGATTCACAAAGGAACACACTTTTAAGACTCGACCCCATCCCCCTAAACACCAACATAGAGACACACCTCTAAGACTCGACCCAAACAGACTCACAGGGGAACACATTTCTAAGGTTAGACTCAAACAGACTCACACAGGAACACATTTCAAAGATACGACCCCCTCCCCCCAACAGACACACACACATTTAGAAAGTTTTGGCCATGGAACTACAGTGATGATGATGCATATGACAACAATGACAGTGATAATGATGATGATGTCCGGGATCTTTCAGTACTGCAAAGTGCTTACCTTGACGTGGCATTAGTTATTCATTACCTTCTTCTCA
>NC_137045.1:15099698-15147198 GCF_032717465.1 Coenobita brevimanus | reverse complement strand
CCAGTTTAGTATTGTCTTTATGCACGCAGGATAACACAACCAGGTACTCTTCAAAACCAACATTAAACTCACTACTAAACCTACTTTTTGAAAAATCCACAACATTACCTACTCTGAATCCATAACAAAACCCACTTTTTTCCCATACTAAAGCCACTTTGAATTATGCATATGCTCTGGTTGGCACGTGACCACATTTTGAACCTGATCAGTGCGTATGTATGATCAATGAGGCAGTCAGGCAGCATGTACGTGAATAAACCGTGAATTATTATTTTATTATTATTATTATTATTATTATTATTATTATTATTATTAAATCTCACCACAGGGTCACATAAACTAATTTTGTAGAAGGTATGCAGGCACTACATATAATGAAAGATGTTCACCAAGACTAATTCACTGGATTCAAACTAATATTAAATGGGATAGCACACTACAAGACCCATTTTGAACACTACAGTCGCTCTCTCTGGAAACTTTACAAGGCGTTGTTTATAGAGGTTTTCCTCCACTGCTCATGCTGAAGAATTTGGAAGGTGGATGATAGACTTTCTATATTCTTGTCTTGAACTTCTGTAACTACTATCGGCATCCTTAGGTGAAAAATTAAATTATAATGAATATTAATACTGAGGCAGGTGCCAGATGGAATACTGACCCCCAAGGAAACATGACCAACCTAATCCAAGTTAACCTAACCTAACCTAGGGTAACCTGACTTCGGGTTTGAAATCCAGCATTTACATGAAGGGTCAGTTTTCCAAACGGCGTCCGTCTTGCATAATAGAAAAGTGACCCGTGGATCAAGTTTCTACATAGAGATGACCTGGTGCTAGTTTTCCATAGGGTTAAATAATGACATTGGTCCACCTCTATGACACCAGTCCACCTCGTTTGGACCGTAAGGTTTGTGTGGTGTTAGCGTCTAATATAACTATGTAGCTTATTTTGCAACGCACTGTGAATACCATACGAACTCATGAAATTATGCAGGCGGCCTGGGAGTGATGCACTGCGACGGAGGCACTTCTTCACGTATGCGTTGCTGAAGGAAAAGCCCAGGGACACGGGGGGAGGGGCCAAAACGTCGCTAGGTACGTCACCCAGGGGAGTGGGCAAGAAGGGGCGGGGGGCAGGTGGGTATGACTCCTTCTCACGCCTATCCAAGCCGCTCCTGCCTGAGTCTGAAGGTAGAAAAGATGGGTATAAATCCTTCTCAAGGCTCCCATGCTTTTTCATGCCCTTACGACTTTCCACGCCTCCATTACGAGGCTCCAGGGACGTGGGTAAGGATTTGCGTCGGATATGTGGATGGAGGTTCTTCCCCACGCCCTCACGCCTTCCCACGCCACCGTCGGGAGGTTCTGAAGGTGTGGGTAAGGATGTGCGTGCAGCAGGTGGAGACAGGTTCTTCCCCACGCCCTCACGCCCCTCCACGCCACTCCTATGTAGCTGTGAGGACGCCTTTGTGACTGCGGACTGAGGAGTCTGCTTCCTGGGCAAATCACACCCTTCGGTCGTGACGTTAAGCTGGGTCTTCTTGGTCATGGCTCTCTCAGCGTCTACTTACTATTTAGCTTAAATTAACATAACTCATAATAGCAGAGCCCTTAGGCATGTTAAGCTTACCCTGGATGACGTTAGGTTAGGTTAACTTCGGTGGACTGGGTTAAGATAGGTGGACTGGGTTAGGTTAGGTGACCTTAGGTGGAATAGGGTAGGTTAGGTTAACTCAGGTGGAACGGGTTAGGTTAAGGTTAACTTAGGTGGAATGGGTTAATTTACCGGTAATTTACTTTATCTTAATAGGGCAAGTTATGTTAGATCAGGTTAGGATGAGTGGACTGGGCTAGATTAACTTAGCGTTGATTGGGTTAGACTAGGTCAGACTGGGTTAATATAGTTAGACTGGATTAAGTTAAGTCCCTGCCATTGGCACTCCCAACTCCATGACCCAGGGTGAGTGGCAATGGACGGCGGTGAGCACGGTGAGGTGGCACTGTGGAGGCAAGGTGACACGACATGGCACTGTATCCCTCGTGTCCTGCTATTAGTTATTACACTATGTCTGAGTCACCTGGTCTTCATCCAGGAAGTTATTATCACAGTAGGGTATATACCGGATATTTTTATCAGATTATAAACATTTTTCAAAGAGTATACCACATATATTTTAAAATGAGTATATATGTTTTCAGTGTTATAATATTGCTACTGTATCACTATGCTATAATGTTATTGTGTTACTATTAACTATTCTGAATCACATGATTATCCTATAAGCATATATCAGTTCTTGAGTTAAGAATAAAATGCTATACAGCAATTTCTTCCACGTTGATTAGGGAATGAGTAATGGGTTTGTAATTTGAGATTCTTGGATTTACTTTGCACGATTACACAGTTTCTTCATCCGTTAATCAATCAAGGGAAAAAATCACAATAGTCTGTTTTCTACGTAGCTCTTGGTACGGGAGTAACATCTATACACCTAGCAATCAGCTTACAATCTTTAATTTTATAGGTCAAATGCCCGATACGCCGACCAGTACCAGTTTCGGAGTCAGGAAGTAATCACTATGATATTCCAAGATGGTGAGGCAACGTGGGTCACCAGATAGAGAACTGATTTAATGATACTTTAAACATGTCCAACCGATTATCACAATACACTTTAACTTGAGGTGTGGAGATGATGGTGAGGATGGGGAGTGTGGGTGTGAATAAGGGCGAGGGCGAGGGTGAGTGAGGGTATGAGAGTGTGTAGTGTGGCGTGTTAGACCCGTGAAGGTATACTGCACCCTTAGCATGCTCACACCGCGATCACACACGCACACACACACCACCTTCTACCGTCTCACGAATACACTTATCATTTCCATTTTATTTTTCACGTTTTCATGTTCTTTTCTCTTACTTTTTTTAATCTTACTCTACTTCACCCCATACTTACAGCCGCCGAAGACGACAACGACGACGAAGATAGTTTTATTTATTTTTCGGAGTTAATTCCAGTTTTTAGAAATCGCTCATTTTTATCTACTTGCCTGTACCTTACCATCTCCATACTCATATATATTCATTTATTTTATTTACAGAACTTTAAATTTTTACATACTGACCTCCTCATAAACATTATTTTACCTCTTTTTTGTTTTTTCCTGACTTGCTTTTCAAATTCCTACACATCAGTATTTTCAAATACTCTGCCATCTTGCTAATCTCTTCCTTTTTTTATTTCTTTATTATCTGAGTATTTCTGAAAATTTTCGATTATCAACACACCAACACAAACTCATAGATACTTCCGGTTATTGGACCTACACTCTACTTTCTTGCGTTTCTGTGTGTGTGTGTGTGTGTGTGTGTGTGTGTGTGTGTGTGTGTGTGTGTGTGTGTGTGTGTGTGTGTGTTTTCTGTGCTTTTTGAATCTCTTTACCACTCTCCACATCACGAATATATACTTCCCGTTCGTCCTCAACTTCCCCTCTCTTATCATTATCTTTATTTTTTCCTATTTCCAACAATTTTTTTTTATTCTTTTTAAGCCATCAACCGAAAAGACAACCTTTCCAATTCCCTTAATATTTATTTCTTCCTCTGTTACTTCCAGATTTATCAGATTTCTAGTATTCGTGAAAATCTTTTATCTATGTCGTATCTAACTTTCACAAATACATATTTTTTTTCTAACCTGACAAGCAGCTCGAAGGCCTGAATGATATGTGGCCTGGAAACGTGATCATTTTTGTTGAGCGCTCACTTGAGTGTTCTATATTTTTATCTACTGTTTTTGTGCTCTACTTACGTGGGAAAAAGTTATAGTGATGATGATGATGATGATGATGATGATGATGATGATGATGATGACGACGACGACAATAATGATGTGACAATTATGGTGATGAACAAGACGCCGATAATGATGATGATGATGATGATGATGATGATGATGATGAAGGCAATAATTGTGAAAACCATGACAACTATGATGAAGACGATGAAAACGAGGACAATGACGACATCAACGACGACGACGAAAACGAAAACAATAATAACGACGATGATTCAGTAGCCGTATAAAAAAATGAGGACGACTACCTGGTGGCTACCATATCACCTCACCTGCCGACCTGAATCACCCACGCCCACATATAGCGTGATACGGTCGTCTCAGTCCATCATGTCGTTGTTAAGAAATAAAAAATGAGAGAGAGAGAGAGACTCGTGAACACCGTTAAACCAAGTTCTCGTCGAATTAGGAGGCTCACTCTGTAGTCAGTAAGCATTAATCTTACGGAACTCTACTAATCTAACAGCTTGAATACGAGGCAGGAATCTCCTTGGTAACTAGTCAAATCCATCCTCCAATCTGAGTAACCTACACCTGGCCATCAACTGAGCTGAAAGGGGCTGGGGATTTTGTCAAGGTAAAAGAAACGGACTACAACACCTAAGAGATTAATTTCTCTGTCACCTTTAACTCCAACAATCCGAATATTTTTACTTAGCTCACAGAAGACACTAAGAACAGGAAGGGTTATGTATACCTTCCACTGACCCCTTAGCTAAAAATTTAATAACTGTGTATGCTTAATATAATCGACAGTAGGAAGCTAAAACAAATCAGTGCTAAACGTCACAGGACTGAAAGGGCTAAAAACAGTCCCAGTTAACCCTTTCACACACACACACACCATGGTAACAATACACTCAATATGACTTGCGTGTATAGTACAGTAGGGCTTTATTAGTACTCTCTCTCTCTCTCTCTCTCTCTCTCTCTCTCTCTCTCTTCCGGTAAAAACCATCCACTACTAATTACCATCAATTAACAGGAGCGCCATCCTCTAATTACGCATCCATAATAAGAGTATACTTAACCGCAGCATAAAATCTCACATCACAACAGCCGTTTAGAGAAGTTAAGCAAGAGCAGTGGGTGAAGTTGTGCCATATATGTGAATTATAGATGACCTCTAACACGACATCACACACCCAGAACACGCAAGTCGCATCTCGTCACCGCTATCATCCAAGAAAGAGAAAAGAAACAAAATGAAAGCCTCAAACTACAAGGAAAAAAAATAAAAAAAGATACTCGGAGCTGTGTAAAAAGAAACACTATCATCCCAGTAATTCAGTCTATTACTCCTCTACACCACCATCACTGGGGTTTGAAAGGAACGCCTTCACGTGGTGGCACCGATATGATCGTGTGGCTACGCTGTACGGGCTTTCACAGATCCCTCATTTCTCTACTTATCCTCCAGTATCAGTGTTTCTCTTCCTGTCCCCTAAAAGGAGGATGGCGGACTGCAGGAGTCGGGTAACTTCAGTCTGCAGTTCACTGGGTTCACGTTCATAATATGAGACTGGGGTTGCAACAACAACAACAACAACTACTACTACTACTTCTAATACTACCACCATAGCCAATTATATATATATATATATATATATATATATATATATATATATATATAATATATATATATATATATATATATATATATATATATATATATATAACCTTTTTTTTCAGAATATTTCAAACAGCTTGGTAAAGACTTTCGACAGGGAGGGATTAGAAGCCTTCATTAACCCTTAAACGTATAGATTGGTACCGGTATATAAATTTGTATATCAACAGAAATAAACTGAGAAAATGATTAAAACCAGTACAGAAAAATTACTGCAGATCGTGACTCATGTGAGGAACAACAACAATGACAAAAACAAAATAATAATAATAATAATAATAATAATAATAATAATAACAACAACAACAACAAAATAATAAGACAAAAGTCAAGTGACACTGTTTATGCCTGTTACCCCCACGACCACACTATGGTCGTGAACAAGGTTTGTTTTGGCTGTGTGTGTGTGTGTGTGTGTGTGTGTGTGTGTGTGTGTGTGTGTGTGTGTGTGTGTGTGTGTGTGTGTGTGTGTGTGTGTGTGTGTGTGTGTGTACACTGAGTAAGTGTACCTGTTGTTTATGAAATATGTGTGGAAGTGTTTACTGAAGGAGCATGATGGTTTAAAGTTATTATAAGCAAGAGAGAGAGAGAGAGAGTATACATGAGCTACATGTATATGGTGTCATGTGTGCGTTAGCTCTGTGTATGTATTATTATGTGAGTATCATGTGTGTGCTAGTTATTTGTATGAAGTTTGCAATTATGTGTGCGTTAATTGATGTTGCCCTATGTGCGTTTTCTGTGTGTTCCTTGCGTGTATGACGTGTTGTGTGCGTGTCCTGTGTTCGTTTATTGGTGGGTCCAAACAGAATCGTGTGTGGTAGAAGTATTAAACTCTTTTGTCATGTGTGTGTGTGTGTGTGTGTGTGTGTGTGTGTGTGTGTGTGTGTGTGTGTGTGTGTGTGTGTGTGTGTGTGTGTGTGTGTGTGTGTGTGTGTGTGTGTGTGTGTGTGTGTGTGTGTGTGTGTGTGTGTGTGTGTGTGTGTGTGTGTGTGTGTGTGTGTGTGTGTGTGTGTGTGTGTGTGTGTGTGTGTGTGTGTGTGTGTGTGTGTGTGTGTGTGTGTGTGTGTGTGTCGTGAAATGTGGCCATCGGCACAAGGGAGACTGTGGTGCGACAGAGAGAAAATAAACAAAAAGAAAAATTGAAACTACCGGTACTGCAATTGTAATAAATGACGATAGTCAGAGACACATTGGAAGTATTATTCTAACACACACACACACACACACACACACACACACACACACACACAAAACCCCTTCATCTACACCCCCACCCCCACTTCCATCTATCCACACACACACCCACACACAACCACACCTATCCCCCCTCCACGCACACACACCCCACCACACCCAACAGAGGACGTGACCACTCCACAAGGAAGGTGTGAAGTACAGTATGCCTCTCCTCAATGACAGGGCGGACTGGCTAGGAAGCAGGTGAGCTAAATATAGAAGAAGATCAAGGTTTTCTTAAGTCACTTTGAGGATACGGTGGTCGGATCTCGTCATGGAGAATATGTGGTTCTTCTGAATTCCCTCAGAAGTAAATATTAATTGATTTCTTTAATACTATGACTTTTAAAAATGTAGTTTTAGTGAAGAGAGAACCTGTATTTTTTTTTATATTTTTTTTTTTTTGGTAATTTCTCTGATGTAGTTTTAGTATCACTTGGGGTGGGAAGGGATGTCTGGATGATGATGATGATGAAAGGAGGTCTGGATGATGATGGTGATGATGAAAGGAGGTCTGGATGATGATGATGATGATGATGGCGATGATGAGTACGAATGCCTGGTCACAAATAAATTGAGGTAACGTAAGAAAAAATGAGCACCGATAAGAGAAATAAGGTAGTAATTACAACAAAGATAAATCCTCCATTCTCATTATAGCCTCTCCTCAAAATGGCCTTGACCGCGAATGATGACACCCACACAAATTATAGTGAAGTTTGTAAATAAGAAATATAATTAGTACAATCGCGAAAACACAAAAAGATTAAATGCAATATAACCGAAACCACATTAGACTAACGATCCCTAATTACACTGCACCAGACAGCTTCTAATTAAACTTGAATAATTAACTCACCAAGACACGAACACAAAACGGAAAACCCAAGTACAGTAATAAAGTAAGTAAATATGTAAGTAGAAAATAGGTTAAAACGTAAGTACTAATTAACTCTGACAATTAACTATAGACCACATCTACTCACTCGGTACCACAGTCCTTAAAAACAGTGGTAATATTTATAATGTACTCTAAGTATCAAACTTTTAAGAAGTGGCTAAACTGAATCTTAATTAGCTATACCCTTTTTTATAATGCATCCCACACCTACTGACAGTAACTCACTGACTAATAAAAATACTGTATAATATAATAATGTACTGTTAGCCAACAAATAGTAGTAACAAATGCGTCTACAGGAGCAAAAGAGATAAAACTGAATAAATGGTTCTGCGCCTGATAGAATTAGCAATAAAATGCGGTGCCACGAAATCTTTGTTATCCATCGTTTCCGTTACTGTAGTTTCTCGAATATATATATATATATATATATATATATATATATATATATATATATATATATATTTCATTCATTCATCATCCAATCCTACATTGCCCCATGAGGAGCATTGGAGCCCGGGGCTAGGCAAGTTGGTCCTGACATTTAAGATGAGAGTGACCAGCCTCAATCATCCCTCAGTGGCAGTACGTGAGCAATAAACCCCAACCATCCCTTGGATATAAACCTTCACCGGCTCAATCCGACTGAAGTGCCGTAATTACCCACTAAATAATATTATATATATATATATATATATATATATATATATATATATATATATATATATATATATATATATATATGGTAAAATGAACTTTGAGAGTAGGTGCCTGGCAATAAAAAATATATATAGATAGATAGATAGATTATTATTCCCAGAAACTATAAATCTGTATACGATGGAAAAATAAGTATGAGTCACAATATCAAAAACATATGAGTCACCATATCTTAGAAACTGTGATCCCTTCAAACAGTATGACGTGCCGCACCTTGCAAGCACGTACAGTATACATGAGAGAGTGCGTGTAGCCATTTTCCCGAGCAAAATTAACTACACCTTGAGGACTGGGAATTAGTAGACTATTTCCAGTGAAGGAGAGAGGATTTCTTTATCGCTAAATCGGCAGTGATGTATTGTGGTGGTCGGCCTTGAGACGAAATGTGACTGACTACGAATTCTCCCTCCCTCCCGCCAACCCAAGTCAAAACAGGCCGTATATTCTTCCTATTGCTGAACAAAATCATGTATACCTAGTTCATTTTCATCTAGTGACACTTGGTCACTCCCTAATCTATTTAAATTGTGGTTGCATGAAACTGATGAGCCTTTGTTGTAAGGTTCGAATCTTCTTGGTTACTAGTCAAATTTACCCCCCATAATAATAATAATAATAATAATAATAATAATAATAATAATAATAATAACAATGTCAAAGTAGCCAATATAAAAGGAAGTCATCGTCGTGAAGAAGTTAGGTTGTGTTCACTGCCTGGAAAATGTGTCAAATATGGAGGGTCAAGGATACAATCTACGCACCCTAGATAAACATTAGAAAGATGGCCGCGCAGTCACGATCACTGTGTCTGATACTGTTTTATGGTCACGATTCTCTTCTGCAATAAATAGAGACAGGCACGAGGGACCAACTGTGCTGTTATAGGGACGTTCCTGACCTCAAATACATACGTGTCTAGAAAGTTTATGGTGACAAATGGGGTAGCAATTATAGAAGGGATGATTCAGATTTAATGTTATCTCCTCTCCCTCCTTCCCTCGCTCCTCCATTTCCCTCCTTAGTTATCCCTCCTTCCCTCACTACCATATATATAAATACTGAATAAGTCCTTAATTTTGAATATTCTACACAGTCCAAGCAGCAACGACGCAAATTACAGTAGCTATCCTCGTTTGGAAAAGGAAGAAGGAGACCTGGCATTACAGTGCTCAGCATACCAGGCCAGTTTCTTGCCCACACTCTCCTGGTGTATATCTGGAACCATTTGCTAAAGTATCAGAGGCCTGAGCAGTCCGAAATCACACCCAAGAAGTCTGCAGCTGACCGCATCACAGCTCCTCGAATATCGTGGAACGCGCCTTGAGTATCGACAAGGTCTGCTTGAATCCCATGTGGATCTCATGAAGGCACTGACTCAGTAAATCGGGAGGTACTATGGGAACTCCTGCGACTCCGTGGGATCCCTGCAGGGATAATCCGGTTAACTGCTGGCCTGTATTAAAAGACAGAGAGAGCTGTCAATTGTGGACGAGGAACATCCGACTTCTTCCCAGTAAGATCTCCAGTCTTTCAAAAGCAGTGTGTCCAGGCATCTCGAAATGAACGGATCTTGAATTTGGCTCTCTTTTGTATTGTTTTGGTTTTTTCTTGGAAGGAACTGTTTTGCGGGCTCCTAGCCTTTGGTTCCTTCTTCCTCCAAAAAAAAAAAAAAAAAAAAAAAAAAAAAAAAAAAAAGTACTGAAGTAAGTCTGGCATGTGTCCTTGCTACCTGGCTCTACAACAGGAGCATGGACTGAGTACCTGTCCAGGTTGTGAGTCAAAGTCACTGTGGAATATCAACTGGCAATTTCAGGGTTACTGACCTTGACTTTGTTGATGATACAGTTATCCTTGCGGAGTCGCCGGAGATACAACTAAGTGCCCTCAAGAATGCAAAGCCACTGGGGTTACAGGTTTCTTTGGCCGCCAAGACCAAGGTTCTGGACTTCTGGCATTTGGTGGATTATTGGATGATGCAGTTGGGTCTGACCAAGCATGTGGTGAGAATGTCGAAGTCTTGGAAAGATTCACTTATCTTGGTAATGTGGTAAATAACAACGGTAGGTCAGACGATGAGATTTCTCGTCGCATCGGTCTGGCCTACGTGGTTATAAACTCACTCAGCTCATGTGTTTGACAATGCCGTTATTTGTGAAGAAGGACGAAAATTCGCATCTTCATGGCATTGGTAGTAGCCTACCTGTCTTACTCTATGGCTGTGACACATGGACACTAAACTGCGACTTGAAGCGAACTGACTTCTTTGGTACTAAACACCTTTGCAGGAATAAGGAGTATCGCTGGCATGACCGGGTACGTAACGAGCGACTACTCCAACAGACTGAGCCGAAGCCAACTCAGTTATATGGGCATGGGGTCCGTTTTCCAGAGGCTGACCTTGCCCGCAGTGGGATCTCTAAGATGGTTAACCCTGGATGGAGAAAACCAAGGGGAAGGCCACGGAACTCATGGCTGGAGCAGATCATTTATGTCGAAAGTAGAGGGAAAAGTCGCTGCTTGGAGGGTTGCACGAAAGTATTCCTGTGGGTGGTGTGGGAGGGTGAATGACGCTATGCGTCCCACGGCGATTCCGCGTTTACTCCCCAACTCCCCCTTCATGATGATGATGATGATGATGATGATGATATCCTCGTCATATGCAACGGTGTGGAAGAATACACCAGCTTCCCTATGGCCCTCGTTTTCTGTGATTTATAAGCAAAACCGTTTTCTCTTACCATGATTCATTCAGGCAAGCATTCAAGTTCTCTCTGAGGTATTCAGGTCTTGTATCGATCACAGACAGCACAAGGTCAGGATGAGAGTAATAATTAAAAAAAAAGTAATTAAGTAACGTTACGGGTGCAGCAAACATGTACTACTGTAAGGGGAACGGAAAAATTATGGTTGGCAAAAAACTTTCACTTTAGAAATTTGGCTTTCATGTGGGATTTTGCGACGTATTAATGACTCTTTATGGTTCGACAGTGAAGACATGGCGTGGTTCTAATTAGGCACTTACCCTATCTGTCAGTCACGACCAGGGGGGAGCAGAGAAGGAACATGTCTGCATGATAACAAAATGAGCAGTGCATAGCCTAATAAACGATCTGGTACATGGACACCTAACACACACACACACACACACACACACAGGGGGGAGGGACAGTTGCGGTCAAAAGTTCGTCTATACGTCTCTAAATTTCTAAAGTGTCCGAAAGTAATGCCATCTTGCTAATCAACACCAGTCAAATGAACTGGAACATTACTTCCTTAAAGAAAATGCTTTCACAAACCTCTTGACTATTAGGGAAAAATAATGAATAAGAGTCTGGTGATGGCAAAAAATTAAATCAAAAACTGTCATCGAACTAAAACAAGTAGAAATTTAGGTTTTATTTCGTCCATGATTATACAGCTCCCTTCCTTGTGCATGACTGTAGACCTGCATGATTCCACACTTGATAATTGCGTCCATAAATAAAAACAGCGTGCCGTGTTATATAAGACCTGTGCATGATATAAACTGCATTGCGTTGGAAATATGACTGACATAGGAAATGGATGATATAGTAACTGCATGATGGTGTGAATGCTATAGTATCCGCATGGTAAAGAGTCTGTGTGAAATAGAGACTGAATTATAAAGGAACAGTCCATTATATAAGAAATGCATGACTAACTGAATGGCACAGCAACTGCATGATAAAGGGATTCAACGTCATACAATACATGAGCGAGAGAGAGAGAGAGAGAGAGAGAGAGAGAGAGAGAGAGAGAGAGAGAGAGAGAGCTATGCATGATAAAGTAACCATCAATCCCCTCACTGTCAGGTCGGCTTTAGTATTAAGTTCCAGTCAACGTTAGACGGTTTCATCTGGTCATGGGCGTAGCCAGGATTTTGTTATGAGGAGGGAGGGGCTGAGTTTTGGCTGTCATTAGTCTTGAGATATGGCTATTTGGAAAATATTTAAAAAAAAAAAAAAAAAAAGTAGCTAGTGTTAAACAGCAAAAGGGTAGGATTCTCAAAATTATTACCTCCGCCAAGGAGGTTAAGTTTCTGCCGGCGTTGGTCTGTTTGTCTGTGTGTCTGTTAACACGAGTACTCAAAAAGTTATGAACGGATTTTGCTGAAAATTTTTTGGAGGTGTAGGGTATGGTACAAGGAACAACCCATTAGGTTTTGGTGGAGATCTGCATCATCATCCGGATCCTGGAACTTTTCAAAGGATTCTTTACCAATGCGGGATAGTGGCAATTTCAACATTTTTGCTTCTGACACGATAAATAATGCCTACAATGCTTGCAAACAAATGGGGGATTGTTCAGCCTTGGCGGAGGTCTGCAATCTTGGATTGTTCTTGTTTACTATAGACTCCCCGTCGTATTCTAGAAATAATTTTACAGGAAAAAACTAGACAAGGGAAGCTTTGTGCACCCTCTTTCTCTGATCTTCCTGCAGATAACAATTAAAACCTGCTGTAATTTTCGTGTCACAGCTTCATATTTACCACCGCCAAGGAGGTTATGTTTTACCTCGCAGTGGTCTGTTTGTCTGTGTCTGTCTGCTAGCAGGATTACTCAAAAAGTTATGAGCGGATTTTGATTAAATTTTGTGGAAGGGTGGGTCATGGGCCAAAGAAGGAATTCTTAAATTTTGGGCCGGATCCGGATCCCGATCCAGAGTATCCCGCAAAACATCTCCCAAAGTTCTCGATGAATTTCAATGAAATTTTCTGGAAAGGTGCCATGGATCAAGAAAGAATTGATTAAATTTTGGAGCAGATCCGGATCCGGATCCTATATCCACGGATCTGGATCAGAGATTACTCAAAAAGTTATACACGGATTTTGATGATATTTTGCGTAATGGTAGATCATGGGCCAAGGAAGAAATAATTGAATTTGGGGACATATTCGGACCCGGAGTATCCCGCACAATATCCCCAAAAGTTCTCAATGAATTTCAATGAAATTTTGTGGAAAGGTGGGCCATGCACCAAGAGAGAACTGATTAAATTTGGGGGCGGATTCAGATCCGGATCCTTTCTAATGAATAGCATTGGCGGAGGTATGCGCTCTCTGGGCGCTTTCTAGTTATTCATGAAGTTAGAACAGGACCATAAGGAAGATTCTAAGGCCCTCCTTGTCCCTTCTGCATATCAAAACCTGAGTTACGACAGTGAATTGACTTTATCCCGATCCAGGAAACAGTAACATCAAATGACTTAATAAAACTATAAATAAAAGGCATCACTACCTTCCCATTCATCTTATTCAAAGGGGGGGGGGTGGCGCTGGATCCAGCCTCCACCTGGCTACGCCTCTGCAGTTAGGAGATTAAGCAAGAAGTTTGACATGATTAAAAAAAAAAAAAAAAAAAAAAAAACGAGCGATAATTCCGAACGCTAACCCCTCAAACCCACTCAAAAAAGAAAAAAAAAAATGTTGAAACCGTTGAAGCCGTTGCAGTTCGTAAGTAACCGGCAACCCCTCTCCCTAGCAGTCATTATCTGGTGTCATCAAGCGTGCACTTAGGTAGTCTGTCTCACTCACTCTTTCACTTTCACTCAAAGGTACTGAGTTACTTACTGAGACATATTCAATGATCATTCATTTAACCTCTTTGATTTCCTTGGATCATTCTCTCACTCACTATCGCATCCACTGCCTTATCTCTCTCTCTCTCAGTATGCTTTCCTGTAAATCTAAGCCAGTATAACACATTCACTCGCATCTCTCTCTCTCTCTCTCTCTCTCTCTCAGTATGTTTTCTCTCCAAATCAAACCTAATAAAACAATTCACTGTCCCACCTCTCTCTCTCTCCATTCTAAGTAAAAACATTATGTAGCAGAGCGTAGTTTCGATCTACGGACCTCTGGGTTATGGGCCCAGCACGCTTCCACTGCGCCACTCTGCTCTTCATAACACCACCTTTAACTCGGAGGGTAACTTCGCTATTCTCTCTCTCTCTCTCTCTCTCTCTCTCTCTCTCTCTCTCTCTCTCTCTCTCACACACACACACACACACAATCACCTTTATCTTCAACATTCCACACACCTCTTAACCCTTTCACTGCTCCAGGCCGACCTTGTGCTTCTGGGGTTTTATTTCCGCTAACAATAGCTTAGGATATCCTCCAGCAGTGAGATTTACTAGAATTCTGCACGCTCCCTCTCGTATACAAATCCTCTTTCACACACACACACACACACACACACACACACACACACAGCCTCCTCACCTACCAACCCGTCCATAAAGAGTGTCTCACACCACCACCCTGTCCTCCACTGCTCTCTCTCTCTCTCTCTCTCTCTCTCTCTCTCTTATAGCATCAAGGACACATTCACCTCCACCACCCGCTTCCTCTCTCCCTCTTCCCCATCCTCCTCTTCCTCCTTCCTCTTTTCTCATTCCCCTTCCCCCCCTTTCCCCTCCCACTCCTCTCCCCAGTTCTCATTCCCATTCCCCTCATCCCTCTCTCTTCATCTTCCCTTCCCCCATTCCCCGCATTCCTACTCCCTTCTTTCCTGTCCCCCCTTCCTTCCTTTTACCTCCCCTTGTTGTTCTCCCCTCCCCCTTAAAACCCCACATAGAGAACCACCCCCTACGCCATCCCTAATGACTCAGCGTCCCTTCCATCTCCCACTACGCATCCCACCCCCACCTCCCACTACGCACCCCACCCCCATCTCCCACTACGCACCCCTCCCCCACCTCCTACTATTCACCCTCGTACCCCCAACGCCATCCCTGCCTGGCCTACAGAGAGAGGGTCACTGTAATAAGGTGCCCTGCGTCAGGTAGGCCACATATCCGGTCAGTCCGTGCGGGGGATCTCAATGCTCTGTCCTTATCGTCTTCCACTGCAGCCCCGGACATCTCCACTTGGGATAAACTAACAATGTAATAGACCGAAATCGTCAAATGGTGACTCAGAGTTAAATCACCAGACGGTAGAGGTTTCCCTTTAATGAATAAATTTATTTATCAGCTGCCAGAATAAAATGTTTCGGCGGTAACCAGAACGAAATACCTTAGTAGGCATCTGACCTCTAATGGGTTGATTAACATCGATAGGTTTTCAATAATACGATCCTTCTAATTAAATTTGAACTCAGTTTCTTCATGGTCATTTTTCCCAAGTCGTCCGCCAACTTCTGTATCATGAATTATGTTTTCTCTACTAGATAAAAGCAAAATTAAATATATTACTACCTCTGCTGTCCTCTCTGATATACTGATAGAGGAAACTGTCCTGCACTACTTCTAGAAATTCCCCAGATTGCATCCCCTGTCAGATTCTGCCAATCAATCCTTGGCATGTTAAGGTCTCCTACAGTAATTACTGGGCTGGATTATGATGCTTCTTTAATGTCCTCCCAAACGTTTTTGCTATTTTCTCTGCTTAATTTCGAAGGTCTGTTTATAGCCCGTAAGGCTAATTCCTCCTTGTTATTACTAATTTCAGTCCAAAAACTTCCAGTTTAACTGTAACAATTTAATGAATCCTTTAAGTAAATAACTATCCCTCCCCTTTCCTTCTCAAACGATTAGACTGAAAAATATTATACCCCTGGATCAGACATTCTGCCTAAAATTCGCGTCTCTGTATTCATCTGCGTTTCGCTAATAACGGCAATATCTATTTTCTCCGTACTAATAATAGCCTTCAGTTCGATAATTTTGCTACGTAAGTTCCTACTGCTGGTATAATACATCTGAAAATTATTACTAGCACTTTAGTTACTACCCTGGAAAGTACTTTCGGTATTCTTAATTCTAAATGGGAAACTATTCTCTCTGCTTATATGAGTACGACAATTTTCAATGCCATCATCGCCCGTTTGTATATGAGGAGCTATAGTGGATGTCTCTATACACTAATAAAAAAATTTTTCTTTCGTTTTTGCACATTTCGTTGTATCTATCTTAACCTGATGTTAAGGATCCCTGAGTGGATTTGCTAGACCTTACTATACATCTAACACTTAACTCAAAAAAAAAAAAAAAAAAAAAAAAAAAAAAAACTCCCCCAACTCCCACATACCATGCTAAAGTAGAAACCACCTGCCTACTAAGATGTATCCCATCCCTGCTGTACTTTGGCGTTGTGTCCGTAGAACCTGTCCCTGTTGGCCGCAAATGGTTTTGCATGATCCGTGTAACGACAATTATGTCCTACTGCTCTGGACATCCACTCCCTACCAACTCTTCTCCGCAGAACTCCAGGAACAACAGGAATCCTACCCTTCCTCCGAACTTTGTCCAACATCTCTTTATACTGTTGCCACAGTACCTCACTCCCACCCCTACCAACATCACTGCCTCCAATTCTAATGCAGATAATGGGATTATCTCCATTATCTTTCATTATGTTGCCAATCTTATCCGATACATTTCCTACTTTGGCCCTACTTCTAAGAGAAGTATGTAGCTCTCTGTCTAAATGCCTTACCTGAGAGCCTCCAGTTAGTATAACTTTTTCTCACCTTTAATTCGTGTAGCTCCAGTGGCCGGTAGGGATGGTCCGGCACGACCCAGACCGCCGCCAGACCCCTCACTCTTCACATCACTCACGTCCTCCCTCTCGCACTCGTCACCCAAAGCGTTGAATGCATTTTTACACTCCTCACTCGCTTGCGTTTTAAGAGTGAGCTTAGTTGCAGCCTTATTCACAAGCCTGCATCCTTCAGCCTTTCTCTCATTCTTCGTCTCAAGCAACTCTTCTACTAACTCTCTCCATTCAGCCATTTCTTGCCTAAGAACTTGTGTTTCCTGCTTTAATTTAAGAAATTCTTCTTTTAACTCAAAGTAGCTTTTCTCACAGGAAACACTTATCTCTGGTACGGAACCCATCTCTCTCTCACTACAGTTCTTTTACCTTACAGTTTGGCCCGGATTTTCATCCTTTTCCAGTTTATTTCCAGTAGCTCTGGGGCAGAATAAGGCAATACGGCAATCTACATCCCTTCTACAGCGCTTCTTCGTTACTAGCATCATATTTAAGTGTTAATCGATTGTTACGACTCGGCATTCAAGATGGTGAGATGGCAATTTTAGGCCAACTTAGAGTAAAACTAGTATGACCCAAACACACAGTAAAATTCACGCACTTGTCTCAGCACAAGTAAAAATCTCACTAAGCACTAGTTTTGAGCACTCTGAAGCATTTTATCATCACACTGTAACACTACAACACATTGTTAACAACCTAGCAGAGCACACTAGCACAACACTCTTATCACAAGTCACAAGACCCACTAACACAAATCCCACATAAGACAGGTACACCAGGTAACTCGGGAGACCAGGATACGACTGCACTGAGGGAGTCATGCTTGGTTTTACTCCACGCATTTCCAGGATTGTGCAGTGTCTATATCCTCCAGGGGTCTAACATCGCACACACTTCCTAGAACACTGCACAGCTCTTCTAGACTTCCATGTCCTTGAGTCATTCACAGCTCACAGATCATGAGGAGCTACGTCATTCAGGTCTAGCAGCAAGCAGTTCTCCCATGCACAGATAACACGGCTTTTCTATCATGCACAGAATGCCATAAAACATCAAATATTTTTACAGTAGTTCATCCTCAGTTAGTGCTATAATTGCTGTAATAGTCCTTCTCTCTCTCTCTCTCTCTCTCTCTCTCTCTCTTACACACACACACACACACACACACACACACACACGTAATTGGAAATGCCAGCCTTTAACCTAGTTAGCATAGCCTTTGTGGGACCAGTCCTACGCCCAACCATGACTATTTTACGAAGTCTGTAGGTCAGGTTACTGTTTGGTCTTTTCTCAATATTTCACAGGGAAGGAGTGACATGACTGGCGGATGGAGTAACGGTGCTGGAGTGGGAGTTAGATCACAACTTAGTAAATATCAAAATAACCATACTCATTCACTATAAGGCAAGGTAGTCCTTCTTGTTTTTTCCTGCCGACTCCCCCTTACCTGGTAAATGTCGAAATATTCTCAATCATTCTCTATAATGCAAGGTGGTTATTCTCACTTTATCCTGCCGGCTTCCCCTAACCTAGTCAATGTCGAAATAATCCTCACTCATTCTCAAGTGCACGATGGTTATTCTACCTTTTCCTGCCGGCTTCAGCTAAGACAGTACATAAATGTCGAAACAGATTCACTCAATCACTGTGCTGCATAATAGGGTTTCTCAATTTTTCCTTGCGGATTTGTTTGGCGGGACTGATGGGGGTGACTGCTCCCCGCGCCATTTTTCTTTCTTTCTTTATTTGTATTCCTCCGCATTTCGAGCAGGGGTGGAGGCACAGAAGAAAGATCAGTAAACCAGAAGGGTGTTCAGTAGAGCGCATACCTCCACTGCGTCATGATGACTGACACTGAATTAAAGTCACCACTGTCTTTGTCCTTTGATGTACTTTAACCCACTTTTACCAATTTCGTCCCTGAGTCAACAAGATCATCACTAGAAAAATTTATTACAATCTTGGAATTAGGTATTCCGTAAACCGATTGGCAGACACACAGACAGAATGGGAAGAAAGCGTTAACTTCCCAGGCTTTGGTCACAGCCATCTAAAGACAATAATCACCATCACATCTCTGACGCAAACAAACATTGGGTTTATCAAGATACCCATTTGTCCTGGGTCTGATTATCAAGAAGGCATATTAGGCACCACCACCACCACCATTATCATCCCCTGCTCAGTCCATTTGCTGGTCCACTGCGGAACCGGATCTCTCCACTAGGGAAGAATAAGCCACGGGACAGGTTCACAAGGGCGCTGCCATTTACGGCAGAACCCCAGCCAACCTCCAACCCACTCGGATCCATTAGCTTGACTTTCACCCTCCATTAGAACCTCATACCTACAATACAGTCAGATTAATGCCATTTTCCTAGGTTTCTTATTTTCTTTTTCTACAAGTGCCGCTAAGTCATATTCTTATCAATATTCCTACCCGCTAAACATCAAGCAAAAGCAGAGGAAAATGTAAGCTGAACGATGATGAAAACTGGATATGGTAAAAATAGCAAACGGTCAGTAACGAACTATAGTCAAAGGTGAATTACGGTCAAAGTAAATATAATCTAAACTGCTGGAGTGGCTTTATCCGGAGCAGGTGTGTGGGTAAAAGGGGCTGTCTTTTATGCTTAGTCGGCCAGCTGGGAGGAGGGGTGGGGGTATTGATTCGGGGGTGAAATGTCACTGAACTGAATAAAGGCTGACCCATCATGCACATCCCAACATAACGACCCTCTGCCATCTGCTATTTGCCACCTGTTATTTGCCGTTTGCCTTCCATCATCCATTTGCCACTTTCATTTGCTATATCTGGAATTTCACACTTGCCATCTGCCGTTTACCATATCTGTCATCTGCTGCATCTGCCGTCTACCATAACTGTCACTTGCTACATCTGTCTTTTGTCATTTGTCACTCGCCATCTGCCACACCACCATGACGCAACACACACAGTATATCTATCCCAAAACATATATCACCACCACCACCACACCTGTTATCTACCACTTTGCACTCACCACAACACACACACACACACACACACACACACACACACACACACACACACACACACACACACACACACACACACACACGATTTTCAAACACTAGAACACGACCGCCACAACATTTAACCACATTTCTACCACGTCAAATACCACACCACCACGACAATCATCCACCTACCACACCACACACTGCCACCACACCACAGAGGTCACCCAAATACCACACCACCTCACCACGACACCACACCACATCACACACCACCACCACCACGCCAGATCATGCTTTCAACACCAACCTCTAACACATTCCACCCAACTCTTTGCCACCTGCGCCACATATCATATAACCACACTACCACAACCACCACAACACAACCTTATTCAGCATATTTCTCCATCTCACCATTACAGCACAGTCATCACACACTACCCTCACCACCACCACCACCACTACCACCACACAACCACACTCCACACACCACCAAAACCACACCAACAGGAGATCTTCAACACATCACAACATCTTGCAATGCTTTCTACCACATCACACGCCACCTACTCATTCCACCACATTCTGCTTCTCTCTTCACCACCACCAGACTACACACAGTACCACACGTGCAACAAACATCTTTCAATCTCAACATCACATTTCCTCTCTCTCTCTCTCTCTCTCTCTCTCTCTCAAATCCCCATTTCATCACTCACAATTAAAACTTCACAAACAATTACGCCTGAAACAACAGTTAAGAGATAAAAGATAGCGACAAGGACACACGAACAACATATTAACAATCACGACATGCAAAAAAAAAAAAAAAAAACTGAAGCAGAAACAAAATGAAAAAGAGAAAAAAGATATATATATGTCGATGATGTCGATAGGAAACTCACAAGAATGCACACGAGCCAAAAAGTATGTGGGAAAGCTGCAAAATCATCCATCCTTTACAAAAATAAATCCAAAAACCAATGCCAGCTTCTTAAAAAAAAAAAATCACTAAATATGGAAACACACACACACACACACACACACACACACACACACACACACACACACAAACAACATTCCGCATAAGATAAAGGCTGTATGTACATTTGCTCGTATATCTTTCTATCTTCTGGTATATCTTTCTACTTGCTGGTATATCTTTCTATTCGCTAGTGTTATCTTCTGTCTGCTGGTATACTTTTCTACTTGCCGGTATATTTTTCTATTGCTGGTATATAGTTATATGCTGGTGTATCATTCGAATGCTGGTATATCTTTCTATCGGCTGGTATAAATATCTGCTGGTATATCTGTTTATTAGGTGGAATATCTTTCTATTTACTGGTATATCTGTTTTATTAGGTGGCATTTCTTTCTATCTGATGGTACATCTATCTTCCCTCATTCCTTCACTCCATCACCGTCCTATCTCAGATGTACGAGTAGGATATCATTCATCTTAAGTTCGCCATTTCTTCCCATTACACATGCAACCATACATTGTCCATCTGCCTGTACTCATTACCAGCTTTTTTTCCCTTTACTTTGACTTTCCAAACTACATTCTTCCATCTTATCGTAACACAAAAACAAATCCTCTATGTCATTCCAAACTGCTTTTCGAAATATCTCTTCCGTCACACTGGCACTAACACATACAGTACTTCCATTCATTTTTTTTTTTTTTTATGTGTCCGACTCTGGGAAAAGGGCTCAGGGCCTGTATCTCGGGGGAAGTAGCCTTTCCCAAGGCCCAGTAGTCCTCCTACACCTCCACATGTCACCACTTCGGCGCTAACACCCACCGTCCATATTGAATACATGCTAGGGCTGTCTCATACAGGACTGGTGTATTGGTATTAGCGGGGCTACTTTTATAACATGTCGGCGGGTCATCTGGTAGATCAGGAAAGGCTGCTTTTATGAAATTCAAATCCTTAAACTGTTCCTGCCCCAGCCAGGATTCGAACCTGGGTCCATCAGGACTGCAGGCCGCCTCTCTACCGATTCAGCCTTCTCAAATTCATCTTAATCCATTTTCCACCTTTCCCTTACTCAGCTGCGGTCCTCAACTTTACTGTATCTCATTCCACATTCCACCTAATACTGTGTCAGCATTCCCTCATTCATCCAACCCACCTTCCAGCGCATAGTTTTGCATATAACCTTGAATTAATTGCACTCAGATCATCTTGCATCCGATCCTGGCTCAATTGCAGTCCGTTATGCCAGCCCAACAATCTATTTTCCATCTAATTCTGACTCACCTGTATTTAATTTCATCTGAATCCGTCTACTAATCATCGCATAACCTTTCACTACAATGACACCTTACTGATTTATTTCTGCTACCTCCATACTACTTTACTGAGCTTAGGTGAGACTTATCAAACGGAGAAGGTTAGTTATCGCTCCAGTTAACCTCCCTTCATACTAAAAATCTTTCCCAAGTTAAATAAATATCTCTAGATATTGAATGGACTGATACCTATGCCGACATGTCAAACCCTACTATTCTATAATGGAAAACTCGGCCCCCTTCCTCGGCACTGGATCAAGGACAATACCAAAACCCGGTGCTCTAGACCTTGAGACTCGTGACTCACTTCCCTCTTCCCTTCCCTTCTCGGTCACGGTCCATCCTCAACACTCCCTCCTCACCCCTTCCCCTAGTTCTCTACCCCTCCCCACCCCTTCCACTAGTTCTCTACCCCTCCTCCCCCTTTCCTTAGTTTCCTCCTCACCCCCTCCCCTAATAAGTCAGCGGGGCCTGGACAGGTAAATTCGCTGCGAGGGAGTAATGCGGAGTTATATGCATCCTCACCCGTTATCTTGTTGTCGGCACGCGCGCTCGCACACGCGCACACACACACACACACACACACACACACACACACACACACACACACACACACACACACACACACACACACACACACACACACACACACACACACACACACACACACACACACACACACACACACACACACACACACACACATGCCGGGAAAATACCATTGCAGCTGTTGTTGCTCAATCTCTTGAAATGCGATGTGCAAGCAGCATCCAAGATGGTGCCCCGTGAGTGAAAAGGGTGACATTCAACAGCTAACTTTATAACAAGCAATGAAAACATGCACTGCTGGACCTCATGAGACGAACTGATACCAAAGAGTTGGATAGGCTATTTGTTGAAAATTGAATATATTCCATACCGATATCTTAAATTAACCTCTACCAGTCAGAAGCACTCATTGCACGGTCACTGGCTGTAGGGAATAAAACTCTCAGCCTGCGTCTAGTGACAGTTAAGCAGAAATAATATATTTAAAATTGCTTTCCACTTCCGTATTACCAACAGAAAAGTTTATTTTTGCCGGTATGACCATATAAATGAAATACGACTTTCCTTCTGATCATATTACCGAGGACTACAGGATACTACGAGCACATTACCTCTTTATGGGATAAGGGCTTCCCCCGAACCAATAATCCCGTCTGACATAGGACACAGTAAAAACAAAAGCACAGTCATCGTATTCCAAAGGCTAACATGGACACGCTATATCATTTTCCAACATTTTACCTTACCGCCCATCATTTTCCTACCTGGCATAATATTTTCCTTTACCGCCCATCACTCTCCTACGTGATATATTTTTTTTTACCTTACCGCCCATCACTTTCCTGCCTGTTTTATTATTTTCCTTTGCCGCCCATCTCTCTCACCTGACTCACCGTGCTTCATCTGTTTACATTGCGCCACTCCCTTGACGCAACATCCCGGTGTCTCATGCAGAGTGGAGGCCGCAAAAAGGACTCCACCAAGCTTATTCTGACTCACCCACAGCCAGTCCTTCACTCCACCCCACTCCACCTTCCTCCATAATCACATATACTTCTTAACATACTGCTCAAACACCTTTAACTCCCTACTCCACTCCCACTCTTCTATACTGTATATAGCCTACTCCTCAATCCTACCCAAACTCCACAGCAATCTATCACTCCATTTCACTCCATCATCCAACAGATATTCCCCAACTTTACCTTTACTCCACAATAATCTATCACTCCACCCTCCACCATACACCTTACCCAGCTCAACTACAATCATTCACTCCAGCTCACTCCACCCTCCTTCATACGGTATACTCCTCGATTTTATCCAGTTCAGTCCAGTCTTTCACTTCACCGCACTTCACACTCCGACCTACATTCCTTATCCTTATCCTGGTTCAACTTAAGTTCTTCAATGTATCCTATTCCACTACAGTCTAATCTTCTAATTAATCCTAACTCCAATCCTCTTTCCACCTCACTCCACCCTCCTGAATATAATATTTAAACCGTTTTTTGGACGGAGAAATATTTGCTGTATATGACCATCTGATCTTGTCTTTCTGAATAATAAGAATAATTTTAATAATAATAATAATAATAATAATAACAAAAATAACACCAAAAATAATAATAATAATAATAATAAAAATAATAATAATAATAATAATAATAATAATAATAATAATGATAACTCCTTGTACGATGTTATAGTATAAATAATAAACAGATAATACCACTAACTATCCTTACGCTGCGTTAAAAATTAGAGACCTTGGCTGTTTCCTGTGGCTAGTATCACACAAGGCGGAGTTTTCCCTGGGGTCCCACTGGACAAACAAAAACGTAAACATGCGCACACACGTACACACAAACACACTTCCTTTCTCTCTTGTAAACACGCGCACATAAATATACAAACAGTTTATCGCACGAACGCAACACGCGCGCGCTCACAGGAAAGCATGAACTCCCTTACTCTCTCTCTCTCTCTCTCACACACACACACACACACACACACACGCTCAAGTTTCCGGAAATGGTAGTGCCTGGAAAGAACAAGATATATCTGACTCAGTTTCCTGGTTGGTGGCGGCTCGGAGGACGCACCAAACCGTCCCACTCACCCAGCGTGCAATACCAATCCTTCTTTGGTTAACGTGGTCCTCCTGCACTACTAACCCCTTTAATCCCGTAACTCTTTTTTTTATTTTTATCTTTATTTATTCCTGTTACCACCATGGAGATCTTTGAAAGGGAAGGGATAAACGATGGTAATATTTCGACACGCCAGCTTGGAAATTCTCTCCCAAGCTGAAGATGGCAATACACCCTGAGAAAATATACGTCACCAGAACCAAGGAGTTATCGTAAACCATTTTTAACACTAATGCTCTATGGCCGGGATGGATACCTTAGGAAAAGGACAGCAGTTTACATAGATGGACAGATATGCTGACAGATAGATAGATACGTAGATAGATAGATAATAAATAGATTCGGTGTACGAGTATGTCGTTATCTCGCTACCGCCAAACATTTTGTCCACACTGTTTTGCACAAAATTCGCAAGAGAAAATTTCGACTGAGAGACTGAGAGATGAACGGAACTGTGGCTTGGCCTGTTTCACTCAACATCGCCTACTGATTTTATATTTTACACAGTTTAACTACATCAACATATTGCAATTTCCTTTCATATTTTCACTGAGTAAGAATAAATTCGATCCATTTCGCTAAGCATTCTGGCACAGTACTCGTAACTTGTTAAAACAGGTTATAGTGAGAAAAATGTCATTATTTTCTTTTTTGCTACAGGGTTCTCAGAATTCCGAAGGCCTAAATGATGAGTGATTGAGTGTTTGTTCAGCTTCTCAGAACAGTAGTGAGTTTCTCCAGCTTTTGTGTTTTCCCTTTTTCCTGTTTCCTGGATTGTACGCACCTCAATGAAAGAACCAGATGACGACGCTGCTGTTGATGGTGAAGGTGATGATGATGATGATAATAACGACGATAATTATGATGACAGTAACAAAGACATATGATTAGGAGAGTTTTTCTTTCCTGGACTCAACGTTCTGTGATGGTGAACGTTCTCAGTGGGTGGATATGACGTCATCAGGGCCTACGTCACGGTACACACACACACACACACACACACACACACAGTTTCGTTTTCTCACAACCATCTATCATCTTTCTTTTAAACCCACACACACACTTTCATTTTCCCACATATCTATTACTTGTCTCTTCATATACGCACAGTCTCTCTCTCTCTCTCTCTCTCTCTCTCTCTCTCTCTCTCTCTCTCTCTCTCTCTCTCTCTCTCTCTCTCTCTCTCTCTCATTAAAGACTAAGTATACAATAAGTTACATTAAAAAAACATTGAATATATTAGCGATTCATCTCCGCCTCTTCTCTCCCACCCCAAGTCTTCTCTCTCTCTCTCTCTCTCTCTCTCTCTCTCTCTCACACACACACACACACACACACACACACACACACACACACACACACACACACACACACACACACACACACACACACACACACACACACACACACACACACACACACACACACACACACACACACACACACACACACACACACACTGCTCGCTGGCGCAGTGGTAACGTTCTCGCTTGCCATCTGGTAGACGGGAGTTCGAGCCTCGCTCAGGTTGCGAAGTTTCACTGACGAAGTGGGTGGTTACTGTCCCCCTTGAGCAAGGGGATGGGTGTGTGCGTGTGTGAAGGTCACAGCCTTGCCCTTAGATCGGACTATATGAGCTCTCAGCTCCTTTCCGGGAGGGTAAAAGCTGACGATCACGACCATCAAGTGATCCTGACCGACCCGGTGAATTACCCGGTGAATTACACACAAGGTCCCGTCGTTGGCTAAAGCTAATGACGTCACGCATAACAATTCACATGACGCATCCGCTATTGTGCGTCTTACGAGCTAAGTAATTATTTGTTTATTTTGTGTTATTCGTAAGTTTTTAGTTAAGTGCTTTACTTATTGTCATATACGGCATTATTTTACACTATTTTTATATGTTTACTTGTTTATTCAGATTTTTTACTTCATTCATTCATTCAATCATCTAATCGAGCGTTGCCCCAGAGGGGAATAGGAGCCTGTGGCTAGGCAAATTGATCCTGACATTTAAGATGAGAGTGACCAGCCTCACGCATCTGATTGGCATTACATGAGCAATAAACAGCAACTATCCCCTGGATATAAACCTGTACTAGCTCAATCCGATTGGAGCGCTTTCATTACCCACTAAACCACCAGGCGCCATAATTTGGTTATATGGTTACCACCCAGCATAGTAAATGGTTTCCTGGTATACCGGGAATCATTTGGCTTGTCACTCAGTGTAGAGTCACCCGTAGACGTAGGGAGAAAGAATAAAGGAAAGAAAGACGGAAGAGGAAGGAAGGAAGAGAGGAAAGGGCAGGCACCCGAGAGCAGAACTATATCGATAGAGTGGATGATGAGCGCCCCCACCTACCTTTTTTTTAATTATTTACTTTTTTGTTTTTGTTATACAAAATTAAGGTACTTCCTAACTCTTCAAATAAATGTTCTTAGTTCTTTTTTATTCATTCCTTTAAGGTAAGCTTACAGGTGACATTTGATTTGTTCATTATCAGTTATTTTTCTTCATTTTCATTTATTTTATATTACGTATTATAAGTTATTTTTATGAAAGGAGCTTACTAGTCATATAGTTCTTCACGCACTTATTATTCGTTTTATTGACTGATTTATTTATTCAATTCCGTTATTTTGGCAATTTCTTATGAGCTGGCTTATTCAGTTATTATAAACCCATATCTATTATTTTCTAATTATATTGTGTTTCTTCTATGATGGCGAAAATCCTTAACCTCATTTAGCTTTGCTGAAGGCCAAAAGTGATCATATTTAAGGACCGATTTGACTAGCAACCAAGGAGACTCATTCTTACATCATAATAAAACTCATTGAATTTACTGCAACCACTACGTAGTATTTAAGTTGTGGGACTGGCCAGTTTTGTAAGGTAAAAACAAAACAAAAAACAAGCAAAAACAAAAACAGAATTATTTCTCCATTTTATCTTCACATTCCCTCTGTGTGTGTGTGTGTGTGTGTGTGTGTGTGTGTGTGTGTGTGTGTGTGTTAATTTCGTAAATCCACAGAGGGCGTAGGCCACTTACCTGCCCTTAAATGCTCTGGACTACGGGAATATTAGGGCCATAATCTACGCAGCAATGTTAGCTTCGTACCTCCTTTATCTTAATGATTTATCTTGCATATATCACCTCTACCTCACTTTAAAACAACATTCCATTACATGCTACTCAGGTCCTCTCAATATCAACACAGCACGCATCAGTAACGCAGAAGATATTTTGACATGAGAATAAATCACTATAGAAGGGGTGTTACGAAATTTCAAAACTCACGCAGAACAGAGGCCTCAAATCAGTAATAAGGGACTTGAATTACATAGACCAAAAACAAGATGGCAGTCAGGAGAAATAGAAGCAGACCAAGATGGGAATTAGTGAGCATAAGTATATATGTAAAAACAAGTGTTACTGAAAGACTGAGTATGTAAAGTTAGTTAAAAAAAAAAAAACACTGAATACGTATATTGGTGACTCATCCACTTCTCTCCCACGCAATGTCCTTTTTATCCCCTCTCTCTCTCTTTCTCTCTCTCTCTCTTAACATCCTCCTCTTCATCCTCCTCACTACCCACTTTTAAACTTCACTCTCCTTCCCAATAAACTGTTCCTCCCTCTCTCCTCCTCCACTCCCTTCCTCATTACTCCACTCCCATCTTCTCCTTCTCCACTCCTTCCCACACTCCTCCACTCCCTTCTCCACTCCTCTCCCACACCACACAAGAGGTCACCTTTCATGTTAGGATATTTCGGCATTAATATAAAAACTAGTCTCTCCAAACTGCAACTGCTTTTCCATACACAATAACCCTTCGTCATACACACACAGAAATGCGAATAAAAAGATAAAAATATACAGAATTAAGTTAGCCATGGATTATTTTCAAAGTAATCATGAAATTCGGCTATGCTCATCGGAGGTCACACTTTCCCGCCAAAAATATGGATTCTCAACCTTAGTATAGCTGTATTTTTTTCTAAACCTGATCTTACGTCGATATAATTACTCTCGTACTTAAGGTATTTTTCTCAATTCTTTATAATAGCTTAAGAACTTTTTGTAAATGGTGATTAAGGTGGTAATTTTAGCTGGTAATTAAAATTCTTGGCGGGAAAAACATGTGATTATATCCGAAGTTTGATCCGGTAAATATAGTAGACTTATTTATTTATCTATTAATTAATTTATTTATTTATTCAATTTACTTACTCTTGGTACGGTCAGGTGGTTTTATTGAATGGGAAACAGAAGGCGTTGTGTGTGTGTGTGTGTGTGTGTGTGTGTGTGTGTGTGTGTGTGTGTGTGTGTGTGTGTGTGTGTGTGTGTGTGTGTGTGTGTGAAAAGAGAAGAGAAGACGAGAAGACAGAAGAGGAGTGGAGAAAAAGGAAGAGAAAAGAGAAATCAGAAACAAGAAAATGAGTGAAAATTTGAGAGAGAAATGATGAGAGGAGGGAAGAGGACCGGAGATGAGGGGAGACGAGAGATGAGAAGGGAAGAAGGATAAATGAGATGGAGAGAGCAGGGAAGGAAAAGAGAGAAGAAGAAGAAGAGAGACAGCAACACAGGATTGGAGAATAAGCAAGACAAGTACAAAACAGAAGACAAGCGTAAAGAAGAGGGGAAAGCAAGATTAGATAAAGGAAGAGGGAAGAGAATTAAGCCGTATGTAAGCCAAGTCAAGCCAAGCCAGCGTCTATGTGGTGACTCATTCCACCCTCCCACACCCTGCCACACACTGACTCATCATCTGGGTGGACGAGGCGGACCGGTACACACTCTCTGAAGGACTGTACACCACACGCAGGGCAGGGCAGGGGGTGGGGGGAGAATGAATGGGTCAATAAGTGGGTGAATAAAGGAAGGGGCGGTGAATGAATGGGTGAATCAAGGCAGGAGTGGTGAATGAATGGGTGCATTGATGCAGAAGAGGGATAGAGAAGGTACAGAAACACGTGCATTATAATAAAGATGAGTGCTTTGGGTCTGATTTTGATAGATGCTCTGTGTGTGTGTGTGTGTGTGTGTGTGTGTGTGTGTGTGTGTGTGTGTGTGTGTGTGTGTGTGTGTGTGTGTGTGTGTGTGTGTGTGTGTGTGTGTGTGTGTGTGTGTGTGTGTGTGTGTGTGTGTGTGTGTGTGTGTGTGTGTGTGTGTGTGTGTGTGTGTGTGTGTGTGTGTGTGTGTGTGTGTATTTTCCTTTGCATGAACGCCAGAATGAATAAAGAGGCGCAAAAACACTAACACCAGCACCACTGTCACCATTTCCCCTCAAACTCTCTCTCATCATTACCAGCATCACCAAAGAAATGAGCTTTACATCCATTTTCCCACCATTAAACCAATCATAATTATTTACTTCATCCCACAGATTTCTCCTCCACGAAATCACTCCACGTACATACATCTAAGGGAGAGAGACATTCCGTCGGGTGTCAAGTTAATGGAGGTGCAATTATCCCTTTCCCAATTCCTCTGTCCTGGTTAGTTCTCCAATTTTGTTCCTTCCACTTGCATGCTATTTCCTCCCACACGCATTCTTCCTTGCCTGCTTTTCTCTTCCTCTGCTTTACTCATTTTTTTTTTTTTTTACCAACCTACGCATATCACTAAGAGAAAACATTATCTCTATAAATTCTTACGTTCCATCTGGGTCTTCCACGCCTCTTCCTTCATCAGCTTTACGATAAAAAATATACATATTCCTTCTCCCTGAGCGATCGTACCACTTTTCTCAGTCTTCCATGTCTTCTATATAAACTTTACTGATATATACCTCATCCACGATCAAAAATATATCCTTTCTCCCTAATAGGCCGTATCGTCCACGCCCCTTCCTTCATAACTATAACTAACATCTAGGAACTCTCTTTACCATAATATATATATATATATATATATATATATATATATATTCTCCCTACATAAACATTGCATTTTAATCGCGACGTGATTACTCTTCTTGTTATCTCCTGATGATTTTACTCACCTATAAATGATTTGTAATAGTGAAGCTATTTAATAACGCCGTATCTATCCCCTCTACATCGATAAGTCTCCCCTATACTGAATTAACTTGCCTGGAGATAGCGAAATATAAAATTTGTCATCGAAATGAAGAGGTTTACGAACAAACAGGCATCTTCTTCCCCCTTCAAAACACACCCATTCTCCCCTTATGCCAAAACTCTTCCTGCGGTCCCCTACGCAGTCTTCCCTCTTCATCTCCATTATACTTATGGTATATGTTACGTGACTGGTTTATTGTGACAAGTGGATAAAGGGGTGCAATGGCGGACATAGGAAAGGGCTCGATTCTCTCTCTCTCTCTCAACCAGTTTCTGTACCTACACTTACGTTTACTTCAACATAATCATATCGGTTTTCTGTCCATGTGGCTATATCATAACACGGTACATACTTTCCTCTGATTATTCATTATTTTAAGCCCTAATCTTTGGCAATAAATGAAGAATTTTAAAACATGATAAATGGTAACAGACGTAAATTAACGCAAAGGAAATAAATTGCAACTAAGAAATAAAATCAACGGTCACATTAAATACAAAATAACGAAAAGTAAAAAAAAAATTACAAAAAAAGATAAATTTACAAAAATATACTGCCAAAAAAGATACAAAAATAAGCAAGTAAATAAATAAATAAATAAATAAAAACATCTCTTAGTATATCTCCCAACAGCTTATCTCTTAAAGGAAGGATGGTCTGCTCTAC
The DNA here is from genome assembly GCF_032717465.1 of Coenobita brevimanus. Classification (NCBI taxonomy): domain Eukaryota; kingdom Metazoa; phylum Arthropoda; class Malacostraca; order Decapoda; family Coenobitidae; genus Coenobita; species Coenobita brevimanus. The sequence goes on along the minus strand of NC_137045.1, from coordinate 15,115,554 downwards.
GACTAAGATTTTAAAGGTATTAGGTTTAGTCAGTCTTAGTCATCTCAGGGAGGAGAAAGAAGAGAGGAGAACAGGAGAATACAAGAGAAAAGATGAGAGGAAAGGAGAGGAGTGGAAAGAAGAGAAGAGTAGAGAGAAGCAGAGTAGTAGAGAAGAGGAGATGAGGGGAGAGGAGAGGCGAGAAGACTGCAGGAGAAAGGAGGAGAGATGAGAAGAGTGAAGACTGGAGGAGAGGGGAAGAGAAGGGAGACTGTAGGAGAGAGGAATGAAAAGAAACGGAAGAAAAAAAAAAGAGAGAAAAAAGGAGAGGAGTGGATGAGAGAGAGAGAGAGAGAGAGAGAGAGAGAGAGAGAGAGAGAGAGAGAGAGAGAGAGAGAGAGAGAGAGAGAGAGAGAGAGAGAGAGAGAGCGAGACAGACAGACAGAGAGACAGACAGACGACAGACAGAGACCATTCCACCATCATACTGCAGTAGTGACGGAATCAAAGGTAGAGTGGACTGGGTAGTGATATAATGGAAGATCTCTCGTAAGGTAATTAGTATGCAGGGCAGGTGCTTACATCAGGGAGCCAAATATGGTGCTCTCTCTCTCTCTCTCTCTCTCTCTCTCACACACACACACACACACACACACACACACACACACACACACACACACACACAGAGAGAGAGAGAGAGAGAGAGAGAGAGAGAGAGAGAGAGAGAGAGAGAGAGAATGTAAAAATATGCACGCACGCATTATTGTATATGTACACGTATGTATTCGTGTGTATGTATGTATGTATGTGTGTATGCATGTATGTATGTGTAATGTTTATTCTTCGTGTTGAGATGGTGTTTGTTTGTTTGCTCGCCTTGTTTGCCAGCCAGTTCAGGGAGTGAGAGTGCAGGAAGGTTTGTGTGTGTGTGTGTGTGTGTGTGTGTGTGTGTGTGTGTGTGTGTGTGTGTGTGTGTGTGTGTGTGTGTGTGTGTGTGTGTGTGTGTGTGTGTGTGTGTGTGTGTGTGTGTGTGTGTGTGTGTGTGTGTGTGTGTGTGTGTGTGTGTGTGTGTGTGTGTGTGTGTGTGTGTGTGTGTGTGTGTGTGTGTGTGTGTGTGTGTGTGTGTGTGTGTGAGAGAGAGAGAGAGAGAGAGAGAGAACCATTCTTTAGGTCATCGCTCCTCTCCTCTATTGCTAAGCTGCCTCCACTTATAACACCCCTCCCCACCTCCCCTACACCTCCCTCTCCCCTTCCCCTACACCTCCTTCCCTTCCCCTACACCTCCCTCCACTTCCTTGTCTTCCTCGCTACCGTCTTCACCCCTTCAGTCCGATGACATCTCACATTATTATTACTATTTCCTTATTTATGCGTTTTCTTCGTTATTTTGACGTAAAACATCCTTCATCATCCCTCTCATTACCACGATGAAGTAAAAATGAAGTAAAAATGACGTCCTCGGACGCAAGGGGTTGCATGCTTACCTGTCTTTATTTACCTCTTTTTCCCCCCTTCCTCCCTATCTACCTCCCTTCCTACCTACCTACCACCCTACTTCTATCTACCTCCCTATTCTAGCTCCCTCGTTACCTACCTCCCTATTTTTCTTTCCTACCTTCTAACCTACTTCCCTTCCTATCTTCCTACCTCACCACCTATCTTCCTGCCTACCTAATTACCTTCCTGCCGATCTTGCAACTTTTTCCCTTTCCTCCTTTATCACTCAACATCCGTCCCACTTTCATGATTACCTGCCTGCCTTCCTGTATAGCCTACCTTTCCTCCCTGTCGACCTATTTACATACCTACCTTGGCTTCCTACCTTCCTATTTCCTCGCCTCTCTTCCTCCCTACTTCTCAACCTACCTTTGTATCTCGCTATTTTACCTATCTACCTACCTACTTTTTTTATACCTCCCCACCTATCTACCTTCCACCTTCCTACCCATTCTGCTTCTCTACCTACCTTCCTAACCTCACCCTTAAAACTTCAAGACCTTCCTATCCCTCATCCCTACCTACCTACCGACCTACATCTTTACCTTCCTCCCTACCTTCCTCTTTACATGCGTCCCACTTGTCTGCCTACCTCCTGACCTCTCTCTCAATATACCTTCCTACCCCTTTCCCTGCCTACCTCCCTGCCTACTCTTTTACCTACTTAGCTACCTACCTATCTAGCTCTGTACATCCCTTCTACTGCACACTCCTACTCATGTTTCCCACCTTTTCCAAATATATTTTTCTCAGCACACTTAAATAAGAGTGAGAAAGTGCAAGTGTGCGATGAAGTTTGTGATTGTTGAGTGTACGAGTGGGTGTGAAAGAGAGCAAGTGAGAGAATATGAGTGAGACAAAGTGAGTAAGTGTGAGAACGAATGAGAATGGGTATGAAAAGCAAAAGTGTGAGCAAGTGTGCCCATGACGAGTGTGTGTGTAAGCGAGCAAGAAAGTAAGGAAGTGAGTGAGCGAGTGAGAGATAGCAACCATATGGAAGAGGGCCTCACACCACCAACCATTCTCTGGGTCAACGCTCTACAGTACAAATAGCGATTTTTTTTTTTTATATGACACAGAATATATTTGCCGTCCATTGGAGAACTGACGAGTGTAAAAATTTTAAGAGCAATATATCGAAACGCAAGGTATTATTTATTTTATTTTACTTGTACAGTACACCAATAAGGAAAAAAATGACATACTAACAAAATGGGTTTTTATATTATTTTCAGGTTTTTACGGAAAGTTATTACTGATTCCAATAACAAAAATGATAATAAAAGGTAAAATGAGATGCAAGTCTGTAAGAAATCAATCAAGCTAACTTAAACGTGAAAGTTTTTAAATTTCAACTCTGACTACAGAAGGAAATAAATGGTACTCAGCAGGATATGTTTAGAGAACAAAAGATACAGTTTTTTGGTCATCTGTCGATATCTAAGGAAAAAGTATCAAGTAGGAAGTTTTCATTAACTTCAAAATACCGTAAATAATAATGGTAACATAAAAAAAGAGAGAGGTTAATATATGATTTTTGAAATTACAGCAGAACAAGAGAAAACGAAGATAGGTTAATGATGGATGATGAATAATGAGAAGGAGGGTATGGTGATGGAGAATGAGGAAAAGAAAGATAAATAAAGATATATTGGGGTCTGACGATGAAGGAAGATAAATTAAAAGAATGTAATCATGAAGAATGAAAAACTGATAAATATAAGACAAAGAACAAGAAGAAACAGGATGAGATGACGAAGCGGAAGAAGGTAAACGATGATATGATGAAGGAAGATGAAGAGAGGAAAAATATCTGACAAAGGGTAGGAGGAAGCAAGGTCTGATGAAGGAGGAAAAAGGAGAGGAAGAGGAAGTAGAGTGTGATGAAGGAGGAAGAAGGAGAGGAAGAGGAAGCAGAGAAAGGAAGATAAATAGCGGATAAAGCGTAAGAGGAAGTAGGGTGTGATGATGAAGGAAGAAGACTGGAGTGGTCAGTCCAGTGTGGTGAAGTACTGTTATGTGAGGCAGTCTGAACCACCACACTCCTACCTCTACCTCTATTCGCTACTACTCTAGCTGTCTCCCAACTAACTGTCCCTGCCTCTACCTGTCTCACCTCTATCTCTCCTTTACTTTAACTTCTACCTCTAACTGCCTAATTTCTACCTCTACCTCTCCAATCTCTACCTTTATCTGCCTCACCTCTATCTCTATCTACCTCTATCTCTGCCTGATACACCTACCCCTACCTCTAACTTCCATACCTCTTCCTCTCCTTTCACATCCATCTACCTCATCTCTGCTCATTTCATTTCTACCTCTACTCTGCCTCTAACTCTTCCTACCTTATCCCTGCTTGCCTCTCTACTTTTAACTTTCCTCATATCCCCCCCCCCCTCTCTCTCTCATCTATAAAACTACCGATACCAAGTCTTCACCATATATGGCTCTCCCCCTACCCCATTCTCTCACTCCACCTCTGGGCTGTCACTCTACCTGCCCACGTAAAGCTCCTATCTTTCAACCCCTTCACTACGAGCACACCTGTTTTGATTCTAGCAACCAAAAAGACATATTTCTAACTTAGGAAATAAATCTAATACAGTAATGAACACGATAATAAAAGAATATATCTTCTGAGTATATTGTAAGTCAATGGCATGAATTAATAAAAAAAAAAAAAAAGGAGTTATCGGAGTGAAAGTTATCTGGTCTTCACCCATTTGGATCATTCTCTCTCTCTCTCTCTCTCTCTCTCTCTCTCTCTCTCTTTCTCCACCTGCCCATGTCCACCTCTTATCCTGACCAGCGATGTATCTCCAACCTCACCTTGTTCCCCTATCGGTGTGCCTGTTTCATTAGCATTAGGTCTTTCACCTGACTTGATGCTCACTGTCCACCTTTTTATTTACGTGCCAGGCCATCCATTTAGTTTTTTTGTTTATCTTTTACATCCTCTCATAGCTTTCTAGGGTCTGTGCTTATTTGGTTCTCTCTTCGTTACTTGTTATTTTCCAGTATGTTTGGTTCCTTAAAAATTACCTCATTAAGCAAAGGTGTCTCATGTGCATAAGGTTCTCCTTTACTGAGTGTTTTTGTTCCGCTGACTTTTAATATTTTTGCAAACTGTTACCGAGTCAGCCACGGATTTGGAGGGGAGCGTACGGCCCCTTAATTTAGACAGACTAAGATTACTCACAACAAAAGAACAATTGTTATTTGCCAAAACATATGCAATAAATATCTCAGTGCGCTTGCACTTGCTTATATTATTGTACTCCTGTTTAAAACACGAAAAATAAAACTGCAATTTGATGCTCTGATCGCATTAATGCATAAAGCGTTTCTTCTACGAATCACGCCCATATACTTTTTTCCAAAGTGCTGGATCCGGTTCTGCATGTCACACCATTCACTGGACAGCAGCAGAAAGTAATTTTAGGGGACTAAGGCTGACATTCCTTGGTTACAGGTGGTGTTCGTGGACTGACCCTACCGTCCGGAGAATCGAATCCGACAAAGGCCAGCCACCGTGTCCATGCGCTGGCCGCCACCATGCAGACAGCAGCAGTGACTTTGTTTAGAGGTGGATGTTCCCGTGGCACGCTATTAACAGTATTATCTGCTTACCTGCCAGTCTTTAATTCCCAATCCAGGTAGTTGTTTACGCCCCAGGATCGCTGTTGCTTTATATGCCAATGTCCCTATTTATCTGCCTTTTTTATCTTCCAGTCTTTATTACTAGACGCTGGGGTCTTTGTTTCTTTATAACTTTATATCTCTGTTCTTCTACCTTGTATATCTTTCGGTCCTTTTTTATTTTCCATGACATTCATGTACTTCCCAGGGAACTTATTTATGTTCCAGGGAGTTTGGTTACGTCCCAGGGATATTGTATAGTTACTTCCATTAAAAAATATTGTAATTTCCGCGGTCTTTGTTTATTTTACACGGTCATTGTTTATTTCCCACGGTCTTCATTGATTTTCCAGGATCTTTGCTTATTTTCCACTGTCTTTTTTCCACGGTCTTCGTTTATATTCCGCGGTCTTTATTTTCCGAGATATTTGTTTATTTCCTACAGGATTACTTTATTTTCAATGGTCTTTCTTTATTTCCAGTGGTTTCCGTATATTTTCCACTATATTTCTTTTTGTTTAAGTGTCTTTTTCTAATTTTCCAGGATATCTGTTATTTTCAAGATTTTTTTTTGTACCGGTACTTTTTAGGGTCATTCTTTACTTCCAAGGTCTTCGTCTATTTCCAAGGTCTTTGTTTACCTTCCAGGGTCTTTGTCTACCTTTCAGGGTCTTTGTTTACCTTCCACGGTCTTTGTCTATCTCCCAAGGTCTTTATTTATCTTCCATTTTATCTTCCAGGGCTGTTGTGTACTTTCCAGAACCTTTGTATGGTTCCAGCATGCCATCCATATTTTACAACAGGAAGGACACACTGATTACACCCCTTCCCTCACCTCTACCTGCCTCTATCTCTTCCTGCCTCTACCTCTCTACCTCCACCGGCATCTATTTGTCTATCTCTAATTATCTACCTCTCTCTAAAAACTCTTCCTTTCTAACTGCACCTCTACCTGTTGCCTCTACATTTCTACGTCTCCAAGCATCTAACTTTACCTCTACTTGCCTTTATCTATCTACTTCTACCTGCCTCTACCTGAAACTCTATCTGCCTCACGTCAGACTCTGCCTGCCTTTATTCCTATTCATTTTCTCTTATCGAAGAATAAGTTTTTCTCTCAATATTTATTCCTGAACCACCAAGTGTTCAGTGTACATCTCTCTCTCTCTCTCTCTCTCTCTCTCTCTCTCTCTCTCTCTCATTACACCTGCCCACTATTAAACAGCCGTAACCGTTTATTACACAGGTGGAGCCCAGTAATTAGAGTATGTTATTGTTTGTATCGTAAGTGCTGCCGTATAGGGAAAGATGAGTGACGATATAATTACACTTTGAATATTCTGAGAGAGAGAGGAGAGAGAGAGGAGAGAGAGAGAGAGAGAGAGAGAGAGAGCTGGGAGGCAGGCAGGGAGACAAACAGACAGACAAAAGAGGAGGAGAAGGAGGAGGAGGAGGAAGAGGAGGAGACAGCCGACACGCCACAGAAGGGAGGGGATAGAGGAGAGTAACGGAAGGAGGGAGAGGAGCTGAGAGTGAAGGGAAGGAGGGAAAGAAGGCGTGTAGAGAAGGAAGGAAGGGAAGGAAGGAAGGGATGGAAGGAGTGAAGAGAAAGGTGAAGGAAAGGAAGGAAGGGGTGAAGGGAAGAAGAGAGGGGAAAGGAGAAAGTGAAGAGAGAGGAGGGAGAGAGGGAAGGGATGGAGAGAGGGATCTGAGGAGAGATGCACAAGAAGAAGGAGAAAGAGAGAAAACAGAGGAATGAAGATAAAGAAGGGGGCTAGAGAGAGAGAGAGAGAGAGAGAGAGAGAGAGAGAGAGAGAGAGAGAGAGAGAGAGAGAGAGAGAGAGAGAGAGAGAGGTGGGCGAGAGAAGAAAGAGACAGACGGGACTTAGGAGAGAAGAGAGATGGATGAAAGTGAGGGATGGGAAGAGGAGGGAAGAGGGGTGGAAAGAGAGGGAGAGGGAGGAAAAAGTCTAGACAAAGGGGGAAGAGGAAAAGACGGAGGACTTGGAGGAGCGAGACAGAGGGAGGGATGGGATGGGCTAGAAGGGAGAGGGAGGAAGGGATAGAAAGATGGAGGAGAGGGAACAGGCGAGACATGGAAGGGGGGGCGGGGAGAGGAGAGGAGAGGCGGGGAGAGGAGAGGAGAGGCGGGGAGAGGAGAGGAGAGGAGAGGAGAGGAGAGGAGAGGAGGGGTGGGGAGGGGAGGAGAGGGGAGGGGAGGGGAGGAGAGGGGAGGGGAGGGGAGGGGAGGAGAGGGGAGGGGAGGGGAGGGGATCTGCCACCTCATACCCGGTTCACCTCCAGGTCAATGTCACCCCTGCTGGTTGTTTGCCCCCCCTCCTCCCCAGCCCCTGCCCTCTTCACTCCAGTCCTATCAGCCCCCTCTTCTTCCCACTCAGCCCTTTCTATCCCTCCCGTCTTTCCTGCCATTTTCCTGTCCCATTCCCTTTCCCACTCTCTCATCGCTTTCCTTCGCTACCCCCGTCTCCTTCCCTATCCCTTCCTTCCCTTTACGTATGTCTTTAAATATCTTGCCAATATACGGTATGTCATAGGCAATAACAATACAGATTCATTAAAGAGAGAGAGAGGGAGAGAGAGAGAGAGAGAGAGAGAGAGAGAGAGATAGAGATCGAACCTGTCATCCTCTAGTATATATCAATTTAATGGAACACCACCAGGGGCGTAGGCTTGTCATCTACCCTTATATGTTCTTAGGCTAATTTAGAGAAGTGTCGGCCCCTACACCTCGAAGGGGTGATATGGGACGGGCTGTGTTACCGTTATACCTAAGGCTATTTTTGGTCATATATCGAAAATACTTGGACGGCAACTGATAAAAAAGTAGTGTCCATTATGGCCGTGTGTCATACCGTTTTTACTCCAACTTGGCCAAGATTTTTTGTCCGTTTGCAGTTTATTTCAGATTGCTCAGTAGTGAAAAAAAAAAAAAAAACAATGCTATGGCTCTACATGCAATCCACAGCACTTCTACGTGACTAGAACCATATTCGTGTTATTCTATTTTGATAACTTAGCATTCAAGATGGAGAGATGGCAGCTTTGGGCCAGATTAGAGTAAAATTAGTACCGGGTATAGCAAGGCATAGAACTGAATAATCTCAACCTTGAATTATGAACAGTGACAGAAGACTAACACTAGAATATGCTATGAGAGGCATGGCAGCAGTATATTCTGACACTAAGCTACAGGTAATAATCTGTAAAAGGACAAAAATATCCAGGTTAAGGTGAATGAACTATAAACACCTGTACATCTAAATACAGATCAGTCCAACACCTGGCACCAACTGGTATAACACAAATATGGTAACACCTCTCCAGTTTTTATTTTATTTATTTATTTTTTTATTTATCTGAAATCTTGTGTTACTGACAACTTAATGGAACTGCTTCAATCTACCCACTGGCTCAAGAAGTTGTTTAAGAACTGGATCACGCATTTTAATATGGCTGATAAGAGTGTTTTCGAGTCGCTATCTTAAACGACTGCATAAATACTGTATACTATTAGACTACTCTTAGGACACATATGGGCTTGTACTTTCGTCAGTTGTAGAAGCTGCCTAACATCTCTCCCTAACCGATTTATGCTAATTACTTTTTACTATCCTCTTCTTTGTCACGTAAATCATTCTAATGCCACCATAGTCAGCATAAGTAACACTGGTATAATTAGCCGTAACCAAAAATAAGTCGCTAAGGAAGAAGTGCTAGGGAAGAGGTAAGGACCATGGCATAGTCTCTACATTAAGAAATTTTCATCATTACCACCTCTGGCACAAGAGAAATTACGATGCAGGACTAGCTAACTGGACTGCCTTAACGGTTGTATAATCAGTAAGGTCATCATTAGTATCATTATTAGAACTATCATTTACCGTCCTTAGATAACAAACTTTAACCATTTAAGTCTGCCAAGGTGTTTTTCTTTTTTCCTCCCTGTTCTCCTGTACAGCTACTTGCCGGGGGGTCTGGAGGGTGAGGGAGTGCCTTCTGCTTTGCTATCCTATCATTAAACTCTCTCTCTCTCTCTCTCTCCTCTCTCTCTCTCTCTCTCTCTCTCTCTCTCTCTCTCTCTCTCTCTCTCTCTCTCCTTCACATGCCCCTTGAAACCTCTCCCTCTCTAAGCCTCCCAGGCCTCACCCCAGAGTTCTTCTTCCTCCCCACCACCTCCCCTTCCATCAGTACCTCCCCCTTCCCCCCCTTCCCTCTCCTCTCTTCTTTCTTTCCTTCTCCCCCTTCCTCTTTCTTCCCCTCTTCCTCTTTCCTCTCCTTCCTCCCCTCGTCCTCTTTCTTCTCCTTCTCTTCCTCTTTTTTGCTCCCCTTCCCCCCCTCTTCCCCCTTTCCCCTCTCACACCCATACCTCCCCCTCCTTTCCTCCCATTCCCTCCCGCCTCCTTTTTCCTCCCCCTCCCTACCTCTCCCCCTTTCCTCTCCCTCCCTCCCTCCCTCTTTCCCTTTCCTCCTCCTCCACCAATACCTCTCTTCCTCTTCCCACCATACCAATACCCTCCCCTTCCCCCAGAAATTACCCCCGCCCCCCCAGTGACCCCAGGTACCTCTCTCTCTCTCTCTCTCTCTCTCTCTACTTATATGAACATGCATGTGTTCAGTCGCTCAGGAGACGTGCTTTCTCTCTTCCTCCACCTCTCTCTCTCTCTCTCTCTCTCTCTCTCTCTCTGCTTTGTTATTCTGTTTTTATACTTCTCTAATTGGAGAGTAGGAACAATTTACATACACGCACACGCACACACACACAAACACACACACACACACACACACACACACACACATATGCACGCACACACACACACACACACACACACACACACACACACACACACACACACACACACACACACACACACACACACACACACACACACACACCAACTTACAAACACATCAACAAACCCAAAACAACAAAACATTCCCTGCCACTCCAAATCACTCCCCGACCCCGTGTTTTTTCCCCCCAGTGCTGTGACTCAGTGCCTCTGCTCTGCTTTGCTCTGCTTGCCTCTTGTCTGCTTCGCTTTGACACCTGGGACGTGTATTGCCCTAAACACACTACCTGAACGCCACCCCGCCCGCACCGATATGTCTGCTTGTACGATGTGTCAGAATTGAGGGAAAAAAGTAAAAACTAATATTATTCTCAAGCGTCGGTGTCATGTAGGCTTCCAGACACCGAAGCGTGGATTTACTAAACTCTATAATGTGGCAGATAAATAAACAAATAAATAAAATAAGCGGTAACTAACAACCCCACTATTACCCTTTGGAGATGTAGGGTCCCGAAGCTAGTCTATCGTGGTCCAATACATGCAAGGGTAGATGACCAGCCTACTTCCCCTTGTGGCACTATAGTATCGAAAACCCTACAATTCATTTCTTGGAGATCGAACGTATGCAAAGCTGGGCGTCGGAACCACAGGACCACTAGGTGCCTGATACAGTGCCTCCCATAAAAAATACAGGTAAAACGAAAAAATGTTGAGAGTTATAGAAGGCTAGGTATGATAGGCTCCCTGGCTCATGTTAAAAGTACAGAAATAAATGAATATATAATTAAATAACAAAATAATAATAATAATAATAATAATAATAATAATAATAACAATAATAACAACAACAACAATAACAAGAACAACAAGAAGTGGAACACTAACAACAATACTACTACTACTACTACTACAACTACCACCATCTTTACTACTAATAATGGCAATAATAATTGTAATAATTAAAATAATAATAATAATAATAAATACAATATGTCTTCACGCTAAACAGGTTAACAAAACAATCCCACACACCGGTAGGTCACATTATCACTTTCACTTCCCTCCCACTCACACTAACTGTATTATACACCTCTTCCCTCCCACTCACACTCACACACTCAACATTAACCCTCCCACATCTCAAACTAACCGCAAACCTCACACTATCAATATTACATCTCATACTGCCACCTTCATCTCGCCCACCATCATCCTCACACACTACCAGCTCATAATAACCCTGCTACATACTATACAATCATACTTTACACTATTTCAGTCCTCACACTAACATACGGTATATCACAAGTCTCAGTCTCATACCTCACACTAACACTTTCACCTCGCCCCCACCCTCACTTTCACACACACTTAGTTTAAGCCAGCTCATTACACTACACTATCCTTACCTCACATTAATTCACCATCACACTCACTCATACTTAACAACATCACCCTTACATACTTACACCTATCCATCAACATTCTCTCACGCCTCACACTATCCCCACCTCACACTATCACCATCCCATTCCTCACTTGCACACCTCACACTCACCACGCTTCACTCTCACACTTAATACAATCACTCTCATCCTCACATACTTAATCCTGCTTATTAACTTCTTCCATCGCGTCACACTTGACTGCCTTACACGCGTCTGTTAATGAAAAAAAAATAAATAAAAATAAATTCAAAGTCAGTTTTACGCACGTTCTCCCTAAAACCACAGAAAACTTCGACGATTCGTTAAACCACAAAGGGACAAAACATTCTCTCTCTCTCTCTCTCTCTCTCACACACACACACACACACACACACACACACACACACACACAGGGAAGAGCTCCAAGCAGTGAAAATTCAGCCCACCTGTGATACAATATTCGGGCAATAAGGCGATATACAGACATACTGGCCTAGGTCATACTCCGCTATACTGGTATGCGACCTCCAATATATACAGTATACAGACTATAAGAGAGTATGAGAGCTATAATATATCAGTCTTTAATACGATATGCTGATTAAAATGCAATATATGGTGTATAACATTAAATTAGGATGCGAGTATAACAAAGCAGGTCTATGTGACTTATAACTGCATGCATGCTATTGAGAGAGAGAGAGAGAGAGAGAGAGAGAGAGAGAGAGAGAGAGAGAGAGAGAACAAGAGTGTGACTACGTGAGGGTCTGGAGGCTATTGGGGTTATCCAGTTAGAGGCAATTAGACTTGACGTGACGAGGGGGGGGAGGTGAAGTGTGGTGAAGTGGGAAATGTGTGGTGAAGTGGGAAATGTGTGGTGAAGTGGGAAGTGTGTGGTGAGGAGGCCGTGATTGGAGTGGGATGCGAGTGGGGATAGAGAGGTGTGTGTGTGTGTGTGTGTGTGTGTGTGTGTGTGTGTGTGTGTGTGTGTGTGTGTGTGTGTGTGTGTGTGTGTGTGTGTGTGTGTGTGTGTGTGTGTGTGTGTGTGTGTGTGTGTGTGTGTGTGTGTGTGTGTGTGTGTGTGTGTGTGTGTGTGTGTGTGTGTGTGTGGTAATGGAAGGTGTTGAAAGTTTGTGGAGGTGGGGTGTCTTTGAGGGTGGAGGGGGTGAGGGGTGGAAGAAATTTTGGGGGGTGTGGGAGAATGGGGGGAAGGGTAGTGAAATGTGTGGGGTGGTGGTACGGAATGGCGAGAGTGTGGTGGTGATGGAGGGGGGACGAAGAGTTGTTGTGGTGATGGGAAAGGGGTGGTTGTGGGTGTGTGGTTGACTGTGTGATTGTGGGTGTGTGGTTGTGGGGGTGTTAGTGGGTGTGGTCAAGGTTATGGTGCAGTGAGAGTGGGTGTGGTGGTGTGGGTGTGGTGAGAGTATGTGTGTGTACGGAGGGTGCTGGAGTGTGGTGAGGTGGGAAACGTGTATGTGGTGAGGGAAAGATGGGGGGAGGGGTGAGATTGTGGAGGTAGGATGAGGGAGGCAGTGCGGTGGGGGAGGTTGGGTGGATGCTTAAAAATGTCGCCTCCATCCCATATCGATCCTCTCCATTCTACTCCATCATTACATCTTGGCCAAACAAAAATACATAAACAAATAAACAGCAGATGGAGGCAATAAAAAATGCTCCCTCCAGTTCTTAAATATTTCCCAACTAGTCCTCTTTTAACTACACCATCATAACGCTTTAGACACAAATTATCAAAGACTCCAAGCATAACACCAGAACATTCCACATTCCTAGTCCCAAAAGATTTTCCATGTATGTATGTATGTAAATGTGTGTGTAGTAACGGCTGGCTTGTACACACCCTCCTCACGGGTGGACACCTCTAACAGACACGTTCAAGCAGTGTACTTTACGAGTGTTGAAGGACATCTGATCCACAAAGACGAAGGACACCAGTTTCTGACACAAGAGATATAACCCGTCCCCAAACATGCTCCGTATATGGACATAAATATGGAGGAATTTGGAGAGTGAGATAAAAAGCGTGAAAATCACGTTCTTACTTACTGGAGTGGTATTGTTTTTTGGTGAATATTTATGCCACCTAGGAACCTCGACAGGGTGTAAACATTTAATAAAACACACACAAATAAGGACACAACCACTACACTACTCAAATGTCAATCTCTGGCCGGGGCCTAGAGATGCTTACCAGAAAAGCACACTACCCACTCAACCAAAATCGTTAAAAGTTGCATATACTTGTGGACATCGTTAATATCTAGCTACAAGGGTAACTGGATGCAATATATACTTACTTCTTTAATGATCCCTCTGCTCTCTACTGCTCCATCAGGTAATCAATCTGAAAACGGAAATCGGTTCCGTTACCATAGTGACACAGATAAACAGATAACGATACACACTGACAAACTGAGAAAGACACACAGAGACAGATATACAGAAAATAAAGAAATCAATATAGAAGGAAACAAACACAAAGAAAAAACAAAACAGAACAGTAGACTATTAAATACGGTACAGTATAAGACAAACATATTAAAAAATACAAGAAATGTAATTAGATGGACACATTAAAAAACAGGTCGACATTAAAAAATTTCAGGGGTATTATTTTCAGTTAATTGCGCCACAGACATCCAGGTACTTTATCAATTCTTTTCTTTTTCCGTAATTTTCATTTTTGTGTGTGTGTGTGTGTGTGTATTTCTTCTCTTTGTTCACCCAATGAAAATGTTTGAAATGATTCCCAATATTGGCAGATGAAAATCTTTTTGTTCATAATGAGAACAATAGGAACTCACACACACACACACACACACACACACACACACACACACACACACACACACACACACACAAAACCTCACCACAACTTCCGAGCACTCCCAATCATAACTGAAATTCGCTCCACCAAATTTAAGACCGAACTTTAGCTATAGTGGAAACAGTTTTCTTAAGTCAAGTCTTTGTGTGTGTGTGTGTGTGTGTGTGTGTGTGTGTGTGTGTGTGTGTGTGAGAGAGAGAGAGAGAGAGAGAGAGAGAGAGAGAGAGAGAGAATTCATGCTGGGTCAGTATTTCCTGTGAGTGTGTGTGTGTGTGTGTGTGTGTGTGTGTGTGTGTGTGTGTGTGTAAAGACGTGTACACAACTGGTCAAATCAAGAACCTTTCCCTCCTACGTGTTTCCTTTTCCCCCTCACCTCAGTTTAACCCTTTCAGCTGCACTCAGGGATATATGGTAATCTTTAACTCAACGAACCGCAAATTTGGTTTGTATGCTTTCTTGGGAGCTAATTTTTTCTTCTTTTCCATCTTTCCGTCTCTCTCTCTCTCTCTCTCTCTCTCTCTCTCTCTCTCTCTCTCTCTCTCTCGTTCTTATTCTTAACGGAATGGTTATCATAAGGTTGCCCGTTAAAAGGAATAAGCATCTCTCTGGGTAAATATTTTGTGGCAAGTTCCTTCGCAGTCTCGAGCCACTCCTGCCATGCCCACTCTCGACCCCATTCCGTCTCTCTCCTGGACAAAGAGTTGGAGGAGGACGCTAACAAGCCTGGGCAAGAGATGGTGGGCTGAGGGTTAACCAAAGGGCGTTGTGGGCTGATCTGTGGTTGGCCAGTGTGTAAAAATGCCGGCCAAAGAGAATGATCCTAATATGGGTGTGCAGGTCAAAAAATGCACCTTGGTTGAGGGAAACGGGGTAAAAATAGATCCATGGTTACCTTAGGTCCGCCGTGGATCTCCTGTTTGTTCTTTGGGTTTTCTGGCCTTTATCCATCCATCATACTGGTAGTGACGTGTCGGTGTTAAATAGCTGTGGCATATTTGGTAGCGGTGGTGATGGTGCTGATGGTAGTATAAGTGCTGGTGGTAGTTGTGGTAGTGGTGGTGATGGTGGAAGTTGTGGTGTGGGTGTTGATGACGGTGACGGTAGTAGTGGTGGGCATTGTGGTAAGGATTTTGGGGGTGGTGGTGATGGGGGTATTGGCAGTGATAGATGAAGTTGTGGTGTGGGTGTTGAAGATGGTGACGGTGGTGGTGGTAACGTCAGTGGTAGTAAGTTTGGTGACGATGGTGATGATGATAGTGGTGGTGACGATGGAAGTTTTGGCGTGGGTGTTAATGTCAGGTGATTGAGAGGCCAGCAGACAAATTAGGTCGTCAAGGTAGGCAGGAGGCTGGGTGGAGTGCCAGGAGGGAGGAGGAGCGACAGACCGAGAGGGAGAGAATGAAAGGGAGAAAGAAGGAGGAATAGGAAGGTGGAGAGAAACGAGGAAAACGGGGAAGAGAGAAGGAGATAAGGTAAGAAACTGGAAGGCAAGGAAACACGATGAAGGAGGGAGATAGGGGGGTACAAAAAGATAGGGAAGGTAGGGAGACATGAGGCAGGGGACACAGGGAAGGGTAGAGAGGGAGGAATGAAAGGAAAGGGAGAAAACGTGGGTGAAGCAGCTAGAGGGAAAGGGAAGAGAAGAAGGAAGGGACGGG
>NC_137045.1:15092198-15094698 GCF_032717465.1 Coenobita brevimanus | reverse complement strand
TCTAGTGTTAATCTATCGTTACAACGCAGCATTCCAGATGGAGGGATGTTATTCTTAGGCCAAGTTAGAGTAAAAGGGGTATAGTGAAACGTAAGACGGAAAAAGAATATAAATGTGCTTAATTACAAAACAGATGTTTATTTTCCTATATAAACAAATCAAAACCTTAAGCGGTATTCTCGGTCAGTCTGTATGAGGTCAGCAGCAGAACCGGGTCATCTCCTCAGAAATGTCAGGTCACTACTTACGTATGTATAACGTGTGTATGTATGCAGTATGTATGTATGCATGTATGTATGCAAGGTGAAAGTGTATGGCAGGATTGGCACGTAGGAGGACCGTTCGACTTCAGCGTCCGGATAATTAAATCAAAGTCCAGTGTCGAAAAAAATGTGTGTGTGTGTGTGTGTGTGTGTGTGTGTGTGTGTGTGTGTGTGTGTGTGTGTGTGTGTGTGTGTGTGTGTGTGTGTGTGTGTGTGAGGGCGTGTCAACCTTCCAACTGACCTCTCTGGTTATTGGCTGAACCAGAGGGACTGGTGGGCCGGTGAGAGATTTCTGACCACTAAACCATTGACGGGTTTTTATACTGGCTATTTATACAAGGAAGTGTCCTGCCTTTCTATGACGTCACACACACACACACACACACACACACACACACACACACACACACACACTAATTTAATGCTAGTATACACACACACTTGAAGGCAAAAACACACAAAAAACAAGATAATTTAAGTGGGGGACTGGCTGTGTGTGGGAAGGTGATGTAAGTGTGTGCGTGTGTGTGTGTGTGTGTGTGTGTGTGTGTGTGTGTGTGTGTGTGTGTGTGTGTGTGTGTGTGTGTGTGTGTGTGTCTGTGTGACAGACACAACACTCAAGAAGGGGGAAAAGGATACGACGACGACGACGACGACGACGACGACGACGACGATGATGACGACGACGATAATGAGGCCGATGATAATTATTGAAGATAAATAGCTGAAAACAAACAAGGCCCTCACCAAACAAGTATTCCTAATCTTAAAGGTTAAACAGAACGACCCGTAGTTCTGTTAAGGGCCAACGAACTGACTCATCTTGCACAGGTAAAAGTTGAGGAGAAGGCAGGTGTGGGAGATCGCCTAAATCTTCACACCCACTTGCATTCGATCCTGTGCCAGTTGACCGACTTACAAAACCATGGATTAGGGATGATTTAATGGTGGTCAGTTCTCCTACACAGGTATGAGAGAGAGAGAGAGAGAGAGAGAGAGAGAGAGAGAGAGAGAGGGAGAGAACAGAGGATTGTGTGTGTGTGTGTGTGTGTGTGTGTGTGTGTGTGTGTGTGTGTGTGTGTGTGTGTGTGTGTGTTTATACAGGTGTGCCGAAACACCTGTATGTACACACTCCCCAGGACAATGCTCCCTTCATGTTACCAGGTCACAGTGTTGTTTCTCTCTCTCTCTCTCTCTCGCTCTCTCTCGTCACTTCTTTTTTTTACTTATTAATTTCTTCTACTATTCCACAACAACCAAAATCTAGGCAAGACATAAATCAGCAATAATTGACTCCCACGTTAATTTATTCACAAACCAATTTATAACCAGTCTACTTACTAACAAACTTACTTCAGCATTTAATTATATCCAAACCAATTTATTTCTTGGCTAACTGATTTACCAATGTATTATGAGGCTAATAATATCACACGGTAAATTATTGCGAAACATTCATTAACAAGCTAATTTATTTTTTCGACGGTAATTTTTCAGGTGTCAATTTCGTACCCAATCACCATATTAGCATACACCATAATTCAGGCTTGTGTATCGGTGTTGTGTTGTTTTCTCTCTCTCTCTCTCTCTCTCGGGCCTCCACCCTTCATCTCCTTCACTCGACAACCATGCACCCTTTCACTCGGTTATTTACTTAATCAGCATTCCCCCCCCCTCAACCTCTCCCTCTCTCTCTCTCTCTCTCCCTTCGCCTACACTCACAAACCGTCCTTTCTCCCAATTTGCATATCCCACACAACACAAACCGAATATTTAAAAATCCTTACCTCGACCTTTTACTTTTCAAATACTAAGTCATCTCCTTTATTCAAATAAGGCATATCTTTGTGTTCATTAAAGTCAAGGATAATTACAACTGTATTTGGAATTAAGTTGGATTGAATTTCTACTTATATATGTAAGGATGACGAGTGTGTGTGTGTGTGTGTGTGTGTGTGTGTGTGTGTGTGTGTGTGTGTGTGTGTGTGTGTGTGTGTGTGTGTGTAAATGGAGGCTATGTGTTGTTCCTCTCCCTTCTATTTTCCCTACGTGTCTATCTGCCTCAGCATCTATCTATCTACCTATTTCTTTTTATTTTTCTATTTTCCATATCAACTGCTCAGTCTAAATTCATACAACATATCTTACACACACACACACACACACACACAGGCTACATGAGAAAGAGAGAGAGAGAGAGAGAGAGAGAGAGAGAGAGAGAGAGAGAGAGAGAGAGA
>NC_137045.1:14964698-15087198 GCF_032717465.1 Coenobita brevimanus | reverse complement strand
AAGAAACAAAAATCGGGCGAACTAAAGAAAACATTAACAACTTACAATTCGACTTATTTGGGAAGGGCAGAACCATGACTAGGCGTTTAAATGTCAATGGAGAGAGAGAGAGAGAGAGAGAGAGAGACGACAAATGATGGGATGATAAAACGCAAAACACAGCCTTGTCCATTATTTTCATACAAGGTTGCAAGTACTTCGATTCACTTCCGCCTAGTGATCAGTGACAATCTTCTCTGTCATTTGAAAGTGGTGAAAATCAGACGGTTAAGAAATATGCAATCTTTGAAGACCTAAAAGAAACATCAACAGCAAAAATTCAATGTAAACTAGCCCATTTAGGAAGGGACGAGCCTTGAGGGGGTGTTCGAATGTCCATGAACGAAGGAAAAAAAAAAAACGAGAAACTGATGACAAATGTTGACAAGAGAAAACGTCCAGTAATGTCTGGTTCATTATTTTTTAAACAAGGTCGCGTTAAATCCATTTCATTTTTGCTCAGTGACCAGTGATAATCGCTTGTGTCATTTGTAAGTAAAAAAAAAAAAAGTACGGTAATCCACACAGAAACTAAGAAAAGAAGAATCCCCAAGAGCTATTTTTTAAGTCACCTCTGTCATTTACCCTGCAGGGTATTTCTTCATTTACACTTATAAATTTACCGCTACCTGTGGACTACTGATGAAGCACTTAAGGTGGGGGCGAAGACCGTGCCGTACGGTATACGTTCAACAATTCGAACTCTTCAGAAACCTGTCGCAGAAGAAGGGCGGTGGTTCTACCCTTATACGCTTTAGGGTTCTTGGCTATTGCAAATGGCTCTACAACTTGGAAATGTCCTAACACCTCTTCCTTAGCGATTTATCCTACACAGTGGTCTACACATCAGTACCCTCCTTTATGTTATTGACGGAAACTATGTCGATATTAACACGATATAAACGGCATTCAAGATGATGTTAAGACGTAATATGAATAACAAATCGCTAAGATGCAGGTGTTACGAAGACTCCTGTGGTGCCTGTAATATGACTCCAAGAGTCTGAACTATACGCCAAATAATTAATTAAATAAATAAAACAATAATGACAACATGTAAGGGAATTTCTATTACCTGTATTTTGAACCAATTAGCAGGCTGACTTAGTAAAGGTAAAACAAGAATAATAAAAGAGAAGGACAATATTACTAAGAAAAAAAGCTGAATATAATTAACATCTCCATCAAACCTGTTCTTTTGCTTCCATGTCTGCTTTCTTAATGACTTGGCCTAATTACTACAAGAGACTTAATGAAGTAGCTGTCTCCAATAATTACTGTCGAGTCATTGCCAAGCTGGACATTAGTTTAGCTTTGAATACCGGAAGCTTGGATTTACCTTAATTTAGCTTTATAATTACAGGTGTAGGAATGCCGTAATGTTTTATGGTAGCTCTGTGTGTGTGTGTGTGTGTGTGTGTGTGTGTGTGTGTGTGTGTGTGTGTGTGTGTGTGTGTGTGTGTGTGTGTGTGTGGCGCCAGGAAAGCCATCAACCAGGACTTGGGGTCTTTAAAAAGAACATTTTGAACAGGATGATTCTCTCTCTCTCTCTCTCTCTCTCTCTCTCTCTCTCTCTCTCTCCTTATCTGTTCCAATAGACTATCTATCTTTCTTACATACCGGTACCAATATCTTATCAGTAGTATTACCAATATGTCCATATCAATATTTGCATTTATTTCTTTGTATCTATCTATCTTTTTTTTTTTTTTATGCGAGGAAGAAGGAACCAAAGGCCATGGCCCGCAGTAACAGTTCCCTCCAAGAGAAAAACAAAATACAGTAGTCTCTTTATCTATCTGTTTGTCTATCTGCGTGTCTTTCAGTCGATCGATCTGTCTATCTGTCTACACACGCGCGTGCACACACGGTCGGCACACCTTTCTTTCATTTGGTTACTGATCCAATGCCTGTAAAATTCCAAACGTGCCTAGGAAATGACATGGCAGTTCTCTTTCTCTTCCTTCCTGTAATATCCATGGTGTTGTGTGTGTGTGTGTGTGTGTGTGTGTGTGTGTGTGTGTGTGTGTGTGAGAGAGAGAGACAGAGAGACAGAGAGACAGAGAGGAGGGGGGGGAGGGCGTTAGCAGGTAAGTATCGTATAGTAAGTGACTGTGAGAATGAGAAGAGTAGGAGAAAAACAAGAAAAATGTGTGTGTGTGTGTGTGTGTGTGTGTGTGTGTGTGTGTGTGTGTGTGTGTGTGTGCGTATCTGTGTCTGTGTGTGCGTGTGTGTGTGAGACCTTGACGTAAATGTAAGCAACCAATTACTGTATGAGGTGATGTTTGGAATGTTGCCTAAATGCGTGTAGGTGTAACTACGTGTGCGTGTCAGTATGTATGTGTACGTATGTGTGTACTTATGTGTGCGTGTGCGTCTGTGTGTGTGCAAATATGTAGGTCTGTATGTGCGTTTCAATTTATGTGTTTCATGAACATTAAATATCTACATGAGTCTGCAATTATGTGTCTGTGTATGTAGGTACGTTTAGGCAAATACCAGTAAATGCGTGTGTGTGTGTGTGTGTGTGTGTGTGTGTGTGTGTGTGTGTGTGTGTGTGAATATTATTAGCATTCCTGTATGAACTTCTGAAGTTTGTTTATAAGCTCAAACCGCTAACTCAAACACACACACACACACACACACACACACACACACACACACACACACACACACACACACACACACACACACACACACACACACTGAAGAGAATTAACAAAAAGGTCATCACACTAAAAGAACATAAAAATGTTGTTAATTAAAAACAAAAACAGGAGTAGAGCAAGATAGGGTAGAGTAATCCATTAACACCCTAGCTACTACACCACCACACCCTCATACACCTACACGCAACCCCTTACATCACACCACACCACGCCACACCAGTCACACCAATCATTCTTTATAAGTATCACCACACCCATATTTGCTCTGTGTGGAGTACGGACCTGGTGTGTGTGTGTGTGTGTGTGTGTGTGTGTGTGTGTGTGTGTGTGTGTGTGTGTGTGTGGGTGTGTGTGTGTGTGGGTGTGTGGGTGTGTGTGTGGAGGGGGGTGGGTCTCACCATACGGCTACGGAATTTCTGGAACGGGTGAAGTCAAACATTTTTTCAGCTCAGTCCTTCCCTCTATGTTTTTTTTTTTTCCTCTCTCTCTCTCTAGGTCTTCGCCGCACTGCTGCATCACTTTTTACTAACGCAACTACAGTGCCCAAGTGCCAGGTGAGGTGCGAGGGCCTCATAGATCAGACCTCTGTTGATGGTCCACGGGAACAGACTTACTATACTGGTACTATTGTTTGTTTAACTTGGTCCAGATTTTCGTTCTTTCTTGTATCTTATTTCACATAGCTCAGTGACTTAAAATTACAGCATCTTAAAGCTCTACATCCTTTCCATAGCACTTCCTCGTGACTTGCACCAAATTCTGTATCCTAACTATGCATTCAAGATAGAGATGGCAATTTTACGCCAATCAGAGTAAAAAATAATATAGTCAAAGTGTAGAGTTAGATATAAAAAATAATATCCCTATCTCATCCCACACCATCTGTATTACACCAGTCATACCATTTAACCAGCGTCTTCCTACACTAACCACACCCACACAACATTATATGTAACTGGTATAGACTGGTTGTGTGTGTGTGTGTGTGTGTGTGTGTGTGTGTGTGTGTGTGTGTGTGTGTGTGTGTTTAAGTAACCTTGTGACCAACCTCTGTAACGCAACCAATCCAGCTCTGTCATGTTAGCAGTATGTTACTCTGCTGATATTGCGAGACTTGCTGCTTGCCTCATAATAGCTGGGGTGGTGGAGGATGCTAAATTCTTTTACTCAAACTTGGCCGAAAATTGTCATCTCTCCATCTTCAATGCTCCATTGTAACGACACATTAACACTAGAACATGATGGTGGTCACGAAGTGCAATGAAAATTACGTACAGCCGTAGCAATGTCTTTTCATTTATATTTTTTTTATGCAAGGAAGAAAGAACCAAAGGCCAGGAGCCCACAAATTGTTCCTTCCAAGAAAAAAAAAAAAACAATACAAAAGAGCCAAATTCAAGATCCGTTCATTTCGAGATGCCTGGACACACTGCGTTTGAAAGACTGGTGGTCACAGGCAGTAGGAAATATAGACAGAGGAAGATAGTTCCAGAGCTGACCTGTTGCATACATGAAGGACTGAGAGTAACGATTAACTCTTAAATTAGAGTTCGACAGAAAAAAAAATGAGAGTTTTTGCAAGACGGGTGCTACACGCCCGCCGTAGTGGTGGAGGGATGCGAGCAGACAGTTCAGAGGAGCAGTGACCATTGTTTTTGCGACAGAAAAGAGATAAAGATGCAACAGTGCGGCGAAGAGAGAAAGGAAGGCAGTAAGAGGAGGGAAGTTGATGAGACGAAAAACCTTTGACTCGACCTTCTTGAGAAATGCTGAATGTGGGGAGCCTCCCCACTCGTGAGAGTTGTACTCTACACAGGTGTGAATGAACAACTGTGCAGGGGTAAAGAATGCACGGTGTCGGCTTAGCACACTTAATCGCTAGGAAGCAGAGTTTACAATAGAGGCAATATGATCTTTCCAAGATAAATCCCGAGAGAATGACACACCAAGTATGTTCAAAGATGATGCATAATTGAGTTGGATATTGTTAAAAATTAGAGAATACTCATGCGGAAGATTCTGTTGGGTTGATAGATGTATGAACTGAGATTTGATGCATTAAAACAAAAAGATTATTTTTACTCCAATGAGAGTTTTTGATGCATTAAAACAAAAAGATTATTTTTACTCCAATGAGAGTTTTTGATGCATTAAAACAAAAAGATTATTTTTACCCCAATCAGACATATGAGCCAAGTCAGATATTAGGTGTGCCATAGCCTCATCCCTTGTGTGTTGAAGTACCGTCACTGCTGAGATGGACGTTGCGGGAAGCGAATGGAAATGTGAACGGTGGTGTCATCAGCATATGAGTGGATAGGGTTGGATGTACAGCTCAGATCACTGATGAATAGAAGGAAGAGAGTTGATGATTGGACAGAGCCCTGAGGAACACCACTACTGATAGCTCTAGGAGAAGAACAGTGGTCGTCTACAACAGCAGCTACAGAACAACCAAAAAGGAAGCTAGAGATGAAGGACATAAACCGTAAGAGGGCAGTTTGGAAATTAAAGATTTATGCTAGACTCGATCGAAAGCCTTTAAGGTGTCACGTGCAATGGCAAAGCTTTCGCCAAAGTCCCGAAATGAGGATGACCAGGAGTCTGAAAGGTAGGTGAGAAGATCGCCAGTGGAGCGTCCCTGACGGAACCCATACTGATGATCAGAGAGAAGGTTGTGATAGGAAAGAAGCTTTAAAAAAATTTTCTTAAGAATAGACTCGAAAATTTTTGAAACAGGATGTTAAAGCAATTGGGGCGATACTTAGAGGGATGGGAATTGTTACCCTTCTTTGGGACACGGTGAATGAAAGCAAACTTCCAGCAAGAAGCAAAGGTACAAGTTGACAGGCAAAGGCGAAAGAGTTTATCAATGCAGGATGTAAGTACAGAAGCACAGATCTTGAGGACAACAGGAGAGACTCCATCGAGCCAATATGCCTTGTCAGTAATGAGGTCAGTGATGGAAGAAAATACATCAATTGAAGATATTTTGATGTCAGCCATGAGGAAATCAGAGGGGGAAAGTAATGGAGGAACAGCAACGGAATCGCCTGAAGTGGATTGGAGGAGAAAGTCTGAGCGATGAGTTCTGCTTTATCAGTAAAAGAGATACCGGTAGCTACAGAGCCATCAGAGTGGAAAAGAGGAGGGAAGGACGATGAGGTAAAGTTGTTAGAAAGGTTTTCGACAAGGTGCCAAAAGGAGCGGGATGAGTTTGAGTTGGAAAGTTCAGAGCATTTAGTACAAATGAAATTATTTTTAGCAGGGCGAAGAACAGATCAGCACGATTCCGGGCAGAAACATAAGAAATATGAGATTCAGGAGTTGGATGGCTCTGTTACCTTTTGTAGGCCTTCTCCTTGTTGTGGACAGCCTTACAAGCGTGATTAAACTAAGGTTTTTGCATTTGTCATAGGATATGAGAAAGGAATGTATTCTTCCATGCCCAAGAGAATAACCTCCGTAATGCGCAAGGCACACTCAGATGGCTCCCGGCCATGGAAGCAATAATCATTCCAGGGAAAATCAAAGAAGTGCTGCCTGAGGGCCTCCCTAGCAGCAGCTCCAAAGTGCCACAACTGTCCATCTTGGGAGAGTCCACAGGCCATACTGAAGCGATAGTACAGGTGAAGGTGATATGTTTGTGAACGAAGACGCCATTTTTAGTACGGTAATATTTTGAATAGGGAGTGTAGTGTGTAATGTGCATGTAGTTTGGTGTTGACAGTTAGAGAAACTTGTGCTGGAGAGCATGCCGGCCTAGTGTTACTGACACGCTGAAAAAGTTTAGGAAAGGGGTGTGGTCAGAAGCTTGTCCCGAGGGCTGATGAAACGGGTGCTCCAGCTCTCCCTATCATCAGCTTTCCATCCACCTTGGGAGTACTCACTGGGGTAAGTGAATTAAGCAACAAAGGAGAGAAGATCTTGGAAAAGTTAACGTGAAAAGAGTATAGTAGGTCTGTTTAGCCTATGCCTCTGTATAAATGGCTATCGATCTGTTTGTAGCTATGTCTGAGTACTTTATGTCCACAGTAATTTCAGTCAGTCTATGTCAATCTACCGGTATATAATTTGTAAGTCTCCATCTCTCTCTCTATATATATGGCCTAATTCCATGTTTTGGCTACATACTGTACTGGATAACCTATCTCTTCTCTCACGCAATATGTTCACATTCGTCCGTCATTCTCCAACCTTTTATAGCACAATAGTTTCCCTCCAGCCTAACAGAATCGTGTGACGGCCGCTTTAATACCTAAGTGGGTACAATTTATCCCTTCTGAATAGCTTTATTTTGTCTGTCTGCCTACATAACTTCATTGTCACGATATCATATTGTCCTTGCTTTGATATTATTAGGCCTATGTGACTTACTTCTTGCTTTACTTGGGTGCTGGAAGCTGTCTGTCTCGTTATATGGCTCCTTCTCTCTCTCTCTCTCTCTCTATTGTATGTCTTTATCATCCTCCCAATCCTGGTTCAACTGCAGCCCTTCATTCCGCCCGATTATTTTAAAAATGAGGAAGACGTGTAAGGAAAATAAAAATAATAATAATGATGACGATGATAATATAATAATAATAATAATAATATTATTATTATTAAGAGAGGGTATGGTATCATGCACAAAAACTCTTGGTAATTGTTTCTGTGCATGGCCCACGACAGTTCGTGATAATGTTGTTTACGGAGGTCATGCCTCTCTCTCTCTCTCTCTCTCTCTCTCTCTCTCTCACTCACACACACACACACACACACACACACATATTCATTTTTCAACAACTTACACACACATAATGTATTCATTTTTCAACAACTTTCAATCTTATTTTTTCATTTTTCATTTCCATCCCTCCCCGTCCCCTTCCTCATCCCCCCCCCCTCTCTCTCTCATCTCGTGCATCACAACGGGGACCCATCACGATAAAGGAATACCAGGAACTAAAGGTTGTTGACCTAGGATACAGCCATAAGGGAGAGGGTCAAGGTAGGGGTCAAGGAACGAAATATTGCAGCACTTCATAAATTGACGCTCAGGGAAATATACAAATATACTGAGCCAGGCAATATATTCGACCCTCCATAATTTATCGTTCGGGGACATCTTTTGGACGGGGATGAATAGAGGAATATTATGAAACAGGGTAAGGTTAATAGTCTGATAAATCATAAATCATCGCTCAGGGATACAGGACGGGAGATTTATACCGCAGTCTCTCTCTCTCTCTCTCTCTCTCTCTCTCTCAATAAATCTATAAATACAGAGTTTTTCACTACGAGGTCACCCTTAACTACAACCAAAAAAGCAAACAATTACAAAAAAAAATCATAGAACAGAAGCCATAACCACAGCAGACGCCTATATAAATAAATAAATAAAACACCGGCTGCCCTTCACTATAAAGTCTGCCTTAAATAAAACCAAAACAGCAAATAATCACACACACACACACACACACACACACACACACACACACACACACACACACACACACACACACACACATGGAACAGAAGGGTCCATAACCAGATCACGACAAGCCTAAAATGACAATAGTGGCGGTCCTTCTGGCCAGGGAAAGCCAAGCCCACTTCCAGGAAACCATAGGAAGCTTGACGCCTAATTCTTCCACACAAGACAGAAGGTTAGAAAAGGTTAGGCTACAGAAGAATAGATTAAGATAGATACAGGATAGATTAAGTAGCGCTGGGTCAGTCAGGTTAGCGTATGGTGGGACAGAATAGGTCATGTTAGGTTAGTCTTGGATATGATAGGTTACGCCAGTCTTAGGTGTGTTAAGTAGGCAGGGACAGGTTAGGAGATGAGAGGATAGGATTGGACACAACAAGTTAGGTTCGGTTACGTTAGGTTAGGTTACGGTATGCTAGATTAGGTTTAGTAATGTTATAGTTTATGCTAAGTCAGGTTGGGTTGGTTTGATTAGGTTGGGTTGGGTTGGGCTGGGTTAGGTTAGGATGCCAAAAGAAAGGCAGCAACGAACATAATCCTTCCAGTCAAGACATGACCAAGGAATTCCATTAACATTATATAAACAAGTTCCTATGTGGTAGGTGGGGGCGCTCACCATCCACTCACTCGATGTAGTGCTGCTCTCGGGTGTCTGCCCTTTCCTCTCCATCCTTCTTTCCTTCCATTCTCTTCTGTCTTTCTTCCCTTCATTCTTTCCACTTCCTTCAGCCTGTGGGTGACTCTACACTGAGCGACAAGCCAAATAGTTTCCTGTGCACCAGGAAACCATTTACTACGCTGGGTGGTAACCATATAACCAAATTTTGGCACCTAGTGGTTTAGTGGGTAATTATTGCGCTCCAATCGGATTAAGCCGGTGAAGGTTTATATCCAAGGGATGGTTGGGGTTGATTGCTCATGTAATGACACTCAGGGATGAGTGAGTCTGGTCACTCTCATCTTAAATGTCGGGACCAACTGCCTAGCCCCGGGCTCCTACGCTCCTCATGGGGCAATGTAGGATTGGATGATGGATGGATGGATGAAACAAGTTCCTGGAATCACGGTATAGTGTCTCCTGTCACGGTCATCCCAGCCATGCCACCACATCACAACACCATAACACCACATCAAAACACCATAACACCACATCAAAACACCATAACACCACATCACAGCACCATAACACCACATCACCGCTGGAGTTTGGGAAAGATGACACCGTGATTCCTGCAACCACAGGACGTATTTCATATTTTACCGGTACCGGTACTCTTAGACGATTTTTTTCTTCAGTTTACGTGAAACGTGTGGTAGTGAAGGGGTTAACGAAAGCTCTATACTAAATACGAGTTTATACAAGTAAAGCTAACCCCTATACTCGTAGATTCTCTCTCTCTCTCTCTCTCTCTCTCTCTCTCTCTAGCTGAATAACACTGCCTGGTAACTGCACGAATATACAGTAATTTAAAATGATGTCATCGTAGTGAAATGGTTAATCTGATACACAGCCAACAATTAACCTATTTGCGTGAAAAAGTACCAAAGGCTGAGTGCAAAAAAACTGTCCCTTTCAGAATGAAGAAAAAAATGTAAAGGAACCAAAATCAAGATCTGTTCATTTCGAGAGGCCTGGAAATACTCCATTTAAAAGACTAGCGATCACAGGCAGAAGGAAAAGTGAGACTGAAAGAGAAATTATTGTATTCTTTGTCAGTATTCTTACTTATTGTTTAGAGCCGCTGAAAGGCCACACAGGTTTCTGGCTGGAAAGACATAAGCATCTATAATGACGGATCACCCCAGGCAATGGAAACGCTTATAACTCTCACTACCACTAGAAGTTCTTATCCAGCTGAGGCAGGTACTAACAATATTATGAATCGGAGACCACAAGACAAACAGGAGAGCAGCGGGATTACAGTTAAACATCATTATGAGGAACTACAAAATCCCATCGTAATGTGTGAGTATCGCAGCTTTGAAGAATAGGTAAATAAAGCAGGAAAACAAAACTACAGTTCTAATAAAGTACATCAGACTAAAAACTGAATGCGCAGACCCTGGAGAAAATTTAAGACGTGGGTCTGGGGTGGAACAGTGTCGGGGAAGGAAGGAAGGAAGAGGTGCACGCTTGGCTCCCTCCCCTAATTGTTTCCTCCGCCATCACACCCAAACCCAACCACCACCACCACACCCACATTCAACTCTTTCGCCACCACATCCACACCCATCATCACCACTACCACACTCGTGCTCATGTCCACCACCACAAGGCAAATTTACGGTATACAGATATGTGACTAGATGACGATACAGATACACATGATAAGTAATTGAGCTCTATGTGCGTATTCTGTGTCTTCAACCAGTCATCAGAAATAAGCTGTCTTTAACTAACCTGTTTGAAGGATACAGTAATATATATATTAAAAAAAAAAAAAAAAAAAAAAAACAGCCTCTCAAGCAAACGTCAAGCTATTCCCCATTAACACACACACACACACACAAAAAAAAAAACTTCCACTACAAATTTTTATCACCTTCAAACAAAACAGCAAAAAATATATATACAGCTTACCTTTCACTGCAAATCGCGGTCTGCTTATTCTCTCCTCGGTTAACCTCTTGTAACACGAGAATAACACACAACCGCGATCACCAGTCTCTTGAATTCTTTTTTACCTTTCAATTACAGTTCTCTTAGTTTATATAAGTCTCGCGTGATATTATGTTACTTTCAAATTTACAGCACAATTTGTGAGATTCTTAAATTCAGCTTGGATTTTTTTTTTTAGTTCGGGTTCTTTCAGTCCACACTTTTTTACGTTCACTTTAGTTTTTTTTTTTTTTTTTTAACTTAAGGCACAGTTCTTATGGAAGTTCTTATTTAACAGAGTGTTCACCAGTCTTTATTTTTTCGGTCACTTTTTTTCCTGCAAATGCAATAAAAACATTAATTTTTTATCTTTTCTATTTTTTTTTCGCGAAGGAGGATATGATGGGTTTATTACAGCCTTATTATGACTCTCTCTCTCTCTCTCTCTCTCTCTCTCTCTCTCTCTCTCTCTCTCTCTCTCTCTCTCTCTCTCCACAAATCACCCAAAGTAATCTCTCAAAATCAACAAGAGTAAGACCACATTCCAGCAACATACACACACACACACACACACACACACACACACACACACACACACACACACACACACACACACACACACCGATCAAATGTTAACCCATTCACTCCATGACGTATATGGGCTATAGCTTATTCTTGCTACTTGCAAAAGATTTATCTTTTATTTATTTATTTACTTATTTATTTACTTACCGGTATTTATTGTTGGGGCTGAGACACTGAAAACTGGAGGGGTTAGAGAGATGGACTAGCATCATTAACCCCTTCACTGCAGTTAAATGTCACTGCAATTTTGGAAGACAATGGAAAGTCTTACTCCTGTAAAGAGGCTCCCTTGCACCTCTTCCTTAATGATTTATTTTCCAAACTACCCGATAATAACCTTTTTTTTTTTTTTTTTCCCCTCCTATATTTTCTTCTTCTCGACAAAGAATGCATGAATAACAAAAAAAAAAAAAATAGTAACGAGGCAGAAATAGGAATAAACCGTTAGGGAAGAGGTGTTTGGTAACCTTCCTGACCGTACAAGAATACAGCCGTTAGTCTTATAAACCCTTTAAATACGACTCCTTTCCTACGCAGAATAAAATTGCTTGGAGTGAACACGAAAAAATAAAATAAATTTCCAAACCAAAAAGGTAAAGTTGTAAGCTAGAAGATCCCTACAATCACCTATACACTGACCAGACTGGTGCTTCAACTCAGGACTCCGGAATCTGAGACACACAACCTACTATCGAAGCCCCTAATGCTGTACCCTTTTCACCTTATCCTGGCCCAGATTTTCGTCTTTTTGTTGCTTATTTCGCGTAGCTAGGAACAAGACAATACTACGGCTCTACATCCTTTCCATGGCACTTCTTTGTGACTAGCACTACATTCTACAACTTGCGTTCAAGACAGACAGTTTGCAATTTTAGGCCAAGTTAGTGTAAAAACTACTAGGCTATACTGTATATCTACTCCTTTTAGTCTAACTTGGCTTAAAATTGCCATCTATCCATCTAGAATACCGAGGTGTAGGAATCGATTAACACTAGAATAGCCAATGATGCTAGTAACGAAGAAGTGCTATGGAAAGGACGTAGAGCCGTAGCATTATCTTTTTGTCACTGAGCTACGTGAAGTGAGCAGTAAATGGACGAAAACCTGGGCCAAGTTAAGGTGAAAGGAGTATAGTCACTGGGTTCGCTTGGGTGACTTTGATGGCTTAGTCGGGTCGTTAGTGGCCGGAAGGGGAGGAAAAGGGTAGGAAAGGAGATCAGGGGGAGGAGGAGGAGAGGAGAGAAGAGACAGGGGGAAATGAAGGGAAGGGTTATAAGGAGTAGGAGGAGGAAGGGGGAGGAAAATGATGATGATGATGATGATGATGATGATGATGATGATGATGATGATGATGATGATGAGGAGGAGGAGGAGGAGGAGGAGAAGGATAAGTATGAGAATAAGGATGATGATGATGAGGAGGGGGGACGGTGGAGGAGTGAATGGTAATGGGAAGGAAAAGATGGAAGGAGAATGACAGAGAGAATAGGAGAGGGAATCAAGAAAAAGAAGAATACGCGAGATGAGTGAAAGGTGTGGAGGGAGGGAAGGAGGAAAGACAGAGGAGAGAAGGAAGGGAGGAGAAAAGGAACGAAGGAGAAAAGCAAGGGCAGAGAAGAACTGGAGGGAAATGTGGGCGAGGAGAGGAAGGAGATATTAGGGAAGGAGGTAAGTAGGGGACGCAAAAAAAAAAAAAAAAAAAGTTTATGAGTTTTTGATGGTCGCTTTTTTGGTAAGTTTCCCAGTTATTATGAGCGAGAGAGAGAGAGAGAGAGAGAGAGAGAGAGAGAGAGAGAGAGAGAGAGAGAGAGAGAGAGAGAGAGAGAGAGAGTGAGTGTATGTAAGGGGAAATGGCAAGAGGAAAGAGTATGAGAAAACTTTGTGTGTGTGTGTGTGTGTGTGTGTGTGTGTGTGTGTGTGTGTGTGTGTGTGTGTGTGTGTGTGTGTGTGTATGTGTGTGTGTGTTGAAGAGGGAGGGGGGACTGTCCTATCCTCCCCAGACTCCACGACAAAGATGTAGGGAAGTGTGTGGTAGGTCTCCATATTATAATTGCAAATCATACTAGATAGATAGATAAATAGATAGATAGAGAGACAGATAGAAGCAGGAAGTCAAATGATGAGAAGGTGTTGTGTCTGCGAGAATCGAGCAGTGCTAAGCATGCTTACACACTCTTAACACTGAGGAAAGCTGACGACAGCGGCCAGTAAGGAGATGATGCAGTTAGCTGTCAGCAGTCCTCTCGTGAACAAAGATCTAGTCCACCCCTGCTATACCAGAATTTAGGAAAGAGAGCTCAGACGGAGATTAGCCACCGAACAGGCTAGACAGAAGGAGACAAGCGACCCTAGAGAGAGGTCGAGACGGAGATTAGCCTTAGAACAGAGAGAGAGAGAGAGATAGCGAGACAGGGAGGAAGCTACCCAGGACTTATACTATTATACCTGTTTAATATTTCCAAGACAAATAAAAATAGTCCCATACTATTCTTTACCTCTCCCGTCACTACATGACGTCTCCGAATTAAAAGCAAATTTCTACAAAAGCAACCGAGACTACAAGATTAGCTTCAGTTCTACATTGAATCCTACAAAATACAGCCTACAGTGCAAATAGTCTACAAGTCTACGACGAATAAGCGAACTACAGCCATCTACAATCAACTACAACCATCTACAATCAACTACAATTAACAACTCTACGTCGTCTGTATAATCTTCTACACGCACCTACAAGAAGCGGCAGTCTTCATCCCACAACGAGTAAATCACAAGAAAAAAGGACCAAGAATACATCAAGAAAGAAAGAAAACAAACAAACAAACGAAGAGTGAGAGACGACTCACAACTCATAACCACCAGACCTCACCCTCCTCTCTCTGCTACATCCACCCAACCCCCAACGCTTACGCAGGTGTGAAGAGGTCAGGACGACGAAGCAAACACCAAGTCCATATTCACAACTCATCTTACTCACTCGTCTTCACTCAAGTTACTCATCGCTACTCATTCACTCACCACAGCTACCAGTGTGGGAAGTTGAGGTCATCATGCGTGCTTGCTGAACAGACGCCACGTCAGTCAACACACCACCTGCACCACCACTCACACCATTTTCACCACGGTAAAAATTAGTGAGTTACATAGTTACTTCATTCATACAATACACAGTGACAGACAATAAGCTTCTGCACAAACATATAAAACGTATTGTATAGTTACAGCTTAAATACACATACCTACTTCAATTATCTTCATAATTCAATCATTAAATACTTGCACCAACAATAAATATTCTACACGGTATATATTCATTCATTTATTATAACATTTATTTACTACCAACGAGTGTTACCATTTATACCTACGTAAAATACGTGTTTCATACATACAACTATACATTAATTATATCTACAAAGTAATAAAGAAAATATACAATCACAGTTACTCAGTGAGCAATTAAAAGAACTGTATTTAACATTTATTAATTAAAGCTACCTAGTGGAAACAGACAAATTAAGTTACAAGGTAAACTAGAGAAAAAAAAAAAATGGCCAACACAAATGCCGTTAGCAAGAGTGAACATCTTCAACACAATCGTGAAGACAATGATTTCCACACAGTGCTGACACACATATTACCCACGACAGGTACAGGTGAACAACAAGTCAGTGTGTATAGTTAATACTGTATATAGTGTATATATTTTTTATATAAAATAACAAAATATGGGACTATATAATATCATTTTCAGTAATATCTGTGCAATATAAACTAAACTTTAAAAAAGTATCTCAAGGAAATTAGTCAGCAATTATGCAACCATGAACAACATGGAAAAAAGCGTACACAAGCAAAGAGAAACAAACTATGGAAAATCAATACATACAAAACAAAAAAAAAAAGAAAAGGAAAGGAAAGAAAGAAAGAAAAGTAAGAAGGAAAAAAGAGAAATAAAGTAAGATCACATAACAAACAAATGAAAATAAGTGTAAATGTTACTATATATGCCAAAATACCACATAAACTACAAACAAAAAGCAAATTGTGTCTCCACAAACAAGTGGCATGACACATCATCACTATCATCGACCGCAGCATATGTTAGGACTGCAGTTATTACAATTATGTTACTCCATATTATAATTATGTAACTACAAACAATATGTACCAATTTATGTAACAGTTGCATTAACAAGATGTAACTTTTATGTAACTTTAACTACAATTATGTACCTACAAACGATATGTAACAATTATGTAACGACAAACGATTGCATTATGTTACACTAACTACAATTATGTACCTACAAACGATATGTAACAATTATGTAACGACAAACGATTGCATTATGTTACACTTTGCCAATTATGTAACAGTTGCATTAACAAGATGTAACTTTTATGTAACTTTAACAACAATTATGTACCTATAAACGATATGTAACAATTATTTAACGACAAAACAGTTGCATTAACAAGATGTAACTTTTATGTAACTACAATTATAAGGCCAACACAATTATGCATTAACACAATATTTGGTAACAATTCATAAAATGTTACAATTATGTAGTACCACAATGTTAGTACAATATTATAAGTCATACAATTATAGCACAATTCTATATTACCAGTATCATCATACAAGTTAGGTGAAATATTAGACATTACTAAAGTGATAACTCAAATATGTAATGTATAACCTAGCAGTATTACCACTGCACAATTATATGCGTACGTCTGTTGTACATGCACGTCTTACAAAGTGTTATACAACAATCATTGCATTTATTCCAATATGTATTCAACTTATTTAAAATGTAATATTACTGAATAATCACTATTTACTATGAATAATATATGTATACAATATTCATACAATTATGTTACTTTACAATATTATGTATTTCACTTAATTAGCTTATAAGTTCATTATAATGTGTATGTAGTATGTATTAATATGTTATAACTATTAAATGTCGATGGTACGCCATTTTTGCGCGGCTGAGCAATGTGGTAGGTCTCCATATTATAATTGCAAATCATACTAGATAGATAGATAAATAGATAGATAGAGAGACAGATAGAAGCAGGAAGTCAAATGATGAGAAGGTGTTGTGTCTGCGAGAATCGAGCAGTGCTAAGCATGCTTACACACTCTTAACACTGAGGAAAGCTGACGACAGCGGCCAGTAAGGAGATGATGCAGTTAGCTGTCAGCAGTCCTCTCGTGAACAAAGATCTAGTCCACCCCTGCTATACCAGAATTTAGGAAAGAGAGCTCAGACGGAGATTAGCCACCGAACAGGCTAGACAGAAGGAGACAAGCGACCCTAGAGAGAGGTCGAGACGGAGATTAGCCTTAGAACAGAGAGAGAGAGAGAGATAGCGAGACAGGGAGGAAGCTACCCAGGACTTATACTATTATACCTGTTTAATATTTCCAAGACAAATAAAAATAGTCCCATACTATTCTTTACCTCTCCCGTCACTACATGATATCTGGTGGGGAAACTACTACAAGATATAAAAGCCGCTCGACCACAAGTCTAAAATATACTTCTCTACAAGTAACTACAAAGTCTTTATGACAAGTGGAGTACAAAGGAAAGGAAACACCAACAGACCTATTAGCCCACAGACAGTCCTTTCAAAGACGTTTATTACGAGTCAAAGGTAAGGATAGTATTGCAAGGGAGGGTGAAGAGGAAAGAATATGAAGGAAGCAAGAAGACTGTATGAGAAAAGTGAGAGGGGTGTGTGAGTGGGAATAAGAGTGTGTGTGTGTGTGTGTGTGTGTGTGTGTGTGTGTGTGTGTGTGTGTGTGTGTGTGTGTGTGTGTGTGTGTGGGAAGGGGGGTTAACGTTGTATTGTCCTGTCACCCCCTCAACCTAGGGTAAAGGAGTGCTGGAGTGTGTGTGTGTGTGTGTGTGTGTGTGTGTGTGTGTGTGTGTGTGTGTGTGTGTGTGTGTGTGTGTGTGTGTACCCTACGGCACATTCCCTGCCTCACCTGTTTCCTCCCGACCCGCCTCGCATCACCGCCAGCCTCTCTGACCAGAAAGCCTTTTTTAACCCCTTCACTATCATGACGTCTATTCTAACCCTTTCGATCTGATAATGTAGTTTTGCGTTATTGCTGTCATCTCCAGACGATTTTCTTCAGCAAAGGTGAGAATTTTTGAACGGTAGGATATGCATATCGCTAGGCTTCATTAAATCACGGACTACGACTAAGCCCTTCAGAGATTAATAAAATTGTCTATCAGCAGCAACAATAAGGAAGCATCGTAGTGCTACTTCCTAACAATTTCATTCAGCTTAGATTTTTCGAACTGGGTAGGTCAGCCTATAAAGAGGCTTTACTGACCCTACCACTACGAGAGTTATCTCAAGCTGAGTGTAAATAGTCTGTCGGTAGAAGAATATGTAATAAATTAACAATAAATAGAGTCATCGTTGTGACAGGATCATCAGTATATTAGGTAGCAGTTTATACCATGACCACACCAATTTTAAAAAGTTGTATAGATTTAGAATGCATTCACAGAGGCCATAATGTACTTCGGGCGCAAACTGTCCCATCAAGCTGGCTATCAAAAATGAACAAATATGTCATTTTACTGGTTGTCTTTCTGGCCATTCTGTTTCTCAGTGGCAACTACATGGCGTGTGGCAATAAGCTTCAGTTTGTGCAGAATTGGCCTGTGAAACAAGGCATAATATTTACGAGTTTAACCCTGACCTACACAATCTGACAGCCTGTGTCTGAATATGTTCGGTTCCGGCCTCAGTGTGAAAGTACATAAGTCTTGTGTAGTCTCACACACGTGCCCCTTCACACAGTGGCGTAGCTAAGGGGAGAAGGGGGGGTGCTGGGGTATCCGAACCCCTCGTCAGACCCTTGGTACCCCACTGGCCTCCCATTTGAAATTTCGGATTATTTAATGTGTATACAATGTGCAGCACTGTGCCCCTCAAAATTACTGCTTTGCCTCAACTTGGCCCCCCGTGCATCGAGACCTGACTATGCCTTGATACTTTTCCTTCATTCTTTAAATAATACTTAGCATATATTGGCTGGTGATAGAAGCAGGCCAATGTTGCTTAACGTACTAATCTTTGATCTAAGAGGAAAAATGAAGAATATGCTCCATGCCATAATATGGCTATATGGCACCGTAGGAGAAGGGGGAAAATAAAAGCAGGAAGAAACACGGAAATATCAAGACGAGAGGTAGGACAGAAGAGCAAAAGATGACAGTAAGGATTGGAAGACTGGAGACAAAAATGCCCCTTCTAGTCGCTTCTTACAAGCAGCGATACTGGGGAAGTATTCTTCTCCCCCCCCCCTCCAGGGGGAAAATTTGATCTAAATGTAGGCACGTTAAATGACTAAGACTGTTAAACTTCAGTAGCCTAATGCTGATAAATAGCCAGCGACAAATGTGTGTACCCACATCCAAATTTTCTTAGTCAATTGTACACGAATCACAGAAGTGCTTCCGCAGTTCCTTAATATTTCATAGTCTGGAATGCCAATGGTTGGTATGTCCGTGTATTTAACTAGTCAAGTAATTTTCTAAAAGGCAGTAATGATGCCGTCAGGTGGGACAGTTGCCCACGACGAATACTTCCTTGATAACAGTAGCCCATTATAAACAAAGGCATCGTAACACTGGTTTAACAGTTTAGGATCTGAATAACATTGCATGTTAATTCCTTGGACCCAGGTTAAAATTCCTTTTATTGCTCAAAAACAGCATGAATGAGCAGTGGTAATATTTTCCACACTGATGTGGAATGTCGTCCCTCTCGTCCGTATGCATGTCAGTCGTTAGTTTGTTTTTCGACGTTAGCAAACGAAACTCCGCGAACGACAACATTGGTTTGGGTATGTGGGAGGGGAGGGGGGAGGGAAGGATGCTGAAGACCGGGAAGGCAATGAAACCGAAATGAGATACGAATCAAAAGACAATCTGAAGTAGTGCTTACGGGAATTCTCAACATGTTATCCATAAAATGTCCAAAGTGATACTGCCCCTTACTACCAAACTCATGTAAGTTAATATTCAAAATTTACGTATATCCAAAATATAAATACAAAAATACTCGGTCATTTTCAAGGATGCGCTCTCCTCTGAACTCTTCGACTTGGCATCCCAGTCTACTTGGGCTATGATCGAATCAGGAGTCTGAGAAGAGACAGAGGGCGGACACGGACTAGTAATATATGCCTCTGTACACCGACTCCATTATAGAAAACCATGCAGCTTTGTCTGAGGTTAGCGATGATGGATGCTGAAAGAAGCAACTTGGGACGCCCCGCAACTGACGGACTTGTCGCATCTTTGTTTACATACTGTACAAAATCCAGTAATATTCAAAACACCGATCACCACTTCCATACAGTACAAGCACACGAAATTCACAAATGTACTGCAAACACATACCAAGCTGACAAAGAAATAATGCTCCAGTAAATGCCCAGCGGGCAGCACGTTGCACCACAACCTTCTCAAACCACAGCAGCAAGGCGACTGGCAGACACCGTGACCGCTCAGCTCACCTGCTGCTCCTAGACAGCTGCCGGATGTTGCCATAAGGACACGCTAGGATGCCACGTCTTACGGCAATGGAAGGTAGCCGATACCAGACAAATTTATTGCCGAATCTACAGTTCTTGCACTAACAAAACAGTTTTATTATGTCCGTGTCAGGATCAATAAATCTCGTGTTATCTAATCTACAATATATTACTACCTTCCAGAAACCTGTAAATGTTTAGATTTTGAACGACGTGCATTATCATTGCTTGCATGATGCATTCACTGCTTTATTGTTGTATGCTGGTCAGGGGTAGGTGCGTAGGTGCCTCATACTCAGCCACCTTTACAGTTTTATATCTCATCTCATCTCACCAGCCGTTTGAGTGTCCACTGCAGGACCGGCCTATCCCAGCCGAAGCGGGAACGATAGTCAATGTATCTCTACCAAGTGGCTTAGGCTGTCTGGTAGAGATTGTATGTAGGGTGAGAAGTGCTTGCAAGTGTATTGTAGTGTTGGAGTGGCTTTGGATGTGTGTGTAGTCTGTGAACCAAGTGTAATAGGCCCGCGCAAGCCGACTGTGCAAGCATACTTTATAGTATGCGACACTGGTTCAACCACAGCACCTCTTATGTCCGCCAATGCAGTACGTGGCCAGAAGAACGCTCCCAAAGTTTAATACCCTGGCGGGGCGCGAACCCTTGTTCTCTAGTGTCCGAAAACGCACACTTTACCACCGTACCACAGAGGCTCCACAGTGTTATATATATATATATATATATATATATATATATATATATATATATATATATATATTATATATATATATAATATATACTTTTTCAGTAAAAAAAATAAGTGATCGACCCTAACGAGGTTGTGAACTGAATATTGTTCTCCAAGACCGGTGTTTAATAACCTCAGACTGATGCATGAGTTTAAATAGTAACCATGACGTTCAAAATGGAGGTTAAAATCTAACTGGAAACAAAATGGTGACATTCTCAAAACTGATACCCTTGTAAGGTTGGCGAAGATGAAGCCCTGGACTTACCACTCATCTTATGCACACCAGGTTTGGATTGGTGGCCTAATAAGAATGATTATCAGCCTGTGCACAGTGTTCTTCTAACTAATACTACACGAGTTTACTTGCTATAGACCTCTGCCCTCAAGCATTCCAGCTAATGCACCAAGAAGCAGTGTCAGCAAGAAATTCCCCTTCCAGATTAACACAACCTACCTATACACAGAAGCTAATCCACAGCCCAAGTGCGCTCCACCAACACACAACAATCTCCAGTCAATTGCAGGGGGGTGGGGGGGGCATTAGAAGTTATATCACCGTGATGTTGGAAGTTTACCGACCAACATGAACTTTAACAAATCCCCGTATAAGGGATTAAGGCGTCTGGCAATAGACAGATAGATAGATAGGTTAATTCTTTTCATGGTGGGCATTTCCCTTAGATGAATAAATGACCCGGGACTTACTAGAAAATATTCCTGGAGGAGAGCACTAACACACTTCTAGGCCTGACTTTGACATACAATTTGTTAACTGTCCTTTGTATTAATGCATCCTTTACAAAGAATACAGAGCCATTATATGTCTTACACTCATAAGTTTTACACCATAGTCCCCCTTATTTTAAATGGGTTGGCAGGATCCAAAGACAAAAGGAAAATAGGACATGTTCTTGCTAAAGTAAATGATGTGGCTGATTTTAATTTGTGACATGATCAACTGGTTTTACCTAAATAATAAATACTAGAAACCTACCCTTAGAAAACAGGAAGTAAATGCTGTGGCAGGCAAGTTAATGAAAAACGTTAGCTTCATTAACTGTGAATCAGTTAATCCATCAAGTAGCTCTGTTAAAGTTAATCCAATATTTCCGCCAATAACGGAAATGAACCGTTAATACGCGTTTTTTTTTTTTTTTTTTTTTAACATTAGCTTGCCTAATCACTAATTTGATAGTCCACTAATCCGCTACTTGCTAATTTTTGCTTTTTACATATGAAACTCCGTTTTCCTTTGTTAAAGACACTCTTAAATCTAGAAAAGTTTTATTAATACTCCAAAATATTTTTAAAATACAGTCAGAATTCAAACTTAATAGAAATGCAAATGACACATTCACTCAATTAGGTTATCACTGCCTCACAGGCAGGTGCTCGTTCTCCTTCATTAACATCAACATGTTGAATTTCTCATCAGACAACTTGGACCTCTTGGCTCTGATGATGTCCTTCCCCAGGGAGAACAGGCTCCTCTTGGCCTGCTGATGTTAACAACTATGACAAGGGGATACTCTTGCGATGTACTGCACTTGATTGAACGCCATCACTGTGAGTCTATGGTCACTCCACAGTCCAAAGTTCTGTTGGCTTAGAGTCATTATGACACTACCGATTTGAAGATTTAAATGACAAATTAAAACGTTTCTGACCTAAAGTGACCTGTAACAGAAAATAAATAACGGATTAACGAAAATCAATGGAAATTTTAACAGAAGTTAACGATAATCCACTAACTTAAAAAATTAATGGATTAACAAAAAAATAACACCGTTATTAGCGGATTAACGGTTAAGGTGTTAATGCCCACCACTGAGTAAATGATACAAGTTAAAATCAACTACAGTAGGCTCGCACAGTGCACAGGAGACTGGGCGGTCCACAACCTCGCGCACTGGGAATACATAATCTTCTGGGAATAATTACAAATGGGTGGTACCCCCTCATACCTGGACATTTTTTGGCCCTTAGAGACATAATAAAGGTCATATTTTTCAGACAATGTACTAAAGCTATAGTTACAATAACAAAAATATGGGTAGTCACCTTAATGACAGTAGACAACAGGCCTGATGACCTTAAATAACAGGGGTTCCGAGGTGCGGCAACACTTACAGCGCCGCACTCCCCACCGCACCAACACTTCCCTCCACAGACTCCTCTTCAGCACCTTCCCCAGGAGCATCAAAGTCACTCACTTCGGCCATAAACCCTTCAAAGTCCAATGCTGACACTCTTGACATTGCATCCTCTTCATCCTCAACAGGAACGGGAGCAGACGATGTCGCTGGTTCCGCAATTTCACTAACTTGAGCCCGCTGTGTGTAGCTTGTTATGAGCGTCTGTCTTCTCCTGTTTATTTCTTCCCTGTCCCTGTCTGTGTAGAAACAGAAGAGTTTGTCGATACCAACCAGAAGTTCCTCCGTTCTTAGGTTGCTCACTTCCTGTTCCTTGAGCTTATCCACGGCAGCAAGGATCTTGCTAATGTTTGACATACACAGCTCAGTCCTGCCTTCCATCACACTAGGCTGCTCAACTTGACTCTGCACATCAACATGACGACACGTGACGCGCTGTGTGAGGGGTCGTCGCGCACTAATAGAAAATGGCATTTTTGAGCCACTCCTTGCCTCTGCCTCGCGTTCTGTGCGGTAAACTCGCGCATTCAAGGGTTTTTGGTTATGATTTTTGGTCACTCGCGCACAATGCGAATCGCGCACTGTGATGACGCGTACTGTGCGAACCTACTGTTAATACCTTAAAATGACACCATGTTTCCTGTTAAGGAGCCCCCTACTCTCCTAAGCTAAATATAATAATATTGGCAGCACCACAAATAATGTTTAAAAAAACATGATCAGTGTATTAAGGGAGTTAAGAAGCTTTCATTTATGGTCTCAGTGTATGATATTCCCACCATGGTCTTCACCTGCAGAACTGGAGCATTACAAAATATATACAGTATGTCATGCTTTGAATGGGAAATATAATGCCTTCATTATCTACTCTGCTTTAATGAGGAAACTGGGTATTTTTTTACATGTTTCCAGTACAGAACTATACAGTACATCCATTGTCATACTGGATG
The DNA here is from genome assembly GCF_032717465.1 of Coenobita brevimanus. Lineage (NCBI taxonomy): Eukaryota > Metazoa > Arthropoda > Malacostraca > Decapoda > Coenobitidae > Coenobita > Coenobita brevimanus. Next base: position 15,063,394 of record NC_137045.1, on the reverse strand, counting down.
GCATAACCATTTCAACAATACCACTGCAGTTTATTCAATGGGTAAATTTGCCTTTAAATTTAAACCTGAAAAAATACATACAGTATCTATACAGAATGTGGATCAATTTATTCTTCCTTACATTTACGACTTGGCAAATGGATTCACTCGGGATAGCCAGGTACTGCCTGATAAGCTGAAAAAGAAATGAAAGAAATGAAATGAGAGTATATACTGGAAGTCATGAATTACTACTGACATCACATCAAAATACTAATATCTGTACATACTATGAAAAGCTCTTAACCCCTTCAATCTGATTATGTATTTTTCATTTTAATCAAGCTATTTACACACAACTTTCCTCAGTTCTGGAGACTTTTCAAACTGGAGAGGTTAGATATGGACTTATTTTCCCCTTCACTATAAGAGGTTTACCCAAAACTGAATGAAACCATCCACTGGCGGCCATATGATGATGACGAGTATGTTATCAGATTGAAGGGCTGAAGATAGTCACTTATAAGAGAAATGGACCCTCCCAGGCTACAGCAATAGTAACGGCATATCACAAGTAGAAGTGAGAATGAAGGGGAGTGAGAGACTGAAGGGCAATGCTGAGGGGTGGAAGGTAGTAGGTCACATCTTTTTACACTGCTACCAGGTCTGAATTGCCAAGAGTTAACACAGCTCTTGCCTGGGGGTTTGGGGGGTCCAGTTTGCTTATGAGAGACTACACTGAGCAAATGTATTCTGTAAGTCTTACATCTGACTCCTGGCGAGGTAATATAATGCCTGGCGAGGTAATATAATGTCAACAACAAAGTATAAAATCCCTTACATTCAATTAAACTGCCCCCAGGTGGCATCTCCCTAAGCTTTGGGGAATTGTGAGTACAGTAACTTAAAATTTAGGATTATGCCAAATAATTTTACATTAACGACTGACATGACAATACAGAATGTTACTGGAACAACACTGATTCAACCATTCTGATTCCTTGTTGCAGTTTATTCTCATTCCCCTTCTGTTTGCTCATCCTCCACTCTCCTTTGCTACCCAGTTTCCTTCCTCCTTGCCTTGCATGATCACTAATCACCCTCCTTTCTTTCCTCTACCGTTCATTCTTCCTTCACCCTCCTCAGTTTGTTCTTGCTGTCCCACCTTTCTTTCTCCTACTGTCCATTCATACTCCACCCTCTTCTGCCTATTCCTGCTCCCACCTTTCTTTCTCCTCTGTCCACTCATACTCCACTCTCCTCTGCCTATTCCTGCTCTACCTCTCTTTCCATTACTTTCCACTTATCTTCCACCCTCCTCTACTAATTTCCTTCTACCTGTCCTGCCTGCTCATCTATCACCCACCTCTGCCTATCCCTACTGTCTCCTTTTCTTGTCTCTGCCATGCAAACTTACCTTTCACTCTCCTCTAATTGTTCCTCCTTCCTGGTCTTCAAGTGCTCAATAAACTCAGCCCTGAAGGCATGCTTGAGGGGTCTTGGAGCATTCATTTCTGCTTCCAGGATCTTCTGTTTGGTAGCTGCCTCCCTCGGGTTAAGTCCATACCACTCAGCTTCCTCCTCCTGTTTAAGTAATAAGGGTACACAATGTAATCACTAGAGTCGCTTTTATCATTACCATCATGTATTCCTCCACACAAAACTCACCCAGCCAACTTGATCCCCTGTCCATTCCGTAGTTTCATCAACTCCCATACTTCTCTTCCACACACATACACTGATATACCAAACAAATGATATAAACTCGGTCATTGGTCATCATGTACTCCTTGTACCTCTATGGCAGCACTCAACCAACTTAATCTGTCAATTCATTAGCCTCAACATAATTCTCTTTCTTACACACTCGTTGATATAACAATGGAAGCATACATGTTAAATCACCAGTATCAAGTACCAGTATTCCAGTGCCACTCCAGCAGCACCCAACCAACTCAGTCTTCTCTCAATTTCCTAGCCTCATCAACTCCCATACCTCTCTTTCTCATACACTCAATAATATAACCCCAATAAACCATGTGAAGGATATAGGCCTACTCACCTGTATTATGTATTCCCGATATCTCTCCAGCATCTCCTCTCTCTTGGCTGGGTTGTCAGGGTGCAATGTTTCTCGGGCCAGCGCTAGCAACATCTCACGCTTGATTTTCAGTGCCAGCTGTGACATCAAATCAGCTGCCGAGGTCTGGAATTAGCAATGCATATGAAACATACAACCATCATCTGAACTCTATTTCACATGTAAATTGCCAACAACCCTATTTTCCATGCATATGATCACCTTCCCTTTTCCAACCTAGAGATGGAGAGAGGTGCAATCCGGAAACAAGAACACGAAAGAGAAGTGTGTTATTATGATAATCATCACCTTAATCCCATTTCCCAAGAAAAAATGTTGAGGCAAGATCTGGAAATGGGAAAAAGATGGTGTATAATAGTGGTACTAAACAATCCTGCATCTATTTCTGTCTAACGACTGACACATAATCCCAATTACTCAAAAGTCACTGAAAAAAATTACCTTCATGCCTCTTCATCCATATCACAGAATAATTCATACACTATATATATATATGTTACAGTACAGTATTTGTCTTTACCTACAACTATCACAGACTGGTATATATACAGTAAACTCTAAATTATCTGTCGTCACAACATCCGGCACTCCTGGCCCGGCTTTATTAATCCAATAGCCGGTGAAATTGTGCAATATCCATTGCCAAAATGGGACGTAACTGGCGGCTCTATGCAATATCTGACTTTATTTTTGTTTATTTATTTATTTATTTATTTATATTTTTGGTCCGACTCTGGGCACAGGCTTCACAGCCTGCTCCCAAGGTCCAGTAGTCCTCCAACATATACACCTCCACATCGTCATCACTTCGGCACTAACACCCACCATTCATACTGAATACATGTTAGGACTGGCTCATACAGGACTGGTGTACTGGTATTAGCGGGGGTATTTTTGATGGCAGGTCTTCCGGTAGATCAGTAAAGTCTGCTTTATGAAATTCAAATCCTTAAACTGTCCCCTGCCCCAGCAGGGATTCAAACCTGGGTCCATTCCAACCTCTCTACAATTTCAGCTTGTAAACAGAAGGCAACCAGCTCCATATTATTGTTTTCATCATTACTTATTGTATTTTATGCTTAATTTTCATCTTTTACTCATGGGAAAGTTTTTAGGATAGAAAGCTGAGATGGATAATGATGCAATATCTGTCTCAGTGCTGAATACTGAGTTGATGGGAGGTACTATGCAGTATCAGGCGATGACCTTGGCTGAATTATGCTGGATAATTGGGAGTTTACTTAAACTGTATGTATACTATATATATATATATATATATATATATATATATATATATATATATATATATATATATATATATATATATATATATACATACATACATATATATATATATATATATATATATATATATATATATATATATGAATTATGCTGGATAATTGGGAGGTTACTTAAACTGTATGTATACTGTATATACGATATATATATATACCTGTATATATATCCATCCATCATCCAATCCTACGTTGCCCCATGAGGAGCGTAGGTGCCTGGGGTTAGGAAGTTGGTCCCGACATTTAAGATGAGAGTGACCATCCTCACTCATCCCTGAGTGGCATCACGTGAGCAATCAACCCCAACCATCCCTTGGATATGAACCTTCACCGGCTCAATCCAATTGGAGTGCAATAATTACCCACTAAACCACCAGGTGCCATAATTTGGTTATATGGTTACCACCCAGCGTAGTAAATGGTTTCCTGGTGTACAGGAAACCATTTGGCTTGTCACTCAGTGTAGAGTCACCCACAAGCAGAAGGAAGAGGAAAGAATGAAGGAATGAAAGACAGAAGAGGGAGTCACCCATAGGCAGAAGGACAAGGAAAGAATGAAGAAAAGAAAGACAGAAGAGGATGGAAGGAAAAAGGATGGAGGAAAGGAAAGGTTATATATATATATACAGTGAAATGGCGGGGGACAGGGCGACTTGGAGGCGATTTGTTTGTGGCCACCCCAAACGGGATTGAGGCGTCTGGCAATAGATAGATAGATAGATATATATACATACAGTAATCCCTCCACTATCAGACGTAATAGTGCCAAAGGCATGTCCGGAAAGTGGTCCTGTCCAGATAGTCGGCACCAGCCTCCTGGACTGGTACTTATGGACCCTAATCAGCCTAACATTGAAAGCCACCTAAATAACTCCCTACCGGACATGCATAGCACCTATTTAAACCTATTTAAGACCCTATTCACACCAATAATGGACATAAAGCATGGAATAAATGAAAAGGAACCAAAGAATGAGGAATTAGAAGTGACTGTACCTCAGCCATGGTACTTACATCACGTTTGTGGCTGCCTTTCTAAGGTTTTGGCAGTGGTGAAAACGCTCTTGAAGCACGTACAGTAATCCAGTGTTGTGCAGCACTTAATTCTTTGCACTGTGAGTTATAATGGTTTAACACTGCACATTGTTCTTAACTGCACCACTGCAGGTCTAACCACCAGTTTAAACTGCCAATTTGCACTCCACGGTTGATCCTTTGCACTCTAAATTCAAATTTCTTAAAACTGCACAACACTGTAAATCCCATGTGGTCTAGAGCTGAGGTATTGCAGTATATTCACTGTTTATTCACAAAAAACGAGCACGTGTGGCTTTCAGTGCGATAAGCATCTATTCACAATCGAAGTTAGGGAATAACTGTTGATGTCGGAGAAACAGAGTTGCCAGATCGCAACGGCCACATTACCAATCTCCTCAACTTTCATTACCAAATTTAACTTTTCATTATCAAATTCGTAAAGCTAGCATTTATTCTTCACTAATTATATATACAAGTGGAAATACATGTAATCACTCTCCTTATAATTAACAGCATGTTGATTAATTTCACACTATGTAGGGTTGCAGATTAATAAGAGAGAGCAAACAATCCATCATCTCCATCCTGTGTATCCTCATACATGTGAAAAATCCATTTGGTAATGCATTATTCTGATTCATTACCAAACGAATTTTTCATTACCAAATTGGCCCACATTTGGTAATGAAAAATAACAAATGGCAATCCTGACAGGGAAGGGGGAAGGGGGGAGGAAGGAGGGGGTGAAGGGGCCATGGTGTGAGCAGCTGTTTGGTGCCGCGCGGCAATTTCAAATTACGGGTGGGAAAAAATTCGGATTTTTTTGGGATTTTTTCTTTTTTTGGCCATTTTTCGGTTTCGATGATCCAGGCCCACAATGTCCGGAAAGTGGGCGTCCGGAAAGTAGAGTGATTACTGTATATATATATTGACACAGATACAAAGCAATCATGAATAGTGTGATACAGTTCATTTTACCACCACTGGTTAACATCAATAATCAGATGATTCTAACAATTAAATCATCATCCTTACCTCTAACACACTGCTCCCTCCTGAAAGTCCCCAGTGAGAGATCACCATGACAGAACATTTCCGGTATATTTAACCAGTTTCTCAAAGAAAAATGCTTTAGAGAAGGAGAGTGAAGAAAAATATGATCCTGACCTGGAGAATGTAGTTATCAAATCCAAAATGCTGATCGATGAGCTTCAGTGTGCGTTCGGTGACTGTGAGCTGCATGTAGCGGTCAAGTATTTCAGAGTAGACCACAGATGACTTCAGAGTTGGCACCCAGTATCGTGGAACACGTCTTGTTGTTCTGAATTAAAAATAATTAATAATATAGCAAATTCCCTTTTTTGTTCTCTAACTGGGTAGGCTAGTCAGCAAAATAATGGCTTAAACAGAATGCTGGAACAACTAAATTTATCAGTCTCATCTTAGCATTATTCCCTTAAAAAGAAAAAAAAGCAACAACACCAAAGCTAGGAGATCTGTTGTAGCAAGTGAGATTAAGGAAGACTGCACCTAACCCCTCCAGTTCAAAGTTTCTTGTGTGAATACAACAGTCTTGAGAGGTAAAGAATTCAAAGTAACAAAAATGTCATCAGACTGAAGTGGTTAATAGACATTAGCATCAACATCAAAATTACATGCAACTGAACACTTCAATCTTTACTAATCACAATTTTTTCTTACAGAACCAAATTTCATTTTCATTCCTTTTTGTCATTATTATAAATCAGACAGGAAAATCCAGAAATAAGAAACACGAAACTCATAAACAGTAGAACGGTAGAACTATTACTATTACTTTTACTAGTGCTAAGCAAATATGGGTAAACCACCATTCATTAGTAACAGCCAACTCCATTCTATTCTTTCTGAGTGGCAGACACCTCAGGCCATGCTACAACAGTCCATTAGACTTTAGGATAGATGGATGACCCATCTACTCGCGCTGCTGACAGTATCCGATATAAGAAAAAAAAGTCACCTCTGAGGGGTCAAACCAATGCTCACAAAGGTGTATGTGCAAATGGAGTATATTAACCACTCAACTACAGTACCAGGCATTTAGATCTTCTTTTTAAAAAAGTGAAAAATAAAGTGAAAGCAAAGGCAAGCACCCAATTGTCTTACTTTACATAAGAAAACTTCATGAGGAAATGAAGTACAGTACTTTACTGACGATTGCAATGTATAATGTATGGGACAAATTCATATTTTATACTCTCAGGTTTATTAAAAAATAAAAATAAGAAATGAAAAATATATATACATAAAAATCATCATCATCCAATCCTATGTTGCCCCTGGAAGCGTAGCAGCCCAGGGCTTGGCAGGTTGGTCCTGACATTACTCATCCCTGAGTGGCATTATGTGAGCAAATAATCCCCAAACACCCCTTGGCCATAAACCTGCACCAGCTCTATCTGACTGGAGCACCATAATTACTCACTAAACCACCAGGCGCCATAATTTGGTTATATGGTTACCACCAAGCATAGTCAATGGTTTCCTGGTGTGCAGGAAGCCATTTGGCTTGTCAATCAGTGTGGTGTCACCCACAGGCAGAAGAAGGAAAGAATGGTGGAAAGAAAGAAGAGGGAGTTTAAAATCACCCATAGGCAGAGGGAAGAGGAAAGAATGAAGGAAAGAAAGACGGAAGTGGGAGTGTAAAGTCACCCTTTGGCAGAAAGAAGAGGAATGAATGAAGGAAAGACAGAAGAGGGAGAGGAATGAATGAAGGAAAGAAAGATGGAAGAGGGAGTGTAAAGTCACCCATAGGCAGAAGGAAGAGGAAAGAATGAAGGAAAGAAAGATGGAAGAGGGAGTGTAAAGTTCCTCACAGACAGAAGGAGGATGAAAAAATGAAGGAAAGAAAGGCAGGAGAGGAAGGAAGGGAGGAAAGGACAGACACCCAATGCAGCACTACACTGAGTGAGTGCCCCCACCTACCACAAAAGAAAAGAAAAAAAAAAAAAAAAAAAGGAGGGGGGGGGGGGAGATCTGCCCTTCCCTTTGCAATTTCAGTCGGTTCAAAGAAAGTCAGCTAATGCCTTACAGCACACATAGTGGGAACTTACCGCTTCTTCTTAACAAATCCTTTAACGACAGCCTCACCCCCCCAAATGCCTTCATGAAGTTCCTTGGGTTCCAGCAAGGGCAAGGGGTGATTCTGTACAGGTAGTCTGAGAAAACAAGAAGGAGGAATATAATTAGAAGTATGAATGATGACTCAGTTACAAGCAGTCTGAGAAAGTAAGAAACAGGAATACAGTATTGTATAATTATAAGTGCATGAATTATGGAAGTATGAATGATGACTCCGAGGTATGATGACATGTATGAAATATTTCAGTGTCATCTAACTGGGAAGAGAAAAGGAGAATACAGTACTCTGATGCTTTTTTTTTTTTAACACCAGTTACATGTCTCGCATGGATGTGAAATAAAGGCATTGAATAAAGAAGTCATTTGAAGGACAAGAGTAGCTAAGCTTAGTTTCCTCTGATCAGTAATTAGGTTACGCCACCTGCCCTTGCCTGACATGTGCAAGCTATACTCCTTTTATTCTAACAACCCAAAACTGCCCTCTCTCCATCTTGAATGCTAAGTTATAACAGTTCAGTGGTACTCTATTTCAGGGTAGCTCTACACTGAGTGGCAAGACAAATGATTTCCTGTAAATATTTAAAAAGCTGGGTGGTAACCTTATAACCAACCAACACATGTTCCCTACATGTCTACAAGTGGATTGGTGGAGGGTTAGTGCCACTCCCCAGAAAACAACTAAAAATACAAACAAGATGCCTCAACATGGAGGCAATTTGTTTGTGGCCACCCCTTACAGGACTCAAGCATCTGACAACAGACAGAAAGATAGCTACGGGAAGGATGTAAGAGATACAGTATTGTCTGTGTCTGCCACTCAGCAATGTAAAATAAACTGCATCCATCCATCATCCAATCCTATGTTACCCTATGAGAGCTGTAGGAACCCGGGGCTAGCCAAGGTGGTCCTGACATTTAAGATGAGAGTGACCAGCCTCACTCATCCCTGAGTGGCATTATGTGAGCAATATACCCCAACCACCCCATGGATATAAACCTACACAGGCTCAAACCGATTGGAGCGCCTTATTACCCGCTAAACCACCAGGTGCCACAATTTGGCTATATGATTACCACCCAGCATAGTAAATGGTTTCCTGGTGACTTGGTGTAGTATCACCCATAGGCAGAAGGAAGAGGAAAGAATGAAGGAAAGAAAGACAGAAGAGGAAGTGTAAAGTAACCCAAAGGCAGAAGAAAGAGGAAAGAGGAAAGAAACACATGAGGACGGAAAGAAGCGAGGAAAGGGCAGACATCCAAAGCAGCATTTCATCGAGTTGAGAGGATGGTGAGCACCCCCACCTACCACAAATAAAATAAACTCCAAAAGGATGAAAATCAGGGCCAAGTTAAGGTAAATACAAATATGGTTCCTATAACTTACTGGATTCATTACAGAACTAGCACACTGCAATTCATACTATGCAGTTACTGTACTTACATTGTACCATCTGGGAGTTTCTCAAAATTTCCAGGTGTGGGGATATAGTGGACTGGTGTTCTAGGTGAACATTTCCACTCCCAAAAGAACTTTTTATAGTGCTCTGGTACTCTGCTGAGATAACTATCACCTTGAAACATTCTCAACTTCACCCACGGCTTTGTCAGTGCCTCATGAAGAACATGAATGGGTAGTCTGCTCCCCATCTGCAAATAAAATGAGGTTGCAATTAATTTCTTATCTGAATTGACATCTTGAGCAACAATGTATTTGGAGAATCAAACATGGAGGATGAACTCTACATGCACTGATGTTACAAAACCTATTACAGTCACTTTTTGGTAGTTCACATCACTTGATTTTGAAACAAATAACATTTTTTTCTGGTTGATTTTAGTGTGATCTGAATGAATCTGAGCTTCAATTTTTCCTACAATCACTCGTTTTGGAGATTACACCTACCCAAGGCAAAATATACCTATTTTTGCATAGTTACGTAGCCAGGCCACACACGGCAATGTTTACTGACAGTCTCTCCAACTGGCCACATTGTTTACCAACCACCGTCCCAACTGGATGCGTCAGTGTATCGCATGTAAAAGCAATGAGAAACTTAATGATTTAACCAAACCTACCCTAACCAAACCAAGTCTAATCCAACTTAACCTCATTTGCATTTGACAGCCAGCTTTCAAATTTTAAAAATGCACATTAGGAACATTAAATAAGGCTGGCTATTGGCAGACGTCGATGGAGATTCGAGGTAATTAAATAAGGTATAGGATTTTCATGTTAAATATACATTTCCGAAAACAAGAGTGAAACTGATTCAAAGTAATGTGGTCTAAAACATGACTGTGTCAGATTTCCTGGTTCAAGTGATGTGAACTACCAAAAACTGACCCCTGTTACTTATGTTTTTGCCTATTCTACTTCCCATTCCAGACAAATTAATGATTCCAGAATGAAGTAGCTAGCTATCCTATAATACCTATACAGTTAACGTCATCAGATAAGCAGGTCCCTTAAAATTATTGTAGATGTGGATGTTGTAACAGTGCGGAAGGATGCTTGATGGCATGTGGATGACAGGAGACAATTCTTTCTTCAATATTTTGTCTTTCATCATGTACAGAATGGTTCTTCTGTGATGTTTCTCTCACAAATTAGGTATAAGATGCCTAATGTCTGTATACAATAATGCTACTAGTTTTTCAATTCCATGCTGTCAGATTTGGACACAGACTGTGGTTTTGTTTCCGTTTCAGCATGTATAGCATGTGGCAGATGGAAATTAATTCTGAACATTGTTAAAGTGAACTAATTAGGATACATCTAGAACAGGTAGGCAGGATATGGTTTTTACTGTTAGTTTGGTTTGGTATGTTTGCTTGTTTTTCATTATAACTCATGAAGGAATAACCTGATGAATACCCAGGTTAGGTACATACCTCTACATTAAACTTAAATTATGTGGCTTTACATAATATGCAAAAACACCACCGACAAAAAGCTGGGACCGGTACATAGGAAAATTAATATAAGCAATATACAGTAGCTTAAGAAATCTATTGCAGTAACTCATGCAAGTTTACCGTCGGGTACTCCTGTCACTCCTGTTCTGGATCAAATTTGGTAGATGAAGATAAAATTTGGTTGAGTTGGTGCCTACGTGACAATCCCGGCTCCACAGCTACACACGATCAGCATCAGCGAGAATTGTTTACATTTTTTCAGTATCCATTTCGGCTATTGAGTCTTCACATACTTTGCGCCCAAAAGCACGTCCCACGGGATACTCAAATATTCGTAGTAAAAATGGCAAATACAGCAGCAACACCCAAGATAACCTCGATTACTGCGAGAACGGCTCCCACGCATTACCCCATCAATTCTATTCCCCTTCAAAAGTCAAAACATAGAAACTTCCCCGCCACTTTCCATTCTCACTGTTTCCTCATCCCTTTATAATTTTGTCAGTAAATTTTGCTTTGCAAGAAAGAAACGAACTATTTGTGTATTTATTCTCCTGAGAATTGGAAAATCAGAAATAATTTTTAACCTGCTGTATCGCCAGACTGTTCAGCCACAAGGTTAAACTACTTCCTCTTGTCATAATTTCCTCTGGAATAATACTAAGGATACCTCATACATACACTGAAATTTGTTATTTCAGTTAGGGGAACAGAAATCCTTGCATCCAACCTTTTTTTTTTTTTTTTTTTTTTGGGCTAGTGAGTACGAAATCACTGAATGACAGTATGCTAACGGAGAAACTAGGCATAAACGATGCCAAAGAAGTGATGCAGACTGGTAAATTAGGATGGCTTGGATATGTCAAGGGGAAGGGAGAGGATGATTGCTGAGGGTGGTCACATTTTTTGCCTCTGAAGGGGTAGACTGAGGAGAACTTCAGAAGAGGTCATGTATGGAGACCTCCAAGATGGTTTAAGAAAGGAAAAGGCAAAAGATTATGACACATGAATCGCTACCATCAACTAAAAAAGTCTTTCATTTTAGTATGGTCTGTAGTCCTTAAATTCAACATAAAGCAGCCCAGTGTAGTATATACTGTATTTTAGAGACAGACACTTGCAATAGGCACGAGGATATAGTGAATAATAGTGATCATAGAGGGAGAGTACAGTATAAGTAATTTGGGCTTCTGTTAGTGGGCCTTCTTATTCCCTGACTTCAGCACCCACTTAATTTCTTTCCACAAACTCAAAAGAGTGCAAGTGTGCTAGATGTACAAATTTCTGGCTGTAGTCCACATGATCCCCTGGCTTCATATGCATTAGACACAGTGGACTTAGGTTTTATAACCTCTCCTCTCCATTAAGATAAATCATTCCCTGGTGTCACAGTTTATGTCACCAAACACCCACATGCTTGCACCTCCTTGTTCTTTGCCAAACAATATCTATCTCTTTCCAATCTTGTTTGGGAATTATTTTAAAATATCACCGCTTTCTCCTTACAAATATAAACCAACACTATACATCACCTGATTCATGGGGTTAAGAAAGTGACGATAAACCAACAACTGATGGAGAGGGTACTAAAAATCAGCCATGAGATCAGTTCTCAAGGTGTGATCGCAAAGAAAACTTGGCATTAGTACTAAAACATGATGCTAGTCATGAAAAATTGCTATTGAAAGGATGCAAAGCCATCGTATTGCCCACTAAGGTATATGAAATTAATCTGCCAAAGGATAAAATCTAAGTCAAAGTAAAAAATATAGCATGAATATGAGTCGTCACCTGCACACCAGTAGGTAAGGGGGATGATCCAGAACATGTTATCCAAAGTTCATATTCCTGTCAGTCAAGAAGATTCTCTAGTACATTACAGTACCTCTTTCATTCCGTATATTGTTTTGTTTTGATTCATTGATCAAACATCCTTGCATGCATTGACCTTGGTCACCCAATAGTGGCTCTCCATTCTGCTCAAGTTCTAGCAGCCTCCCTGTTCAGTTCCTTATCCCTGTGGTCACACACAGTGATTTCATCTCAGGTCTTTTTCAGTCTGCCTCTTAAAGCTCTACCCTGAACATTCACAACTCTCACCCTCTGCACCCATTTGTCATCCTCCATCCTCTTCACACACCCAAACTATCTCAAAGTACCCTTTCTAATCACAACACTAATAAATTCAAGTCCCACCTTACCTCCCATCTCTTCATTCACAATTCTAACTCCCATAGGCCCATCATTCATGGACCCATAACACACATTATTCCATCCATCCATCATCCAATCCTATGTCGCCCCATGAGGAGCATAGGAACCAAAGGCTAGGCAAGTTGGTCCTGACATTTAAGATGAGTGTGACCAGCCTCACTCATCCCTGAGTCACATTATGTGAGCAATAAACCCCAACCACCCCCTGGATATAAACCTACACAGGCTCAATCCGATTGGAGCACCTTAATTACCTACTAACCACCAGGTGCCATAATTTGGTTATATGGTTACTACCCAGTGTAGTAAATGTTTTCCTGGTGTACGGGAAACCATTTGGCTGGTCACTCAGTGTAGAGTTCCCCATAGGCAGAAGGAGGAGGAAAGAATGAAGGAGAGAAAGAAGAGGGAGTGTAAAGTCACCCATGGGCAGAAGAAAGAGGAAAGAATGAAGGAAAGAAAGACAGAAGAGGAAGGATGGAAGAGAGAAAAGGGCAGACACCCAAAGCAGCACTACATCAAGTGACTGGATAGTGATACACGTTAATAAAAGAAAATTACAGGTAGTCATACAGTCTAATAAGCTATATAAACTGTAATAAAAGGGATTACAGAAATCGTCTGAAGCTGATGAGAATAAGTCTATGGGCCCAAGTTGTCAATGGGTCAATGTAAAGTTGGTTTCACAGATACTTACTAGAATATGGTCAGCCTCCACACAACAGGGCAAACTCAAAGCCCATGATTACCATCCTGCCTCTTTATCTCACCCACAGGTGGGGTGAGGCAGGGAACCTGACTTGAAAACCAAATTATGGTACTACTGTACATTCCACGAGAGGGCTTGAAATACAAACACCAACTGATTAACAAGTTTTGAAGTAAATATATACATTAAAATCATCACTATACAGAACATACAAGTACAGTACTTCTGAAAGTATTCCCACAAACTTTGCAGACAACAAAATTAAGTGAACAGAATTCTTTACATAAGTAATCAACCAATCAATAAATTATTAAATGCAGTCTTGGAATTCTTGATTTTGGCACTTAAACAGGAACAAACTGGTAGAGGAAATAGCAGAATAAGGAGCAAAAATATGAGAATAAACAGCATTACAAAAAACAATTTGAAAAAATCTTATCAATTACAAAAATAAAGTAGCAAAGCCCCCTAACCTCTTCAATCCTATGATTTGTATTTTATTTATTCTATTTTTTTTGTTATCTCCATGTCTTAGTTAAAACTTAAGGGTTGTTTTTTTAAATGAAAGGATTAAATAGAGGCTTCAATAGTCCCCTTAATATTAGTGATCACACCTAATCTGAATAAAATAATCTAACTGGAGCTACAACACATATAAGTACTTCCTCAAAGTGAAGGGCTGAACTCCTCCCAACAGATGACACATTCCTTCACTAATTCTTAACATTACCAAATAACTTTTATTTAATTTACAGAAGACTTTTCAAACTAGCACTGTTATATACACTCTTCATCTATCCCTTCACTATTAGAGATCCTTCTGAAGTTTTTTAATATAATTTCAAATAATCTTGTCCCTCAAAAAAGATATCATCATACTGAAGATATCATAATGAAAGAGTTAAATAATTAAATCTCTAATGAAAAGGATCTCACAACTGTGACCAACTGGTCACCTTTCAGTTGGCAACAACCTACATACTGTATACTGTAACATGGAGTACAGGTATTATTTAACTTAGGGGTAATACTAATCATCATGATCACTTTACCTTTGAAAGACAAGGTGAAGTAGGGTAAAGAGAGCAAGGAAAATGAGAACAAACAGAGAACTACTAACAGAATGCTGCATGAAATGGGCGCCAGACACTTGCTCACTCATTAATAAGGTCCCTGGAATCCTAGTTCTACCTAGCAGATCTATCCTTCAAGGCATTTTTTTTTTGTTTTTTCATTTACAGACGTACTCTACCAACTAAAACATTACCCATATACAACTTTTCCCTTTCATAATCTCAGGGCCAAGTGCTCTACATGTGTTCAAGTTCCAAAGCTCTAAAAGGAAACTTGAAACTTTTTAGTCCAGTAATCCCACAAGAGACATATAATAAGTTAGTTACCCACTATTACATAATCCAGATTACAGTTGCCAAGACTCAGACTCATACATCTCAAAAACAGTTACAGAAGACTGGCTGCTCCCAGTTTACTGTTAAATATAATTTTAAAACATGCATTTCTTTCCTTAGCATACTTAGCATTAGTATAAGGAAACTGATATCACATTCTTATTCAGCTATCCATCACCCAATCTATTATTGATCCATCAGGCATGGCACGAGCCAGGGCTAGGCTACTCAGTCCAGACATTTAGCTACTATATTCTGCAAATATTTAGTACCGTACTGGGATCCACCACCTTACAATACATATATACATATATCACAGAATACTGCACTGAAATGCAGAGTAATATACTACCATGAACTACTTGTATCTAACATGCTGTTAATGCATTCACTACCATGAAGTAATTTGTATTTCATTCCAGATAAACAAATAGTTGTACTCAGCTCAGCAAAGATCCCTCATTGTGGTTATCTCCTTTAACCGAATGACATACTGGTATTTTATCTATCTATAGCCAGACGCCTTAATCAAGTAGGGAATGACCACAAACAAATCGCCCCCATGTTGTGCTGTCCCCTGCCATTTCCCTGCCCTCCCCTCACCTCACTCGCCCCTCTCTCATATACTTCTCCACCCCATCCCTCCATCTCATCCTCAGTCTTCTCCCCCTCTCCCCCCTCCACCTCACACACATACAATCCCCTCAGTCTCTTGCTCTCCATTCTCTCCACGAGGCCAAACCACCTCAATGCATTTCTCCTAACACTTTCTATCATATCGACATCCACACCACAACGCTCCTTCGCTTCCTCATTTGTCAGTCTGTCTCTCCATGTAACTCCACATGCTTTTCTCAAAAAACTCATTTCCACTGCTCCACTCCTGACTTGTGTCCTTTCAACAAGGTCCAAGCTTCACCTCTTTACATTAGAGATGGTATCAGAATAAAGTAATATCATGCAGTAACTTTTTTTTTTTTTTTACTTCTATGCTCACTTCCCTGTTTCTTATCACTGCTTTTAAAGGATCAGCAACCTTTCTTCCCTGCTGCACCCTTTAAAGCACTTCATCTTCTAAACTTCCGTCCTTATTCCTCACACTACCCATGTGACATATAAATTTTATTCTTACTGTCTCTGGACAATTTCAATCAATTTAGGAAAGATGTTTTTTTAACTTACAGAATCAAACACTGCCTTATTATCAATTATTTCACTACAAGAGATCTACCTTATGCTAAATAAAACTGCCTGAAGCTAATGAGAATAAAACAAGAAATACATCATCAATGAGAAAGGGTTAATAAACTGTATCTATGACTTTCACTACAAGATATCTCCTAAACTAAATAATACTGTCATGCATTCGCAAACATCACCATCCTGAAGGTGTTAAGAGATTGTCACTGTAAGGAGTGATGGTATCTTGAGATGGGAGCAGTACTGTCAAAGAAGAGGGGGAATGGCCATGTGCGATTTGACACGAGCGTGGGAAGTACAGAAATTCCATCTTGTGCTGTGTTTGTGATAAGTGAGTACATAAGAATATTAGTGGTATTAGAGGTAGACTGCTGGATAATACTGATTTCATATATGCAGTGTGTCAGGAGAGCATGTGGAGACTGCCAGGCATGCTAGGATTGAACTTGCTGGTGAGTCTCTTGAACGTGTGGAAGAGTTTTGTTATTGTGAGACATTTTATGGGCTGGAGGTAGAGCTGGAGCTTGTTCTGTGGCTAGAATAAGGAGTAGCTGCAAGAAGTTCAGGGAGCTGTAGCCTCTCCTGACAATGAGAGGGCTCTCCCTCTGTGCTAAAGGATCTTTGTATGCGGCATATGTTAGGAATGTAATGCTGTATGGTAGAGAGGCCTGGGCAGTAAAGGAAGAGGATATTCGCAGGCTCAAATGTACAGAAATGACAATGGTCAGGTGGATCTGCAGTGTGTCCCTCAGTGTGAGGCCTAGGGGGGGCTAGGTTTACAATGGAAGAGTTGAGAGGCAGGATGGGACAGAAGTGTATTGGTGTTGTGATGAGGAGGGGCAGATTGAGATGGTCTGGGCATGTGGAGAGGAGGCAGGATGATAATTGGGTGCTGAAAGTGATAAGTGTTAATGTTAGGGGTAGAGTAGGAGAGGTACACTGAAATAGACCTGAGATGAGGTAATTGGGTGTGACCTCAAGGATATGGAACTAAATAGGGAAGCTGCCAGAGACTGAGCAGCATGGAAAGCCACCACCAGGTGACCAAGGCCGACACATGCAAGCACGTTGGAGCCTTCAAAAACGAAGTGAAACAAAATGAAGGAGAGCAATCACTGGAGCTAATAATGATGTACATGAGTGAATATTATAGTAGAGGCACTGCATCCTTGTACAGTTTAACTGGCATTTACTGACATCCATCAATCCATCATCCAATCCTATGTCGTCCCACGAGAAGCGTAGGAGCCCGGGGCTAGGCAAGTTGGTCCTGGCATTTAGCCTAAGATGCTGATATTTGTTGACACTTTAAGAAATTATTGCTGGCATGCTTTTAATTGTGTACTACAGAATCTTTATGTGAACAGGTGCCTTTAACTAGCTTTTGTTACTACCTCCCATTATATACAAATACCAAATTCAAAATCACAGCAGGTGTGGAAGTTTACTTCATGCCAAGATGCATGAGCTTGCGGAGATACTTTGGTCCCTCCCAATAGCCACTGGAGAAAAAATAAATAAAAGTGTAGAACTGACAGTTTTAAACATGAAAAGCTTAACAAGCAACTATTCTGTTTTCATTATGATATTAAAACAATATACCATAAGCAAGTATGTCTCAATCATCAACTTATTTGCCAATTGAAGCATGCAGCTGTATCTGTATCATTTCATCAACAGCTTACATTGGAAACTAGTGCAAGACAAATACATACATGCATGGAAAGCTGTGGTAACAGACCATTATTTCATTAATTAATTATTTTTTGTAAAAAGGTTTTCCATTGTAAAATAAACTTACTTCAACATGCCAAGCCAGTACATGGGTGGCATCATATCCTTCTTCAGATGGAACATTGTGCGACGCTCCTTTCCCTGGTTGATGGGGAAGGTTTCCAAAGGATTCCCATCCATGTCGAATTCCGCAAGGATGCACTTTGAATATCCTGTGGAAAAATATTTACTGATTAACTCATTCTTTTGAAGAAGCATATGAAGGGAAAAAAAAAAAAAAAAATGCCAGTTGCATAAACATCTTAATGCTGTGAAAATCCTAGAACTACACTATGTAACTACTGTAGTGAAGGTTCCTCATAGATTCTAAAGCTACTGCAAATATAGTTGCAACAAAACCAAAACACATCATCATCATCATCATCTAATCCTGTGTTGCCCTATGTACAGGGGTTCCCAACCTGGGGTAAATTACCCCAAGTGGGGTAATTTGGTCTTTTGTGAAGGGTAATGGGGGAGGTAACAAAAAAAAAAAAAAAATCTAAAAATCATACCAGTTATGATAGACTTTCAGACCTATACTAAAATTCAGAGATGAATGTTTAAAGTCATGTTTATTTGGTATCAGTGTTAATAATAAAAATAAATTACTCCTTGCAATAACTCTCTTGGTTTTAGCCTAACCTTTAATTAAGTCCTACATTCAAACTAAAATCTGGGCATCAAAATGTTAAGCAGCTAAAATGCAATTGTGGAAACATAAGCAATGAGGGGTAATGAGTGAAGGGAGGTGTGGAAAATGGGGTAATGGGGTAATGGGTTGGGAACCCCTGCCCTATGAGAAGCATAGGAGTCCAGGACGTTGGTCCTGACATTTAAGATGAGAGTGACCAGCCTCACTCATTCCTGAGTGGCATTACATGAGCAATAAACCCCAACCATCCCTTGGATATGAACCTGCACTGACTCAATATGACTGGAGCACCTTAATTACCCACTAAACCACCAGGCACCATAATCTGGTTATATGGTTACCACCCAGTGTAGTAAATGGTTTCCTGGTGTACAGGAAACCATTTGGCTTGTCACTCAGTGTAGAGCCACCCATAGACAGAAGGAAGAAGAAAGATTGACAGAAGGAAAGATTGACAGAAGAGAAAGGAAAGATTGACAGGAGAGGAAGGAAAGAAAGAAGGATGGAAGAAAGGAGCACTACAATGACTGAGTGGATGGTGAGTGCCCCCACTCCTACATACATGGTGGTATTTTTAATTTGTATTCATCAATATTTTACACATTAAAAACTAGGTAAATCCTCAGTCAACATGAGTAAATCTTGCTGCCAATCTTCAGGAACTTCATGGTGCCACCTAACACTTCAATGCAGATAATACACACCTTTACATGAAAAATGAAAAAAATAAATAAATACAGTCAATCCTCGTAAATCGCAGCAATCTGAGTCTGGACCACTGCTCCGCTCTGACCGAAGGGTCGGAGGATCGAATCCACCCAAGGGTCATTGGTAGACAGCAGGAAGGGCATCCGGTCATAAAATGCTACACACTCCAGTCCAAAAGTCCTCTACCCAGGAACACGCCTTAGCACTTCAAGGATACCAGGCGTAAAACCAAATTATTTATATATATTTTAACTCTAATGTGAAAAATTAATTTGGGTCTGGACTTTGGCCAACCTGCCCCCAAAGCACCCTACCTACACCTATCTAGGCACCATCAAACACAAACATACAAATTTAGGAATATTCAGTGCATGTATTAAATAGAAATAAGCAATGTTAAGGCATCTCACCTTAATCCTGTGATGAAACTGCTTAAGTGAATGGAGTGGGGTGATGCTGGGAAGAACTTAGAACCTCTCAGCATAAGGTGGGGGTGCTCCCTCATGCTGTTCTCCCATCTCCAGCACCTCTGCCTCCCTCAGGAAGCCCTCAAAGTCAGCCTCAGTGATGACAGATCCTATGTCATCCATGTCCTCAGTGTATGAAGGGCCAGGCTGTGGTTCAGGCTCAGCTTCTGCCCTTACCCAGGCAAAATAGTGGGTGATGAGTTCCTGATGTCTCTCATTAACTCTGCGATTATGCAAGTCCTTGTAAAAATGCACAGCATTTTCTAGGTAACCAATACTCTCCCTACACCTTTCCTCATCACGTTCAATGGATTTCACAGTCTCCTCGGCTAAGTCTTCGTAAACAAGCAAATCACCAAGCTCCTTCATTGAAGGCCCGCCACGTTCCTGCACATTCACTTCACAGTTGGTCTACCTTTCCAAGTGCTTGTCGTCTTCTATAACAGCCTCGTTCTTCCCAAACTCTTTCGTCAGCTTTGAAAGCTTCTCTCCCTTCTCAACATGACGAATGAGCTCCAAACGTTGACTGTACAACAACGGTGGCAGCTTCTTGACGCCATACTGCTTAGAGAGCTTCACTGGGGGTCGGGAGGGGCCATGGGAGGTAGGAGGCAGGGGAAAGTTGCACAAAAAAGGCAGGTAGCTCTCGTACTCCACGGCGACGGTCTGTAGTGTGTGGACTGATGGGACAAGAACAACAACAACATGGCGGCATTAATATGAACACTTGCCACCAGGGATGCACAGTGATTGGTTGTCTGGTTGCAATTTTCAGTTCGAATACCGCGGTTTATGGTTCTCCTTGGAAAAGGCTCACTTGGGTGCCTAGGTCCGCAATTTTCATGACTTAACAGTGATTTAAGGTTGCCGGCAGTCTGACGGCCACTTAGCCGCGATTTACGAATCTGTGCTTTACGAAAACGCGATTTAGGAGGATTGAGTGTAAATAAATAAATGTTAAGGATGTTGGGAAGCTAATGAAATATCTTATGTCTGATAATCAGATCTAGATGACCCTGAGAAAACTGCCAATAGAACTGAGATTATCATTACTCAAGGAAACAGAAGAGGTAACAGCACAAATGATATTGTACTGTACTGTACTGTAAATTATTACAGTATATCTGGAAGCAGTTCTCAAAAGTACAGTATGAGGAAAATGATATCATGAAATGATTATTTCAGGGCACAGAAAGATAGGACAAATAGACATACAGCATACACATGTATGTTAAGTCCTTTTTTCACCTGTACATACTAATAACAACAATGGATATCATGTTGCTCCAGTCACCAGTGTGCCACAACAAATAATGTGGGTGAATTTAATACCCATAAACCCTTTCTGTCACCAGCCTAGGGTGCAGAGTTTTGTTTTCACTTGAGGTTTTCCTTCTGGATTTGCTGCTACCCACTGCTCATAAAAACAAATGAGCCCTTAGAGAAAATGCAACACACTACATAACAAAATCAGTTTTCATGACCAAGGGGATAGGAAAACAATGGAATTTACCTGTGAAACAAGATACAGAATAACTCCTGTAGATGACATCAAAATTCTAGTCTGAGTTGAAGTGAGGGTGACATTGCCAGACATGAGTACCAGATAATTCAAAAATGAACCTGTCACCCATATCTTTGATGTGAATGACTTGTAACAAAGGGACAGGTGTTGCTATCACAATGGTGAGGTGTTTCACATAATTAACTGAATAACAAATAAAAATAACATTCTTCTTATAACACCAACAATTTAAGTCATATCTAAGCATGACTGACCTGTGACAAGGGGACAGGAGGTATAGCCATCATAGAGGTGACGAGGTGTTTGACCCTGCATGGCCATTGATAAATTCTTGCGCAGCACCCCAACTTGACCCGCTGACAAAAATATGGATATATGTCAGCCTTGTTGCTGCTGTTGGTGGTGGTGGTGGTGTTGTTTTGTAACTGCAGTTGTTAGTGGCAGTAGTAATGATGCTTTCATTGTTATGGCCCCAAGTTCATATGGATGTGAACCTAGTGGACTGCAAGAAACCAGCCTCTTCAGCTAGGTGTTCTTAGAGATCTTTGGATGAGTTTATGTTTTAGGTTTGTTTATGATGTAAGAATGAGGAGCATGAGGTGAGCAGCTATGTGTCTAACTGTGTTGTGTAGTGAGGGGTTGCATTACAATGACAATATACTGGTAATACTGTACATTTTCCTTGAGATGTACTGTATTTTGTGTTGGTAGTGAAACACAAGTGATTATGGTAACAGCTAGAGGAAATATCTTCACTTATCACTGCGCTTCTTCCTTATTCAGCAACAAGGTACTTAATCAATACATTACTAAATCCCTCATGTCATATATCAGAAGTTATATTTTAGAACTGCAGCAAAAACACCAGCTCAGTGACATACCAACAGCAGCAGCAGTCTTGGAAGTTGGTATATTAGTGCAGTCACCTATACCAAAGATGTTGGGGAACTTGATGTGCTGTAATGTGTGCTTATTGACATCAAGAAACCCCCCAGCATCCACCAGCTTGGGGCATTCTCGTAATACGTCTGGTGTGCTCATGGGTGGCGTCACATGCAGCATCTCATACTATAAGACATTACAGGCATTACTCTCCAATACCCAATCTGACACACACACACACACACACACACACACACACACAAAGATGCACTCAAAGAGTACATACATACCTGTCACTGTGGCACCATCCTCTGTTTCATGTTTTTATGACCCTGACCTAAGACCTTTTTTTGCCTCCAAATTTAACTAATTGTTCCTCTGATGATTCTCACTCATCATCCCAAATCTGGTGCAAGAGCACAGAGGCCATGGGCTAAATTACTTAGTCCAGATATTTAAGATGAGTGACCAGTTATTTTCCTTGAGTAACATTTTGCAAGCAATAAACAGCAATAGCTAGCACCATATTACCCACTGCAGTATTTTTTACATTGTTTTTGCACAATGCAACTGGGTCACTATCACAACTTGAATACAAGCACTGTGATGCAGTTCCATGAAATTCAATGGCCTTTAATTATGAAGAGGGAATGAATCTCTCTGGTTACTTATCAAACTGATCATCCACTTCACCTACACCCAGCTATCAACTGAGCAGAAAGGGTTATGGGATAACTGTCCGGTTTGAACAAACACACGAGAAAATTGTCTGGTTAGAACAAACACACAACTGAGGGTACAACAGTCTCATAACAGGTAACTGGCTAGTGGTAATGGCCTATTCCATACTTCCCCTTGTGACATCACCATTTACTTTTCCTCAGGTTTGGTTATTACTATGGTACAGTAATATATATACTTTACTGCTAAATAAAGATATGTTAGAAGAAAATACAGTGGCACCTTTGCTGTTGTTAATTTACATCATCATCATCATCATCATCATCCAGAACTCCTTTCCCACCCTAGGGCAGGAAGAGGAGTAGCAATGTCCAGACAGCCCAAGTTTGCCCAATCCAATGGGTCACGCTTCCATTCATTCATCATTCAAGCCCCTGGAATCCTGGCTATATAGGATACATCAAAAAACATTCACCACATTCTGTAGCTTCACATAATCATATCCGACAGAGTCAATTTGAATGCTGTCACGTTAAAAACGAGTGACAAATCCCTGACCGTGCACGTCTCACAACATTCATCCAGTCAGCTCGATCTCTTCCCAGTCCTATGATAAAAGAATGTCTTACATCCAATGGAAATGCTTACCTCGTAAGTTGTGAGCTCATCTGGTTGATCTAGGTTCTGGAAAACAGCTTCTCTGGACTCGGGTTTAACTTCAATCAGGTTTGAACGGAGGTTCACTGTGATGTCACGTGCCTTCACAACCTGCTCATACATCAATGAACAACTTATAATACCAAGTCATTTTAGAATCAGTTTAGGTCATACATATCCAAGCTGTTTTATAAGTACTATACATGTAAACTGCAGTGGTGAACTCTTTCACAACCTACCCAAATATCAGTAAACACTATATGTAATAACAAACCATTCTGGATTACTTAATATCATACTAAAGTTGTTTTATATATATATTTACAAAAATAAGTACCGTAAACTGGGGTGGATTCGGACGATTTTTTCATTTTTTTATGCCACGTAATCTAGTTTTTAATTCAATCCAAGACCTTAAGTATTGTATGTGGGGCTGGTCCACTAGGGTATCGAATCATAGCAGTAAAAAATGTAAAATGTTTCATATATAATTATAGCAAATATAGTAATGAGTGTTCGAATTTGTACTTAAACTTTGGTGAATTCGGACACATAGTATAAATTCGTACATAAATAAAAAATGAATGCAGATGACTACCTTGGGTTCCCAGTTTAGTCTCGGCCATGTGTGGGGCCATTTCGGATGTTCTGGGGCTTAAAAAAAATGTTCTTCCAGTACAAAAATAATGTCACTCCCTGACACAATAAGCTAATGACTATAATGAGATACAAACACAACAATTTTATTTTTTTCCTTGGTTTAAATAAAACATATTAGAACACATGTAGATAATATAAATCTAGCTACAAACCTTAGTACTGTTTATACTTAATCATTTCTGACTAATGAAATCATTTTTGGAAGACTAATGGAAAATTAGTTAAAGGTGATATTTAACATGATTATTTGGCTTTACCAATTTTTTTACTGCTTTTTTCACTGCGATAAGGACCTTGATCTCCACCAGTTCTATTCTTAAATGTTCGAGTCATTGGATGACCTTGCTTAAACAGGTAGTATCATAAAAGCTCTTGAGAGTACCTGTAAATGACACATATGAACCCAATTACACACAATATCCACATCTGGCAAATTATAGGCAATTGTACGTTGTAAAAAGTGTTACTTTTCGTTCATACTCCCCCTGTTCGAATTCACCCCAATGTCCGACCTGACTCCAATTTGCAATAAAATTTTAAAAATTTCATTAAATGCTCAATTAGGAGATTAACTGGGAAGATAACACCAATTACTTACTTTGGACTTTCACACTACACATGAAACTACATCTGGGCACCGAAGATTTTCCTGCATCTATACATTAACATTTCTGCCATGGAAAGTTTGCCGCTGTTACGAATTTTATTCTTTTTATATGTTTGCTTTTTAGTATATATTTGGTATGTGTCACGTGATGTATTAATTATCTTTATACACAAAAGTACAGTAAAGAACTACAAATAATTGGGCACAAACAGATTTCTAGTATGTTTATTCATTAATTGTTAATTAATTTAAATAACTTTTAATTGCAATAATAACCGAATTCGCCCCAAGTCCGAATTCACCCCAGTTTACGGTAACTTATTTTAATTTTGTCAGCACAACACAAATGGCCGTACCATAAATATATGCTCTACAGTACAGGCACACAGTATACCACTCACCTCCCACAAGGCATCGGCATACTTCTTAATACCAAAAATAACTGGCAAGGATGTGTTGTAGATGATATTTGCCTTGTCTCGCTTCCCATGCTGGTCAAAAAAATAGCAAATTACAGTCATACGGTAG
The DNA here is from genome assembly GCF_032717465.1 of Coenobita brevimanus. Taxonomy (NCBI): domain Eukaryota; kingdom Metazoa; phylum Arthropoda; class Malacostraca; order Decapoda; family Coenobitidae; genus Coenobita; species Coenobita brevimanus. The sequence goes on along the minus strand of NC_137045.1, from coordinate 15,038,267 downwards.
TACAGATTTCCAATAACTTTCATTGTAATTAGAATATACAGAATCTATCCTATCACATACCTTCAAATATTTATTGAACATGATTCCAGATGAAACCTGAAATATATAGCTATAATGAATACATTATATGAAAATTTTGTCATTTTTCTACTATGTACAGTATGGTAAAAACTGTCATTCTCAACAAGAAACTTTGCACCACAGCCTTTCTATAAACTTTATGATTATGTTACAATGAAACATGGTCAATCCAGTAATCTGTAACCTGAAAAATCCGCAATATGTGGCAAGCATATAGTTGTAAGACACATTACCGAAAATAAGTCATATTTTCATATACCTAGCATGATATTTTCATTATAAACTGTAATCTGTAAGTTATAAAAATTCAAACTGCAGCAACGACCTGACTCTAAGCTTACAGTAATGGAGAAAATTAATTGCTTTTTATTCAATGATACAATTCCACAAGCATCTTTGCAAGACAAGATACCTGCATGCAAGTTTACTTATAATACCCTAAAAATCTTAGGTGGAACTGAGTTGTTACATGTGGCCAATCTTACACATCAACATTCATATGAAGCCAGTCAACAGGACATTCACTTTTGCATGTTACTTTAACACTCAATGGCCTTTATTACAACCCTACTCAGAGAGGCAGGTCAACAGGATAATGAGAAATGCTGGAATATATGAACAACAATAAAGAAAGCACAACAATGCCACTAACTACTGATATCAACTTGCATTATTCCACTCCTGCCTTTCCTTCTTAAACTGCCATAGATTCCAATCCTGCTTTCCCCCCCCCCCCACTTCTACCTTTCCTCTTTTTTTACCTCATTTTGCTAAAACAAAATGTTGAATTACATGCAGCTACCTATGATAATCATGATCTTTATCATCATCATCCAGACCTCTTTTCCCATCTAAGAGAAATTTCATATAAATAGACAAAGATTACACCAATCAGTTAATGGGTTAATTTTCTTAAAATATAAGATACTCCAATAAATTTGGAGGTTATTGTCAGGTACACTACTAACATGCATTGCAACACTGGATGGCTGTAATAAATGTACAGGCATATGTATCTAACTACCTTACGAAAGTACTCTTCTGAGATGTACATGATTTTCTGTGGGGCACCAGCACACTTAATAGGGGTGGCTGGGAAGGTGAATACAGCATTACCCTGGTGGAAGTTTTCCAAACTGGCCAAGGTCTTATTCACATACAGGGGTGAGTAGTTCGAACACACCCCAGGAGTCTCAAATGCTTCTGGGAGTCCCTTGATCTGAAGATGAGTAAAGAATTATGCCGAAATGTAAAAGGTTTGGTGTAAATTACTAACAACGCTTTTGCGTATGAGAACTTCTGATTATACAAAAAGGATGCTGTCTAACTGAACCAGCACACTAAAATCTAATGAGCAAATACTGATGATAACCTAGTAAACAAAATATGGGTGGCGTGACAGCAGTGTAAAAGATTTAGTGCACAACTGGTCACAGTGATGTGGGCTGCTGAAGGTACCATTAATAGGGATGGACATGTGATACTGAATATTAATGTAGCTGCATAAAGAGATGGCCTCGTAGAAGTAAAACAATATTAATGTACTGTACACTTAACTATACTTAATAGTACTACTGAGACGATAATACTGACAGTAAAATGCAGGTGAACTTACCTGGTGGTAGTTAAGCTGCAGCCCCATAGCCAACACCAGGTATTCATAACCCACATCTTGGCCATCCTCTGTTCTAACAGTGTTCTGTTCAGGATTGAAGCTCACAACACGCTGCTTGATCCAGTCAGCTTTCTTTGGCAGCACCTGTCATATGATAATAATGAGAAATAAATAGGATGCTGGCTAAACAACACATCTACAATATATATGACGTGTGTCTGACTGTCAGGATTTAATTTTGCATCTTTACCCTTACATTATAATGACACCATTATTGTTTAATTCTTGCTGCTGCCAGATGACCTCACTTAGCCTAATAAACAGTTGTCATACTTGAGAGGTTCATGAAGGAATAACAAATTAAACACGTTGTACTAAAAGACGCTGGTGCTGGAGAGGGGTGTCTATGTGGTGGCATCGATACTGCTTGACCATACAGATTTGCAGCTTGGTTAAACAAATGCCCCATAAATTTATGCTCCCTTAAAAGAGGATGGCAGACTGCAGGAAAAGGGAACCTTCCTTTCACCATGCAGTCTGCCAGTTTCATATCCACATAAGCCTTGTGCTATGATAACAACTGAAGTGTTTTCTGAAAGTTAAATCTATCCCCTGCAGTTTGAAAAATCTCTTCAAAACAGACTAAAATTCCTGTGACAAAAACACAGAATAAAAGATGTCCTACAGCTGATGTAGTTAGGAACAAATATGGTTTCCTCTTCCAAACTTCATATTTTTAAATGCTTCTGGGCATATAACCCATCTTTACCTTTACCTGGTTCCCTAAGCTATTCACTTAACCCATGGATTGTGCAATTACTCTTTTATCCCACCCCATGGTGTGCAAAAAACAAAGGAAAAAAGTTTTTTTTTTTCTGTTTTAGTTTATTATAAACTTGAAGAGTAACATCCAGGACACCAACTGGTGAAAAGAAAAAAATCTCCCTCCATCTTTGTGTACAGCCATGCATAAGTTTATGTATAGGAGTAGTGAAAAAAATAAATAATAAATAAAATTGTTTATAATAAACTTGAAGATAAATATCCAGGGCATTACCTGATGAAAAGAAAAAAATCTCGCTTTCCATCTTTGTGTACAGTAGCGCCATGCGTAAGTTTGTGCAGGGGCTGAGTTGTTTACGGTGATGCACAGCCAACACAACCTGAGCTGTGGCTCGGAATGCAACGCCACCCAGCCTAAGTTGTGGCTTGCAATCCTCGGGTTAACTACTAAGTCTACACTAACAACTGGAAATTTGTATATGGAACTAACTGTTCATAAAAGTAAACAATTAAAAAATAGTTATTACCATACATGTACTTCCACAAACACATTCCAGTTCAATTTCTCTATCTAACTTAATACTGTACTAGACAAACCTGGCTCATGGGTTTTCCAGAGTCCTCCAGCTTCTTCATGCCACCTCCCACTAGGGTCCACATTGGCTGGTAGTAATGCATCTGGGGGAAAAAAAAAAAAAAAAAAGTATTTCAATTTATGATTAGGCAAAATGAAACTTTAGTTAAAGGTATTGAACATCAACTCTATGACATTAAGAATTTCTTGAAGCATGTATGCACAGAAACTAAAGAAATCTGAGTTAAAATTATAATTTCAGGAGAAAAAATATCATCATCAGGCCCTCGTTTCCCATCCTAGAATATTGGGTACAACGGCGATTAATGGTCTCCCTCTTACCAAAGTATCCTCAATTTCCCTTTCATAGGATTTCTTTAGCACCCTGACTGTAAGCATTCTCTGACATGCTGGAATTATGTCAATGTACTTCTCATTTTCTATTTGGCATGCCAATCTCACTACAAATGGAAATATACTCATCACAACTGACATTATATACTGCTTAATACGGTACTAGGAAAAGCTTATCATGATATGAAAACTTACATCAGCAGGCTCAATCACAGCAACCTTTCCTTTGCCAAGCTTTGATGAGAACTTGGCGGCAGTTGCACAACCACCAGCACCCCCACCCACCACCAGCAACTGATAGCTGTAGATACAGGGGATTTTACAGGACTTCCCTCTGCATAATTATACTATGATTCTTGCCATTAAACTGATTGAAGTAAATACAGCAATAGAGCACAATAAAAGGTAGTGTGTCATACAGTTAAAATCTTTGTATAGTGTTCCAGTTCTTACCTAGCTGCAATGAACATCAACAGGTGCAGGTATACACATACTCAGAAAGTGTTGCATCTTCACAATAAACATATACTGTATTCAATATGAATGCATAATTTTGACCATATACAGTAAATTAATCATGGTACAGTGAAATTCAAACCCCAAACTAAAACAAAACAGAGTACTATAGGAGACTGCATTCTGTACAGGAATCATATACTAGAGATATCCTGAGAAGCTAAGCAGAGAAGAGATATTTAAGTCCCTGAATGGAGAAATGTGGACTGCAGGAGAAAGGCAGTTTCAGCAAGCAGTCTGCTCCCTGGTAGGTTAACATTCAGTTAAGTCTGAGGCCACAACAATAATCCTCTTCTCAACTCACCTCTTCTCAGCTCTGCAAGTGGTTGAGAAAGCAGCATTCTGAACAGCTAACTGTGAACTACGGCACAGGAGAAATGAACGAGTCAGCAGCATGGCGAAGGTGACCTGAAACCTGAAGCACACTTTGACTGTACTATATATAAATATAAAAATATTCTGTACCTAACAGTTATAATGGACAACAGTGGAAAAGTCAACATAATCCTAACCCTGACTTTCCATGTACACAGAGGATGGGATGAAAAAAAATGGGAGAAATGGAGTTCCCCCGAGCTAAGCCCTGTATTGGACAATATAGCCCCGCTAGGGTTACAGGAGGGAGCTACCCCTCCCGGCACGGCAGCCCGGGCGAGGCTCGAACTTGCAAGCCCCCCCCAAGTCCAGCGCGCTACCACTGTGCTACCGCGCCCCCCAGAGGATGGGATGAGTTGGAGCATAGTACTGTAGTATGGTCCTGTACCTTAATCCACAAGCATAACTAACACAACACAGAGTATTCTGCAACCTCTACTTCTGTATGTCTGCATCCACATGTTGGGAGCTAGCCGGACCTAATCTAATTTTAAAGTAGAAGAAATAGCAGATGGAGCTAGGAGCTGGAGAACCTTTACAGTATTATCTTACATTACCCATAATCCTACCCACCAGTGCTCTTGCATCACAGTCTTCTCAAGAGTTGATGAAAAGAGTGCCCACTGTATGCTCTTGTTTAATAAAGTTAGGCTTGTTTAGGTTAGTAAATGCTAATATTTGCATGATTATACTGTGGTTAGGCCACATTAGGACTTTCCACCTTAAATGATTGAGATCACCAAGGAAGACAGCCCTATACTATCAAAAGCACTTATTACTGACATAGAAGTCAAAATTAAACCAAATCACACAAAAAAAATAATAATAATAATAAACATTGGTTTCATGCCGAAAACTACTGAAAATTTTGAATGAATTCACTTTCGTTATTTATCAAGTACTAAATGAAGCAGCTGTGATGAAATAGTTATAACTCTTCCCTGCCAACTGCCACACCCGTAAAAAAGAAAATATTCATTACAGTATCTAATTGTGTAGAATCTAGTCATTAAATCCTTTTATTCTATGCCTTCCGAGGATGTAAGCAAAACGAACTACACTGGAAAGTTTTTATATCACACTCTAACAATCACATGGTGATCAATTCAATCTTCGTCACGTAATCCGCTTGAGTTGGAATCAGATAAGATTGATTAACTTAGGTAATGCCACTTGAAAGAATGTTACACAACTACACTGTAGCACACGACCTACGTGACCTGTGAAACATTTCAGGCTTCTGACAAAAAAAAAAAAATGTTGAGGTGGAAATAGTAACAGCTAGAAAAATACGATAAGAGGAAATGCTATCATCGTCTCTGGCTGTCAATGTCAGGGAACATCCCAGGGCCCGTATTCTCGTCGGGTAAGGAGGCTCCTTATTACTTTTTCCTCAGCGATTTATTTTTGGATATGGCTAGTTAGAACCTTTTGTACGTTATTAACGCAAAGTATGGTAATACTGGAATGCCTTGCGTGGCAAACAAGAGGCCAGTACGGTGTAAGAAACAAAATAAATCACTGAGGAAAAGGCGTTAGGGAACTTTCTCTGGTCCGAATCTTGCCCACAAGAATGATTTCGGCTCCATTCATTTATATCTTACATATTATAATTATATCGATACAAACAGATGCAATTTATAATTCATTAAGTATGGGTCTTCATTAATTCCAATTCCAGTAACTGGTCATTATGGCCTTCAACAGCAATAAACTTTTCAGTTTAATGTGCACGTCTACCTTTATATACAACATAATCTACCGCATGCCAACAATCAATACGGTTTGTCAAGAAAGATTCACAAGGCATTATAAAATTTGGTACATCTACTGAACTACGCCCATAATTGAAAATCATTATACAAACACACGTAACTTAACAGAATGCTCCAATACTTAACAGAATGCTCTGACAAGCAATACTTCCCTACCTAACACAGTGATTTTTTACGTATGAAATACTGTAGCTCAATGTGCGAGTGACGTACAAGTAGCGCAGTAATGACCTTGAGTAAGCACTAGTCGACGAATAGATGTAACCTGTTGCATATAATCAGCAACAGAGTTTTATTTGTAATGCAGTACGGTATTATACGCACAGACTTGTGCCTATGTCCTAGTTATACGACAGTCTTAATATTACATGAGAACTTACCTGCGAGTAAGACAACTCTCCTATGTCCACGGCTGCTCTTGAGCAACTGATTAGTCAAGACTCAAGCGGCCGGGAAAGACCCTTCCCACACGTAAGCCTCTTCTCAGCAGTTTGCCCTTGTACTTTTTTTTTTTTTTTTTAAATGGTGCTCGCAATGAGCAGATCTGTGTGTGGCATCTTTTGCCCACAGAGCTACTTGAAAATTCACTGAACTACCAAGGATTCTACATTCACAATCCCACCTCCCAAGTGGTTTGACTTCATCCAGTTACCTCCTTCCAGCCAAGGTCTAGTGAATATTTTCATTTGACCGCAATGTCGGGTAGGCCTATAATGGAAAGTTCATAGCCGCTTCCATAATACGATGCATTTTTGTTAGAGGGCACTGAGAACACACACACACACAGACGCACAAACCTAAGTAAAAACTGAACTCTCAGTGGGATAAGCTGCGTACCGGTATTCAAAAGATACATCAGTTTCAGGACTTGGATCCTCTTCAAGTTCTTAAAGTAGCTTATATATAGAGGAGAGAGAGAGAGAGAGAGAGAGAGAGAGAAGGGAAGGGGAAGGGTGCTAAAGGGCTCCCATACCTAAAACGCTACTGCAGTTTGAAGCTTAACTACCTACACGTGTTGCTTTTTCTTTCTTCTTGATTCACCTTCGACCTGCCCCACTTCTTGAAGACTTTCCGAGAATCACCGTATTTTTCTCTCCGTAATATCATGTGCTTCCTTACCTCTCCTGGTATTCTTTCCGAATTCCATCCCCTGTTTCAGTAGTCACGTTTGTAATATACTTCTGTCAATACATTTCTTTAACCACGCCGTGTCAGTGTTCACGTAGGCCCGCCCTGTTGTATCCAATGAATCGATGATCCGGCTCTGAGCTAAATTTCGGCACCAGGTTCTTATTGTTCTTAGCTAGACTACATGAGACGCAGTTTATGGTTACCATGTTAATCGTGTAGTTTTGTAAAGCCCCTTCACACTGTACTAAATGTGCATGAGAACCACACATCATGACAACTTTATGCAGTCAGCACTGGTATATCCCCTTGTAGTTGTCACCTTAACCTGGCCCAGAATCTTGTCCTTTTGCTGATTATTTCACACAGTTTATCGGCAGAAAACAACAATACTACAGTTCTACAAGTTTTCATAGTCCTTCGTGACTAACATATCATTCATGCGTTAATCTACTGCTGCAAATCGGCATTGAAGATGGAGATGGCTATTTTCGGTCAGCTTAAGGTAAGAAGAGTAATGTTTCACTATTATCACAACACTACATGGCTATTTTCGGTCAGCTTAAGGTAAGAAGAGTAATGTTTCACTATTATCACAACACTACATTATAGGTCCTTGTTCGGTTTAAGGCTAGGATGACCAACCACTTGCGCTTGAGTGAAAAATGAAAAATAATCGGCACGAGGCAAGTACGCGGTCAACTTTCGCTCTTGCGCTGAGGGACACGGGGTGAAGTGAAACAGCCAAAGATTATTTCTACGTCTAATAATTGTCGCCATGTGGAAGATATATGTTAACTGTTAAAGTAAAACTTGATCAATCCCTTTTTAAATATGGGCTATGAACGCTTGTAGGCTCACATTTCTCCTGAATAAAATCGTTTGGCGGCAACTAGAAAGCAATGCAAGAGTCATCTGCAGCAAACCATTTGATATATGGCGACATCTCTATCTCAAAAGACAACGGCAATTTGGACAGTATACGCGTTCATGTTTTTCGATCTAAAGATTACCAACATTAACAGTCATCATGTTTACTTTTTTTTTTTTTTCCACATAACCATGGTAGTTTTCTTTACATTTGAGTGACACTGAACACTGCTGTAAATTTGTTGCAAGTCAACAGTTTTTTATTTTTTTAATCACTTAGGGCACAAGGGCCTGGTACCTGATACTATATGAGACGATTCTCGATTATAGTAACTCTCAGTGTTAAAAATGTCATGTAACTGTTTAAAATAAATAAACAGAAGGAGAGTATACAAGATGCGAGTTCTCCAAATTGGCTAAATATGCCAACTGAGAAAAATAAACAAACCGAAGGGGGACGGAGGAGGAAAACACTGACAAACGCCAATTATTATGCACCATGATGAACTGCGAGAGGACAGATGTGGTTTTTGTGGTGGAGAAGAGTGTGAGCATGAAGAGATACTTGCCAGAGCTGCTAGAGGCCTATATTATACCAACAGTGACGTGAGTACGGTACCCTGTTAAGTTTTCGTGGGAAGCGGGTTCGTCATTTACAGACAACTTTGTGATGGTAATATATTTTACCGCCAAACCTGAGTTTTCTAGTTAGGTTTGAGGTGGTTTGGCCTATAATTCATGATGGTGCCCAAAGTATACATTACTTTCATGTTTAAACAGTCATATTGTTATTAGATTGCCTATATTTTAGCATGGTCCAAGGTATCCTGGTTTTTTGTTGTCTGCACAATTATATTATATCTTTCAAAGCTGTGCTGGCTGAGTGGTCAGCGTTGCTGATTGAAGCTGCTGGTGTGTTAGTGCCAGGATTCGAATCCTTTTGCAGGCAGCTGGCATCACTCAACTTAGGTGTCCATGTACCCTTTGTGGGTTGGTTGGTAAAATGAGTAGGTTAACATCTAGGGGAGGCAACGTGGTAACCTGGGTGATGCAATGGCCTCGCATTCCATGATATTGAGTGAGTAACCTGCCACAGGCACAAAGCCTATGTTGTGGAGATGGGCACCATGGCTAAAAGACCTCATGGCATCTGCCCTCACCTTTATGTTTATCATTTCCAGTGCTAGTCAGTAATATACTGAGATATACGTTGATCTGGAGTTTTTGTATCTGATCTTCTAATGCTAGCCTGTAACATGCCAAGATGCATTTTTCCTTGGAGTCCAGGTCATGATGTTACAACCATCAGAGCAGTGAAAGTGAATGGTTCAAATGAAAGTTGAAAGGTATTGTTTTTGAATTATATTCAAGTAATGGAGCTAGAAATTAATATACATACTACTTTTGCATAGTTAACATACATCCAAATATTTAATTTGCAGAGTTAGTACAGTATCAGATTAGCGAAGTACAGTGTGCAGCAAATATTTACAAAGCCATGACACCAGATCCCACGAAATAATAATGGGAATCAATATGTGCAGTTTTAAGTCAGCTTTTTTCTGTAATGATTCTTCTGCAAATAAAAAAAAAAATGAGATATTGTGGGGTCTTCAGTGTGGTGTTATGGTTTTGTAAAAATTTACCATATCCCAACCCCCCTTTTTTTTTTTCATAATGGAAAATATAAAAACAAACAAAAGAATTTCAAGCCATTTCAGTCATTGACCTACCCAAAAGCCACTTAACCTAGATTCATGTCATTTGAACTTATGTGTGACTAATTTCCAGTCTTGCCCATAGTCATTGGCAGAGTCCATCTATACTGATTTCAGATTGAAAACATGAGACAGAGCCATTTCTGGTCTTCTGATTGGCTGAATCAGGACCATAATTCACCAAAAAGCAAAAATGCATTGCCTTTAATGGATGAAATGTAAACAAACTACACACATTAATGACCCCACAATATTTTGCATATTTTTTATTTGTGGAAGAAATTTCACAGAAGAAAGCTGACTTAGGACAGTTCAGTACCGGTATATTCTGTCTATCTATCTATTGCCAGATGTCACAATCCCATAAGGGGTGGCCATTTGACTTTGAGTTATTTGTTTTATGGGGAGGGGCACTAATCCTCCACCAACCCACTTGTTGGCACGTATGGTATGGTTATATGGTTACCACCCAGTGTAGTAAATGGTTTCTTGGCTTACTGGAAACCATTTGGCTTGTCACTCAATGTAAAGCCACCTGTATAGGAAAGAAAAGCAATAAGAAGAGACAGGAAAGATGGGAGAAATATGAAGAGAGGAGGGCAGACACAGAAATAGAATGATAAAGGCTTAGGAAGAAGTAGGCAGCTCTACATCGTGAGTGGATGATGGTCGCCACCACCTACCACACTTCAGTATATTGATTCCCATTATTATTTCTTAGGAATCTGGTATTATAGTGTAAACATTATTCCAGTGTGCATTGACAGCATGTGGAAGTGTTTCTACTTCATTCTTTGAAAGCAGTGATAAGAAACAGGGAAGTGAGCATGGAAGTGAAAAAGTTACTACATGACAGTATTGTGATACCAACTCTAACGTATGGAAGTGAAGCTTGGACGTTGTTGGAAGGACACAAGTCAAGAGTGAGAGCAGCGGAAATGAGATATTTAAGAGGAGCCTGTGGAGTCACATGGAGGGACAGGCTGATGAATGAGGATATGAAGGAGCGTTGTGGTGTGGATGTGGATGTGATAGGAAGCGTTATGAGGAACACACTGAGGTGGTTTGGCCATGTGGAGAGGATGGAGGGTGAAAGACTGACGAAGAGAGTGTATGTGAGTGAGGTGGAGGGGGGAAGAGGGAGGGGGAGGCCGAGGATGAGATGGAGGGATGGGGTGGAGAGGTATATGAGAGAGGGGGGTGTGAGTTGGGAGCAGGGTAGTGAAATGGCGGGGGACAGGGCGACTTGGAGGCGATTTGTTTGTGGCCACCCCAAACGGGATTGAGGCATCTGGCAATAGATAGATAGATAGATTACAGGAATAACCTTATATACATTGAGGATGTAAACCAAAAGAGTCAGCAAATATTGAATCCTCCTAGCTATATCAAAGCAGTTTTCCCCATGCGATTTTAAAGATGTGGTGGGTATGCATTCCGACCACCCTCGTGACACTCACCATCAGACTGATATATTTCCCTTCTATTCCAGGTATTTTGGGAATGGTCTGTCTGAGGAATCTGATGTCTTTTTCACACAGGTAACAAGACAGCAAGCATTTTTCTTTTTAGAATGTCATACCAGATCATTCTCTTATGTTTTTCAAATCCTATTAGCTGATAAAACCTAGCATTATATGGAGATTAAAGAATTTTGCCTATTAATATTCCAGTGTTCTCTGTAAAGCTGTTTTGCTAGTTTTCCCTAAAGTACAGAACCAGTTCAAGAGAAAAAATAGTAATAAGTCTCAGACTTACGGTATCTTAAAGATAAGGAGGACTGCCTGTATATTATTTCCTGGCATGGTGATAGTTCTACCTATATCAGTTTTTTCTTGTTGTCATGATTCTGCCTCACCCCACCCTCGAGTGGGAAAAAAAGAGATGATGGTGATGATGATATACGGTGACCATTCCACCTGTCCCCACAGAGCAGTGTGGTACAGTATGCATCAGTCTTCTTTGGCACAGAGCTTTCACTGGTTGGATCCTGGGGACAAGTGGAGTGCTATGGCCCAACATGCTCTGAAACTGATATAGTCAGTTCCATTAAGAATGCTCGGTCAGTATTAATTCCCTGTCTTGTAGTAATAGCCAACAGTATAATGATGTTTTTGTTGTTTACTTTCTCATTTCAAGGATATGATCTTCAGTTTCTTTTCACTTCTCAGATACTATCTTGATCCTCTGACTCCCTGCCATCAAAATTCTTAATTGCCTCCCTCCCCTCTCTCCATCATTTTTGCATCAGACATCCTTAACTGCTTTGCAGTAGTATTACAGTACTGTATTTACCACAGCTGTGCAGATCACCTGTAATCTTTCCATACTTTTCATCCATATTTTTCTCACATTCTTTCATCATATTACATTGCAGGATTACATTAATCCCCCATTCATCCAGACGTCCATTATCCGTATGATCCATAACCCAGACGCTGTGATCTGGCTGTGTTAAACCATTATACGTACATTTTCCATTTTATCTAGATAAAATGCTTGTGTCCGGGTGGAAATTATGGCCACGTGAACATTTTCGCCCGCCTGGGCAGGAATAGCCTGGTGGCACCGCTCTGTCTAGCACGGTAGTTCATCCAGCGTCCACTAGAGGCCCCCTCAGCCGTCCCCAATTCCCGTGCATCGACAGAGTAGTGAACAGCTCTTGTATGTTTGTTATGGCAGCACATGGGGTGGCCATCTCTTGCCTGTGCACATTCGAGGCAAACATCAAGCAGATGCTTGAGTATGCCGAGCACCATTGTGACAGAGAGACGGTGCCTCTTCACCTTGTTGAGGATCTGCGTTCTGTACGGCAGAGTGTCATCCAACGCCTGAATTGCCGCTCCTATTGCCAGTCCAAGACCAACTCCTTTTTCAGGCCTCTGACGCCCACCCAGTCCACCTCCTCTCTGCCACCATCACAGCATCAAACCACACCTTCAACAACAGAACCACAACCTAGTACGTCATCAGCCATGGTGTGTCCCCTGGACATAGTTTGCGGTTGTCTTCTGAGTCACCTGAAGTGGGCAGTCCATCACCAAGTCCCACAGCTGCTTCCCTGGGCTGACTGCTATGGCTCCTCCTTGACTCTGACTGCAACTAATCTAATCAGGGTATGCCACTAGACCACATGGGATGTACTTCGCGAGCCTCAGTGCAATGGTCAGAGTCAAGGAGCTTGTGGGTTATTCAGCACGATGCCCTGCAAGGAATCGTGAGTGTTCACTTTGATTTTATTTCAGCTTATTGTACTGTTTTGTTTTTGAAGGCTCCAACATGCTTGCATGTGTCGGCCTTGGTCACTTAATGGTGGCTCTCCCGCTCAGTCTAAGGCAGCCTCCCTGTTCAGTCGCTTAACCCTGAGGTCACACCTAATGACCTCGTCCCATGTCTTTCTCGGTCTACCCCTCGCATCCCCACCCCCAATATTAACACTTCTCATCTTCTGCACCCAATTATCATCCTCCATCCTCTCCACATGGCCAAACCATCTCCATCTACTTTTCCTCATCACATCACCAATAGCCTACACTTCAGTCCCATCCAACCTTTCAACTCTTCCATCGTAAACCCAGCCCCCCCTAGGCCTTGCACGCAGCGACGCAGTGCACATCCACTTAATCATTGTCATTTCTGTACTTTTGAGCTTGCAAATAACCACTCCCCTTACTGCCCAGGTCTGACTACCATACAGCATCACACTCCTAACACATATTGCATACAAAGACCCGTTAGCACGTAGGGAGAGTCCTCTCCATGTCAGGAAAGGCAACAGCTCCCTGAACTTCTTTCAACCACTTCTCACCCTAGCCACAGAGCTAGCTCCACCCCCACCTCCAGCACATAACATGTTTCCCAGATAACAAAATTCTTCCACACACTTGAGATTCACCAGGAAGTTCAATCCTTTCACGCCTGACAATCTCTACCTGTTCTCCCCAACATGCCGCACACATAAAATCACCATTATCTCGCAGTCTACCTCTAATACCACGACATCTCTTGTACACCCATTTATCACAAACACTGCATAAGATGGAATTACTTCCCACGCCCTTGTGGTAAGTTGCACATGGCCAACCTCCCACTTCTTTGACTGTACTGCCACCAACCCTAGATATCATCACTTTTGTTTTATCTGCATTTACCCTTAAGCCCTTGTGCCCCATACCATCTCTCCACTTCCTAAATCTTTCCTCTGTCTCCCTTTCATTCTCTGCAATCTACATCAAATCATCAGCATGCAACATCCTCCAAGGGAGTCCATTTCTGAAGTCACGTGAGAGGGCTTCAAATACCATGATAAACAACATGGGACTTAAAACTGACCCCTGATGCACACCAATATTCACGGAAACCTTATCATTCAAATCTCCATTCACTCTTACCTGGGTGCAAGCACCCACATACATGGCCATAACAACCATAACCAGCAGCTCCTCCAACCCAAGCTTTCTCATTGCCCACTTCACCACCTCTCTAGGGACTCTGTCAAAGGCCATTTCCAAAAAAAAGGAAAAAAAAAAAAAATCCCTTTTCTTTCCAATATATTTTTCCTGAAGCTGTCAAACAATGAATATGGCATCAGTGGTCCCCCTGCCTAGCATAAACCCAAACTGCATCGCATCAGTATTCACTCCTTCTCTAATCATACCTTCTAGAACTCTGTCCATTACCTTCATTATCTGATTTAAAAGCTTTTTACCTCAGTAATTTCCTCTTTCCAGGGCATCACCCTTCCCTTTGTACATATTTACAATTACACTCTTCAGCCAATCATCTGGGACAACACACTCATATATAATCATATTTATCAGGTCAGTGACCAACCTCACCCTTGTATCCCCTGAGGCCTTGAACATTTTCAGCAGTCAACCCAGACGCACCTGCTGCCTTCCCCAACTGCATCCTGCCTATTGCCGCACTCATAGTAGCAGAGTCAATCAAAGGCCTAGGGCCAAACACTGGATCTGCTGGCTCCAAACTTTCCCTGTCCCAGTCAAATTCTTCATTCAACAACCAGCTATAATGCTCTGTCCATGCATCTTTAATATCCCCACTGTTCACCACTACCCTTCCTTCATCATTCTTCACACACTGCTTACCTATAATATCCCAATTATTCCTCTTCATCTGATATGCCACCTTAAATATCATATTTTTCCTTTCCACATGATTTAGGTTATCAAGTAAAAGTCTTTGTGACTCAGACTTCATCCTGTATAGGTACCTCTCTTCTAACCCTATGCTTGGCAGCCAAGTATCATGATTTTAATCTGTTTCATCATGATTTTATTCCATTTGCCATTATGTTTTGTGTGCCCATTGCATTTTTCTTATGTAGCCATTTTTTTCATTTTTTTTTCACATCACTGCAGGGTATGGCCTTGCAGTGGTGATTGTGTGTCTGTGGCTGATGGGTCTGCTTGACCATGGTAATTGCTTGGCAATGGTTTATAGGTCTACTTGACTAGATAGAGTTGTATAAAACAACAGGAACAATTGTTGTACGATGTACTGTAGTGGCCTTTTACACTGGCTTTCAAAGTTAGGTTATGTATGAAGGGGGGCCAGGGGAGAAGTCCATTACCCGGACGGATCCATTTTCCAGACATTCCTTTGGCTCTGTTACAGTGGATAAATGAGGGATTACTGTACTCACATTCACGCATGTATGTTTTGTCCACCCATTGCTCTGATTTTTTCTTTTGTATGGTACAGTTTTCCACAGCATCTTCTTGTCTCATAATCTCCTACATAGTTCCATCTGTGCCTCTTATTTAAGGATACATCATTTTTTTTTATAAATTTGCTTGCATTAAAAAAAAAAAAAAAAAAAACTTACAGAATTTAACTTTAAGAGGCAGAGTATAAGAGAGAAGTGGAGGAACGATTGGGCAAATATGAATTGGAGCAGATGGGAGACGTGGAAGGTGTGTGTAGGGTATTTACAGAAGAAATATGTGCAGCATGTGATGTGGTGTGTGGAAGGAAGAGAAGACGGAGGGGGGTGCAAGGAACAGCGTGGTGGACTGAAGAGGTGAAACAGGCTGTGGCACAAAAGAAGAAAGCATACAATGAATGGATGAGAAATAGGGGTGTGGAAGAAGTTGAGAGGCGGAAGAGAGAGTTATATATAGAAAGAAAGAGAGAGGTGAAAAGATTAGTAAGAGAGAGTAAGAAGAGAGTGGATGAGGAATTTGGAAGGAATTTGAGTGTAAAGTGGAGGGACTGTAAGAAAATGTTCTGGAAAGAGGTGAAAAGAGTAAGACAGGGTGGAAGTGAAGTTAGCAGGGGAGTGAAAGATAAAAATGGTAGATTACTAGTGGAGAAGGGAGAAAAAGTGAGCAGATGGAGAGAACACTTTAAGGAATTGTTGAACATAGAGGATGAAAGTAATGCGAGTATAAGTGGCTGGGGAATGGTTGGGAGAAGGAGGGAGGTGAGAAGACAGGAAGAAATCAGTAGGATAGAAGTTGTGGAAGCAGTGAAGAAAGTTAAATCGGGGAAAGCCCCAGGAATTGATGGAGTGTGTGGTGAAATGCTGAAGCATGGGGGAAAGATAGCAGTAGAATGGATGTGGATGATGTGCAGATTGGCCTGGGAGGAAGGTAGGGTCCTGGAGGATTGGAAGTCAGGTATAATTATTCCCTTGTACAAAGGAAAAGGGGAAAAAGAAGTGTGTGGTAATCATAGGGGCATTTGTCTTCTTAGTATAATAGGAAAAGTGTATGGTAGGATACTTATTGACAGAGTTAGAGAAAGAACAGAGAAATTAGTTGGAGAAGAACAGGGAGGCTTTAGGAAGGGAAGAGGTTGTGTAGGTCAGATATTCATTCTTAGATCTTTAGTGGAAAAGTTTCTAGAGAAGGGAAAGAAGTTGTATGCGGCTTTCATGGATTTGGAGAAAGCATATGACGGTGGATAGACAAGGATTCTGGAAAGTGTTAAGAATATATGGAGTAGATGGGAAGTTGTTGAATGCTGTGAAGAGTATGTACGATGGTGCAAAGGCTGCAGTGCGTGTGGATGGTGAACTGAGTGAATTTTTCTCTTTGAAAGTTGGGTTGAAACAGGGATGTGTCATGTCTCCATGGTTGTTCAATCTGTACATGGATTGGGTAAAAAAAGAGGTACAAGGTAGGGTAGTGGATGTTGGAGTGGCCCTGGTGAGAGAGGATAGTGTTTAGAAACTCCCTGTGCTGTTTACAGATGATACTGTGTTGTTGAGTGAAGACGAAGGGGAGCTGCAAGGCTTGGTGGATGAGTTTGGGAGAGTGTGTAAGAAATGGAATCTAAAGGTGAATGTAGGGAAGAGTAAAGTGATGGTCTTTGAGAGAGGTGAAGTCAGTGAATGTACAGCGAGGTTGGATGGTGAGGAATTGGAAAATGTGAGTACGTTTAAGTACTTGAGTAGTGTGATGAGTAAGGATGGAGGTTTGGAGGGTGAAGTGCTTGAAAGGGTACAGCAGGGAAGAAAGGTTGCTGGTTCTTTGAAAGCAGTGATAAGAAACAGGGAAGTGAGCATGGAAGTGAAAAAGTTACTACATGACAGTATTGTGATACCAACTCTAACGTACAGAAGTGAAGCTTGGACGTTGTTGGAAGGACACAAGTCAAGAGTGAGAGCAGTGGAAATGAGTTATTTAAGAGGAGCCTGTGGAGTCACATGGAGACAGGCTGATGAATGAGGATATAAAGGAACGTTGTGGTGTGGATGTGGATGTGATAGGAAGTGTTATGAGGAACACACTGAGGTGGTTTGGCCATGTGGAGAGGATGGAGGGTGAAAGACTGACGAAGAGAGTGTATGTGAGTGAGGTCGAGGAGGAAAGAGGGAGGGGGAAGCCGAGGATGAGATGGAGGGATGGGGAGGAGAGGTATATGAGAAGGGGGGTCTGAGTTGGGAGCAGGGCAGTGAAATGACGGGGGACAGAGCGACTTGGAGGCGATTTGTTTGTGGCCACCCCAAACGGGATTGAGGCATCTGGCAATAGATAGATAGATAGATAGTTAGGCAGATGTTTAAAATTATGCAAAAGTATCAGGTTTACATTGAAGCAGAATTAGTTTTCTGTTGTCAAGATGCACCTTCAAATACTGTACCTTAATGGCTTTTGACAGATATGCTGATATGTAGTAAAATTATTTATGAATTCTTTTCACTTTTCTTGTACCACGGTAAATATTTCATGGTTACTCTTACCATTCTATTATTTTTTAATTTTGTTTGCAGTTACTCTTGTAAGAACCTGAGCCGGCAAGCATTCATTTTGGATGGGCTGCAGGCAGCACTCAACATGTTTGAGGCCATGAAAAAGTTGGGTGATGGTAATGGTGAGAATGTTGCACGATGTTGCGTGCTGGTCACTCAGAGCACTCCCATGAGCAATCCATGGTCACCCACCAACCCAGAGAAAGTTCTCAAGGAAATAAAAAGAGTAAGTGACATGTAGAGGTGTATGGTATGTAGGAGGACTATTGGGCCTTGGAAGCAGGCCGTGAAGCATATGCTTAAAAAAAAAAAAAAAAAAAAAAAAAAAAAAAGTGCAGTACTTTTTGAGTGAAAAATTGTTGCTGTCTAGTGTTTATAATACAATAACATTTGAGAAGAAGAGTTGCTCTACATTTCATCTCAAGTTAATAATGAGTAACATCGTAACTAATGATCACCAGATTTCCATTTGAATTTATATTAACCCGCCGTGTGCTGGCTATTTTTAGCCCTATGGGTCACCCGATTTTTCGACTTTATTTTTTTTATTTTTTTTTATTTTTTTTTATTTTTTTTTTGCTAAAATGCTAGATTTTGATGTGGAAACAACGAATTTTGCCATTAAAATGCACAGCGAGGCTTAGAAATGAGTTTTATTAAGTCCTGCATACTCGTGTACAGGTATTGCCGCTCTCTCACGCTCACCACGTACGTGAGAGAAAGCCGTTTTCTATGTAAGGTATACTCAGGTATTTATGCTGGGAAGGTATAGCAATGTTCAGTACACTTTTCTGATTACTTATTACTTCAGCATCTATCACAATTTGCGTGTCTTTCTCACTGTGAATGCATTATCTTACACTTACTTGAAGATAGGTACAACCTGACTTCATTACGTACAGTCCTGGCACTTACAAGAAGGTATTTACAACTTGACTTCACTATATAGTCCTTACACTTACAAGAAAATATTTACAACTTACACTTACATGAAAATATTTACAAAATGCTTTCACTATGTATAGCACTGGGTGAGGCACACAGGCAGAGTAAGGCAGAGCGAGTGTGAGGGGGGAAGCGAGTGAGTGTATGGCCTTGTCAGCCTGGGGGATGGTAGAGGAACAGTTTTATTATATGCCTGCCAATTTTTACCAGCGAATCTTGAAAAATGCGGTCACAGTGAAGTTTTTATTTTAAACCGTTTTAAATCGACATTGGCACTGGCCGCGGAATTATGTCAGACCGGTTTAAAATGGCACTGGCATGCGGCGGGTTAAGTTCTTCGGTAACAATAGGGAAGTAATTAATTAGTCGTGGCACTTGATTTAGCTTTCATTCCATGTAGAACATAGCAACCCATGTGGGAATTGCTTTATGAGGAAGTATGGCATCATATGCTTGATTAATTGATTTTATATTGTGATGTTGGTGTGCAGAGCAAGACACAGCTCTCGGTGGTGTCTGCCCATAAGCTGGTGGAGCTGTACCGGCTGTTTGATGCAGCAGGGGGGGACCACCAGGCCACGCCAACCAAGAACTACGCCAGCAAACCGCAGCATCTCGTCCTTCTCAATGGCTTTAGGTATTGTAGTGCATTTACTCTGACTAAGTTCCTTAAACCTTTTCAGTTATTTGATAGCCAAGTGTAGTCAACTTAAGGACTGAGTGACCAGTAACCAAGGAGATTTATTCATACCTCACTTTCCTCTTGAATGTACATTATTACATTTTACACACACACACACACACACACACAAATGGAAAATGGAGTTCAGTGCCAAGAAGTGTCATGTGTTACAAATGTGAGTGAAAAAAAAAAAAAATGGTTATATAAAATGGGCAGTGAGATAATTAGCAAAAGAAGAGAAGGGCTTGGGAGTGATTTTACAAGATGAACTGTCACCAGAAAGGCATATACAGGAAACAGAATCATTGGAGGCACATATGAATTACTGACCAGCATGAGAGTGGCTTGTAATTATATGGAAAAGCTCAGGAAGTTGATAGTGTCCATGATAAGACCAAGACTAGAATATGCAGCTGTGATATGGGGCTACAAGGATGATACCATACTCAAGGGAACTGACCTGTGAGGAGGGATTGGAAAAACTGAAGTAGTGGGTAATAAGGGTGCTCCAGTTGGATTGAGCCAGTGCAGGTTTATATCCAGGGGGTGGTTGGGGTTATTGCTCATGTAATACCCCACAGGAATGAGTGAGGCTGGTCACTCTCATCTTAAATGTCAGGACCAACTTGCCTAGCCCTGGGATTCTACTCTCCCCATGGGGTAACACTGGATTAGATGATGATGATGATGATGATGATGATGACCAACACTGTGTGAGAGAAGGGAAAAAGGAGATTTGATTGCGATGTTTAGAAATGTTAGAGGTTTGGAAAAGGTGGATAATCTTTTTTGTATTGGAGAATGGAAGAACATGAGGTCATGAATTTAAATTGGAGGAGGAGCAGATGCCTTAATAATCTTAAAAGGTTCAGTTTCCCAGACAGTAGTATCAGTGCTTGGAATGACTTAGACAAGGGGGTGGTGAAAGCAAAAAGCATCCATGTGTTTAAAACTAGACTGGATAAAAGTAGATATGGAGACAGGATAGTACGAGCCTAGCTCAATTCCTCTACGGTATACTACAAATAGGTGAATAGGCACACACACACACACACACACACACACAGAAAAGAAAAAACATACCAAACCTCTCTCATCTTAAGAAGTAGTCTTGAGAGGAAAATATGAAGCAGAAGAGGTGAAATAATAAGGCATACTTTTCCCCCCTGGCTGCACCATTTAATGCTATGGTACCACATCAGCTCACTGAAATTATTACTGTGTTATTACTGTATTATTATTATTTTTTCTGTTCACAGCAGTTGTCATCTTGGTCAGTCCATAACTGTGCTGAGATTAATTAAAAAAAAAAAAAAAATCTTTTCGACTAAGATTTTTGTTAGAGGGAAGAACAAGATACAGTAATCCCTGTATTATCCGGACGCCCACTATCCGGACTTCCCACTTACCAGACATTTTGGGCCCGGGCCTTTGAAACTCAAAACTGGCCCAAAAATGCAAAAAAAAAAAAAAAAAAAAATCTGAAAATTTTTTCAACCGTACTTTGAAATTGGCGCGCAGCGCCGACCAGCTGTGTTTACCCTCGCTACTTGTTTCCCCCATCCCTCCCAGCCTCCCCAGTTACCACCTAACTACCATCCCGACTAGACGCTCATTCAGTGGATGCTGCATGTGCTCGTTTTTGTAAATAAACAGTGAATAAACTGCAATACCTTGCCACTAGACCACATGGGAATTTACAGTGTTGTGCAGTGTTATGAAATTAGACGTCAGAGTGCATAGATTAAGTACAGAATGTAAACTGATGGTTGAAACTGGCATGGCGCAATCAAGAACAGTATGTGCAGTGTTAAACAAATATAACTCATAGTGCAAAGGATTAAGTGCAGCACAACACTGGATTACTGTATGTGCTTCAAGAGCATTTTCACCACTGCCAGAGCCTTAAAGGAGGCGGTTTAACCTTCTTAACGAACGGCCACGGACATGTTGTAAGTACCCTATACAAAATATTTTCCATAATCACTTCTAATTCCTCATTCTCTGGTTTCTTTTCATTTATTTCATACTTTCTGTCTCCTGTTTGTGTAAATAGGTGCTGTGCATGTCCGGTAGAGAGTCATGTAGATGGTTTTCTGAGTTAGGCTGGGTTAGGGTCCATAAGTACCAGTCCAGGAGGCAGGGGCCCACTTTCCGGACATGCCTTGGGCTCTGTTACATAGGATAGTGGAGGGATTACTGTACATGGAAGATTTTTTTTGTTTTACTTTCCTGTCCTTCCCCTTCCTACAAAAACAAATCTTAGATGGTAAGGACTGAAATTAGGATTCCAAGGACTTTTTTTTTTTTTTTTTTTTTTTTTTTTTTTTTAAATAACCTGGCCTATTTTTTTTCATTCTCTCTGTTTCCTTTTCTTGTTAACCCAGCTGTATCCCATCCATAGGTGGGAAAAAAGGTCAGGACAATGGTTATTATGGTAATAGTTTATAGCAGACCTTGAACTGATAGTTTTGTTACAGTCTTCAGGAACGTGCTGTGAGCCCATCCCTGATGGGTTACACTCAGACAGGGTCAGTGGCCACACCCCCAGCAGCCCTTGGCACCCAAGTTGGCCAGCAAGGTGTGGCAGTGGCTGGTGGTGGAG
Source organism: Coenobita brevimanus (assembly GCF_032717465.1). Classification (NCBI taxonomy): domain Eukaryota; kingdom Metazoa; phylum Arthropoda; class Malacostraca; order Decapoda; family Coenobitidae; genus Coenobita; species Coenobita brevimanus. The sequence continues at coordinate 15,016,028 of NC_137045.1, read as the reverse complement.
GACCAGGACCGTCACCCAACCAGATGGGGCCAGGAGCCACCACACCTTCACCTGGCCCAGGGGGTTCACCAGCACCACAGCAACCTGGCCAACCACAGGTTGGACACTGAATCCCTTCACTTCCTCTCTCCCTTCCTTCCTATCATTATGCTGTTTGGAAGAAATTTGATGCCTGTGGTCTAGTGAAATAAGGCACATCAGCTGGATGTGGCCCATATGGGTATAATCTAAGGGATGGTTAGGTTTATTGCTAATGTAATGCTGCTTAGGGTTAGGCAACTAGTCACTTAAGTATCTGGGCCGAACAGCCTAAACCCAGGACCTAACACTCCTGATGAGACAGTAGAGGATTGGATGATGGATTGACGGAAGACATTAACGGTAGGGTACTGTTACAAAACTCTGTAGCAGAAAATGTATGTGTGCTGGTACAGTATGTTATAATAACAAGTAATATGGTGATGTATCGATAGGCAGTTATGAAGGTAGAGTATTAATTAGTGAGGTGGTGTTAAAAAGCCACAAAGGTTAAAAATCTTGGGAGTGTTAAGATTTATTGTTCATGAAGTGGTACTGTATTAAGAGGCAAGCAACTAGTCAGCATTGCTTTAAACAACAGTAGTAACCTAATCTCAGGTCCCTACACTCATTATAAATGGGTGGATGGTTGTATGATGGACGGATAGGTTATGTAAAGAGAAACTCTTGCCCTTTTTTAGTTATGAAGGTAGAGAAAAGTTTAGTGTGGTGTTGTGGAGATGAATACCTAATCCCTAGTTCATAAACAGGTTGGTCGTGGTGGTGCAGTCAATCCAATGGTTGTAAATCAAGCTCCTCCCTGCAGCATTACCTCACAGCCCAGCACAGGTGTCCAGGGTCAGTCATTTACTTTTATTTTTTCCTGTCGGTTCCTAATTACTTGTGTCTTTGTATTCATGCTGCAGTTTTATTAAGTCATAGATAAGACATAGATTAAAGTAGCTAAATAATGGGGGGAAAAAGAAAGTTAGTGGTATGCTTCCTCTATATATACAGACATTTTTTAATACATAGGGACAGTGTTTGGTAATGATGTCAGAGTTTTGTTACCTGAAAATTTCACACTTCAACAAGTCCGAGTTTTAGTGAGTATGTTATCATTAGATTAAGGAATTGTCAGAAGTTACCATGTCCAAGGTAAACATAAGGTGGTAAATGTTTATTGTCTCCTGCAGTGCCGATGGTGCGACAGCCAATGCCCCCTATTCGTATGATCAACCCAGCCCGTCCTCGGTGGTCTGTAGGTGAGTCAACCTTTCTGCTGCATCCTGTATTCTGCACTGCCTAAACAGGTTGATGCAATATACAACATGTATGAAACCACCATTGTAATGTCGTTTTGGAGATTTTTCAGATGTGTGATGTCGTCAGAAGACTTTGACAGCATAGCCCAGAGACTGTACACCTCACATGAGGTGGGGAGAATTCAAGTGATGTATAAAAAAGGGATGCAGTGCCTCCTGGTGGCAGGTGTGAAAGACTTTCACTTGCATTATACTTGGTGCCACAGCCTAGAAGACTTAGCAACTATGTCCCAGTAAACCAATTTAGCGCTGGTCAGCTTTCCAATTATACCGAACTGATGCCATAAAATATTGTGAAAAAGCCATTAAAGCCTGAATTCCTGTAAATACAGTCCCATCAACTTCAGGTTTTAACTGTATGATGATATCAGATAAAACTAACAATAACAGAGAGGATTAGGACGAGCATGGTGACAGTAATGAAAATTAAGTTATGAAATGTTACAAAATATACTATAATGATGGTAAATAGAAACCGACATGTGTGAAATGCAGAATGACAATGATGGTAAAACTGATAATGGCAAACTATGTACTTGGTTGCTCTAATATTAGGGCAGCTTAAGCTGATGAATAAAGAATTCACTCTTTATCACAGATACAGTGAAAAATAAAACTGATAACAGCAAAATGTACCTGGCTGCTTGTTAGGGCTGCTTAAGCTGATACAGTAAAAGTCCTATTATTCGGCAGCTGATTATTCGGTAGATCCGACATTTCGGCAGCTGTCCGGAATCATCTCGGCAGTCCAGGAAGTGTTATCTGTGACTTGTAGGCCTAATGTTTCATTACACTTCTGTATGTTCACCAATTTCTATATTTTTTCAGACTCAGGCATAGTATTGTATTGATTACAATATTGGATAGTATCATACAGTACAGTAACCACCCCCTCCAAATTAGCGAGGGTTACGTTCCAAGCCCTCTTGCTATTACTTGAAATTCGTTCATTCTTGACACCTTCCTGAAAGTGACATTTACTGGTAATTGCGTAGCCCATGAACCATTGATGCTGTAATGCATTACCCATAAATAAATGGTGCTTGTTAAATCAGTTTCCCTGTTGTTTTTAGCTGTACGGTTGTGACAGCTCTAGTATTTTTATTCCCCAGCATAATGGTGGGAGGGACTGCCCTGTTTAACTGTACCTAATCTAACCGAATTTAACTGTACCTAATAATTTAACCATTCCCAATCTAACCTAAAGTCAGAAAAATACTTAAAAATAAACTGGAGGAATATGAATTGCTAAGGTCTCTCTGATGAAAGTTAAACGCACATTTAGCGCTCATTCTTTTGTTCGTTTTTGTTTAATGAGAGAGTATTGATGCAAACAGTAATATACCCCATTAACCCCTTAATAACCTTCGGCACAGAACAACCTTTTACAGTACCGATGTCAGTGATATCAAGTTAGTGTGAGCTATAAAGAAATTTGAACAATTATGGGGAGGGAACGAAGGTCACTGGTATGTTTACACGACTCTACGCTACGATTCCAAGCAGTCAGGCGGTCGGTTAAACTCAGATGTTTTCGCCCATTTGGTAAATGCACCGTAACTTTATCACTTTTTCTATGACTCATAGCGAATCATAGCATGGGTTTAGGAAGCTAAATAACACATTGCTAGGTGAGCCAGACAATTATCTTCACATCTTTAAGAAAAACAATTTGATTTCAGAAGAATGGAAGAAACTTACTCTACGTACTCAGAGAGAGATTAAATTTCTTCCATTTTCTTAAAGATGTGAAGATATCGTCTGGTGCACCTAACAATGTGTTATTTAGCTTCCTAAACACATTCTGTGATTCATGGGAGAAGTTACAAAATTAAGGTGCATTTACCAAATGGCCGAAAACATCTGAGATTAACCGACCCTCTGACTGCTTGGAATCGTATCGTAGAGTCGTGTAAACATACCAGTGACCTTCGTTCCCTTCCCATAATTGTTCACAGTTTTTTACTGTAATGGGTTGGTCAATGCCAGAGGTTATTAAGGGGATAATGGAATACATTACTGTTTCCATCAATACTCTCCCTTTCACATGTAAACAAAAAAAAACGAACAAAAGAATGAGTGCTAAATGTAGGTTTAACATTCATCAGAAAGACCTTACCAGGGAGTAGACTGTAGCACCAGTCGAGCAGGGCAGTACTCCCGAGGTGGATGGAAAGCTGATGACAGGGAGTGCTGGAGCTCCCGTTTCATCAGCCCTCAGGACTAGTTCCTGACCATCCCCCTTTGCTGAACTTTTTCAGTGTCTCAGTTACACAGAGAGTAGGCCAGCATGCTCTCCAGTACAAATTTCTCTATCTATCTTCACCAAACTACATGCACAGTACACACTACACTTCCTATTCAAAATTTACCAAAATGGCGTCAATTCACCCAGCCTCGGAGTCCCCAGGGGGGGGGACCATAAATGCCCCCGCCATCTGCCCCTCTCCCGGTGACGACTCGAGGTGCCTGGAACCACTGTCTGACTCTCTTCTTCTTCATTTCTGCAACATTCGCGGCCTTTCATCTAACTTTCGCTCTGTTGAGCACCACCTCTCCTCCTCTAAACCTCACCTTCTTTTTCTAACGGAGACTCAGCTGTCTGAGGCAACTGACAGCAAACCCTTTTCTGTATCCTCCTACTTTCTCTATACTCATTTCAAAGCCAAAGGTGGCTGTTGTGTATACATACGCAACGACTTATCTTGCTCTCGTGTTCCTGAACTTGATTCTTCCGAATTCTCCACTCTCTGGCTTCGGCTTTCCTGTCATTCTCTGACTAAATATATCTGTGCTGTTTACTTATCCCCTAATTCTACTGACTATCAAAAATTCTTCGACTATCTTACTTCTACGATGGAACACATTCTGTCCATTTCTCCTTTCTCTGAAATCTCCATTCTTGGAGATTTCAATGTTCACCACCACCTTTGGCTCTCCTCTCCTTTCACGGATCCACCTGGTGAACAAGCCTACATCTTTTCTATCCTTAATGATCTAGAGCAGCTTGTACAGCACCCTACCCGTATCCCTGACCGCCTTGGAGAGAGCTCCAACATACTTGACCTCTTCCTCACAACTAATCCTTCTGCTTACTCTGTTAATCTTTTCTCTCCGTTGGGCTCCTCCGATCACAACCTTATTACCTTAACCTGTCCTATCGCTCCAGTACGGCCTGCGGACCCTCCAGGGAAACGTCGTCTCTGGCATTTTGGAGCTGCGGACTGGGAGGCCCTCAGGCAGTACTTCTTTGATTTTCCCTGGAATGATTATTGCTTCCATGGCCGTGAGCCATCTGAGTGTGCCTTGCGCATTACGGAGGTTATTCTCTCGGACATGGAAGCATACATTCCTTTCTCATATCCTTTGACTAACGCAAGAAAGCCTTGGTTTAATCACGCTTGTTCTAATGCTGTCCGCAACAAGGAGAAGGCCTACAAAAGGTACCGGAGCCAACCCACCCCTGAATCACATCATCTTTACGTTTCTGCCCGGAATCGTGCTAAGTCTGTCCTTCGCTCTACTAAAAATAATTTCATCCATACTAAATGCTCTCAACTCTCCAACTCGAATTCTTCCCGCTCCTTCTGGCACCTTGCCAAAAATCTTTCTAACAACTTTACCTCATCATCCTTCCCTCCTCTTTTCTACTCTGATGGTTCTGTAGCTGTTTCTTCTACTGATAAAGCAGATCTCTTCGCACAGACTTTCTCCTCCAATTCCACCTTAGACGATTCCGGTGCTGTTCCTCCATCACTTCCCCTCTCTGACTTCCTCATGGCTGACATTAAAATTTCTTCAGTTGATGTATTTTCTGCCATTACTGGCCTCAGTACTAACAAGGCATATGGGCCTGATGGGGTCCCTCCTGTTGTTCTCAAAAACTGTGCTTCTGTGCTTACACCCTGCCTAGGCAAACTATTTCGCCTTTGTCTGTCAACTTGTACCTTTCCTTCTTGCTGGAAGTTTGCTCTCATTCAGCCAGTCCCAAAGAAGGGTGACCACTCCCAACCCTCCAACTATCGTCCAATTGCTTTAACGTCCTGTATTTCAAAAGTTTTCGAGTCAATTCTTAATAAAAAATTTTAAGGCATCTTTCCTATCACAACCTTCTTTCCGATCGTCAGTATGGGTTCCGTCAGGGCGCTCCACTGGCGATCTTCTCACCTACCTTTCAGACTCCTGGTCATCCTCCTTTCGGGACTTTGGCGAAAGCTTTGCCATTGCACTTGACATCTCAAAGGCTTTCGATCGAGTCTGGCATAAATCTTTAATTTCCAAACTGCCCTCCTACGGTTTCTATCCTTCTATCTGTACCTTCATCGCTAGCTTCCTTTCTGGTCGTTCTATAGCTGCTGTCGTAGACGGCCATCGTTCTTCTCCTAGATCTATCAACAGTGGTGTTCCTCAGGGCTCTGTCCTATCACCAACTCTCTTCCTTTTATTCATCAATGATCTTCTAAGCTGTACATCTAACCCTATCCACTCATACGCTGATGACTCCACCCTTCACCTTTCCATTCGGTTCCCGCAACGCCCATCTCAACAGTTACTTCAAGAAACAAGGGATGAGGCTATGGCACACCTAATGTCTGACTTGGCTCATATCTCTGACTGGGGTAAAAATAATATGGTTGTCTTTAATGCTTCTAAGACTCAGTTCTTACACCTATCAACCCGACAAAATCTTCCACAGGTATACCCACTAATGTTTAATAATATTCAGATTAATCCTACATCATCCTTGAACATGCTTGGGGTTTCATTTACTCGGGACTTATCTTGGAAAGATCATATTACATCTCTTGTAAAATCTGCTTCCAAGAGATTGGGTGTGCTAAGCCGACTCCGCTCTTTCTTTACCCCTGCACAATTGTTGACTCTATACAGGGGTTTTATCCGCCCCTGTGTGGAGTACAACTCTCATGTGTGGGGAGGCTCCCCACATACAGCTCTTCTCAATAGGGTGGAGTCAAAGGCTTTTCGTCTCATTAACTCTCCTCCTCTTACTGACTCCCTTCAACCTCTGTCTCTTCGCCGCACTGTTGCATCTTTATCTCTTTTCTATCGCTACTTTAATGGTCACTGCTCCTCTGAACTGTCTGCTTGCATTCCTCCACCTCTACGACGGGCGCGTAGCACCCGTCTGGCAGCAAACTCTCATCCCTTTTCTGTCCAACTCTCTAATGCAAGAGTTAACCGTTACTCCCAGTCTTTCATTCATGCAACAGGTCAGCTCTGGAACTGTCTCCCTCTGTCTGTATTTCCTCCTGCCTATGATCTCCAGTCTTTCAAACGCAGTGTGTCCAGGCACCTCAAAATGATCGGATCTTGAATTTGGCTCTCTATTGTATTTTGTTTTTCTCTTGGAGGGAACTGTTACTGCGGGCTCATGGCCTTTGGTTCCTTCTTCCTCGCATAAAAAAAAAAAAAAAAAAAAAAAAATTCATATTCCTTCACTTTATGCAATTTTCCGACTATTTTATTTTGTTTTTGGAAAAAGTACTCTATACAGCACTCACTCCAAACATATTTGTAATAATATAAGTAGTGATGAGTTCACCAATACAAGTGATGTACTGAGCTGGTAGGAAATATTACGTATCATTTCGGCCATCCAGGAAGTGTTATCTGCCTTGTATGCCTACTGTGTCGTTACACTTGTATATGTTCACTAATTTATATATACTCGTATATTTCAGATTCAGGTATAGTACTGTATTGATTGCAGTATTGTACAGTATGCAGTACTCTCTGCAAACAGTTGTAATACCATAAGTGGTGATGACAGTGTTCACCAATATATTTAAGGTACTGTGTGGGTTGTTGAGTGCTGTGAAGAGTATGTACGAGGGAGCTAGGGTTACGGTGCGAGTGGATGGTGAGCTGAGTGAGTTCTTTGATCTCAGTGTGGGACTGAAACAGGGTTGTGTGATGTCTCCATGGCTATTTAATATATACATGGATGGGGTTGTAAAGGAGGTGCAGGGTAGGGCAGTGGATGTGGGGGTGGCTCTAATGAATGAGGGTGAGATTTGGAAGCTTCCGGTGTTGCTGTTTGCTGATGATACAGTATTGTTGAGTGAAGATGAATGGGAGTTGCAAGGTTTGGTGAATGAATTTGGGACAGTGTGTGGGAGGAGGAATCTGAAAGTTAATGTAAACAAAAGTAAAGTTATGGTGTTTGAGAGGAATGAAGTCACAGAGTGTGCAGTGAGGTTGGATGGTGAGGATATGGAGAATGTGAGTGCATTCAAGTACTTGGGTAGTGTGATGAGTAAGGATGGAACTTTGGGGGATGAAGTGCGTGAAAGGGCACAGCAGGGAAGGAAGTCGTTGGTACACTGAAAGCAGTGATAAGAAATAGGGAGATGAGTATGGAAGTTAAGAAGTCACTGCATGATAGTATTGTGATCCCTACCCTGACGTATGGAAGTGAGGCATGGACCTTGCAAGAGGGGAACAAGTCAAGAGTGAGAGCAGTGGAAATGAGTTACTTGAAAGGAGCATGTGGAGTGACGTGGAGGGACAGGTTGACGAATGAAGAAGTGAAGGAACGCTGTGGGGTGGATGTGGATGTGGTTGAGAAGATTAGGAGAAATACCCTGAGGTGGTTTGGACATGTGGAGAGAATGGAGAATGAAAGACTGACTAAGAGGGTGTATGTAGGTAAGGTGGAGGGAGGGAGAGGGAGAGGTAGACCGAGGATGAGGTGGAGGGATGGAGTTGAGAGGTATATGAGGGAGGGGGGGGTGAGTTTGGGGGAGGGTAGTCAAATGGTGGGCGACAGAGTGACTTGGAGGCGTTTTGTCTGCGGCCACCCTTTGCGGGATTAGGGCGTCGGGCTATAGATAGATAGATAGACTGTGTGGGTAGGTTTTTGATTATTCGGTAAATCCAATATCTCGGCATCATCCCGGTCCCATAGATGCCGAATGATGGGACTTTTACTGTAAATAGTTCACTCTTTATCACAGAGGCAACGGCCACAACAGGAGGGGGAGGTGCAACCTGGCCAGGTAATGTTGGTCCACGTCCACCCACCATGCCACCCATGGTCAACCAGCAGCCACAGCAGGCTGTCCCTGCAGACTCCATGGGGGGACCTAAACCTCAGCCAGGCTCAGTGCAAAGTCAGTTCTTATGTTTTGCACTTGTATTGTACTCTATTCCTATTAACTTGGTATAAAATTGCCATTTCTACATCTTGAATACTGAACTATAATGAGATTAACACTGGAAAGTGGTGCTAGTCACAAAGAAGTGCTATAGAAGGGATATATGGATGTACTGTTGTTGAGTTTTCCCACTGAGCAGTGGAAAATAAGGTGCAAAAGGATGAAAATTCTTACTACTGGTAGTTAAAGTGAATAAAGTTTAGTGCTGTACTTTCAAGCATAATATGAAAAAGATCTAGTATTAAATATCCATTCATGTAATGCAGTCCTTATTGTAAGTTAGGGATGTGTTCTAAAATACCATGGCTTCTCCGTAAACTTTGCGTTGTAAATCAGAAGAAACTGGCATATCAGTATGGCGGCAATGGAACTTTATTTGGCAGTTGTTTTCTAATTTACTGAAAACATCAGAGCAAAATATGTTAAAATAGTTGGCATAATAAGTGCTCACTGTAGTTGCAGACATATGAAAAAGGCATGGAATACATAATATTAAAAATGATCCAACTGTTTCTGTGGCAGATATGGATGCAACCATCATAGGCCCACCTCAGGGACCTCTTCAGGGAGCTGGAGGGTCTGGGCCTGGTGTGGGTCAGGTGGGTATAACTCCTCCCAACCAGCGGCAGGTGGTGTGGCAGGGTGCACTGGAGTGGCAAGAAAAGAAGACTGACAACAATGGCAGAGTGGTGCACCAGGTCACATGTAAAATGACCTCGCTTGTGGTCAACGGGGAACCAGAAGTGTAAGTCATGGCCCTGTTGAGAACGGATACGGGAGAGAAATTATTATCCATGTACCCTAATTTGACCGTAATAACCTATTCGTATCTCTCACAACTAAGACTCATTGATATTGATGCAACCATGATGTAGTATTCAGGTTGACCGAGTTCCCCAGTTCTGTCAGGTATAAGCAAATTGATTATAGTGGTCTAATAGTTAAAATGACCTAGTCATTGTTTCAGTCTTCCATAAGTTTGATCCCCCAAAGGTAACTGTAGGCATCAGTCATGTAATGCCACCTAGAGGGAGGGATGGGTACTGAACTGTGGTAGATTATCCTTGGGGCCCCAGCACCTCAAAGAGGGTAGAATGGGATTGGTGGCTATTGTTGCCACTAGTACAGTGTTTCCTGCATGGTGTAGTTTTGGTGTATAGAAAAAAGGAAGATTCAGTTCTGTTGAACACCCTCATAATGATTACAGTACTATGCTTTCAGAAGTAAAAGTAATGGAATTTCAAACCATATACAGTACTCTGTTTACAGTACTGGTATTTATTTATTGAGCTGCATCCCATCTTTAGATGAGAACAAGGATTGAACTGATGATAAAAATAATGATGATTTTTTTTCTTACAGGAAGGCAGACCATTGGTCACAGACACTTATTATGCAGATGATTCCAAAGCACATCCTTGGGAACATTGGCAACACTTTTTTCAAGAATGTCAAGACTGTCATGTTTTTGCCAGATCAGAGTCATGCTCTGGAAATTCTCACCAACTTCCTGTTTCGAGGAATGGTAAATATCGTAAGCTAGAATAATGACTGAATGGTACAAAAGAGTATGTTTTGAGTATGGATGTGACTGCTTGTGGTGAAAATGTATATACTGTAATGGATGTTAAGTTCCAAGGGGTGGTTGGGGTTGATTGCTCCTGCAATGCCACTCAGGGATGAGTGAGGCTGGTCACTCTCATCTTAAATGTCGGGACCAACAGCTTAGCCTCGGGCTCCTACGCTCCTCATGGGGCAGTGTAGGATTGGATGAGGGATGGATGGATGGATGTTAAGTTAAAGGTGAGAGGAGGCATGGAAAGCAAAGATGGTTGTATGTTGTACGTGGGAGTGTGAGAGAGTGAGGTATGGAACTTCAAGCAAGTACATTGATGAAGGTAAAAATGCATGGTTGAAAATACAGGGTGGTCCATATATAATGTTCCTCTTTCACTCTGCCGGGCAGTTGCTCATGTTTTGTGGGGATGTCTCAGTCAGCTTTATCATTAACTGTCCTGTATCGTCTGTTCATTTCTTACTCCAACTGCCACACCCACACCCATGGTCCCACACCAGCCAACTCAGCCATCCCTTCAGAACACAAAATACTGCCAGTTGAGTTTCTAGTGGACTACCATTTATGAGATACCTTGTAATGGAGACATGCATAGGAGACCTCCAAAAACTCATGAGATCACAACCTTAACTGTGACCCAACTTCCAGGCTGGTTGTGTTCATGTATCGCATGCATCACCTCACCAGAGTGATGTCAAGGTGATCATCCTCCTCTACTCCAGTGAGAAGAAGGCCTACGTTGGCTTCATTCCCATCGATCAGTTCTCTTTTGTCAACAAAATCAAGAGTGTCATTCAAAGTGCTCGCAAAGGCCAGGTAAGCAATAGTTTTCATATGTGTGTTGGATTAAGGCTGGTCTCATTTTTTTATTCCTACAGTCCGGTTATTCTTTCTGTTACTCCATCTCTCCTGGTCTCCTTCATTCTTTTCTGCCGTCAATTGATTATATTCAGCATAACATCTCTTCCCTTGTCGCCAGTCCAGAACGTATCCCCAGTTTGCCTTAGCTGACAGTCTGGCACTTACATGCTTTCCCCACATAACTGTTACAGTTATGCCATCCAACACACTTGGGAAGCATAGATAGTATATCTTATGCTTAGCCAGTACTGGATTTTCCATCACTGCGGAGGGTTGTCCATCTACTTTTATGTCACCATGGAAGGTTGTTAGCCAGTCTCTTCTCATTCAACTACCAGTGCTTACTTAGCCTACTCTCTTTCCTTTCTTTATTTCTTTTTTATTATTTTACATTTTGCTACTGTAAGATAATCATTGTAAGAGAAATCTTTATTGATGGAATGAATGAATGAACAAAAAATGTCTCCATTAACCCATTTAGTGGTGCATAGAGATATTTAATTTTGAAGGTTTTAGATATATTATACATAAGCACACTCAACATTAGAGGTCACCCCTAACTTGAGTAAAATCAATTCTTGGTAGCCAGAGTAAAATGAAACCAATACTACAGGGAAAATGCTGATTTATTATCTCCAAAGAATATGGTTATCATTGCCATGAGCTTTTAGTTTTTCAGTATAAGTCTATCCATGATGGTCAAAGCACCTGGTGGTTTAGGGGATAGAACATCCACTGGAGTGATGACTTTGAAATGAACTTAGATTTGATTCCTCAATAGGTGACTGGAAAGTTTTTGATTATGTAACACCAGAGAGGGAAGTAGACTGGTCACAGGCCCATACACTTTGAAGGAGGTCAGTGAGATTAGATATTGGCTGTTACTATTTTCTTTCCTGCTTCCCTTCATGATGGCTCTGCATAGTATGCCAAGTCTCATATATTTTATTGTTCCTTCTGTATTGTAAATGGCTGTAAAACTTTTACTTGAATGCACTTATAATCAGTTGACTTTTTAAATATATGAGACTCTGGGCATAGACTTGCCTGCCTATTCCCAAAGGTCCAGCAATCTTCCAACATGCCACACATATTTTTGGTGTGGATATCCACCGTTCATGCTGAATATTTGCTAGGACTGTAATCTCCTGTAATAGTATTAGCTGGGGTGTTTTTATGATATGTCACTGGGTCTTGTAGATAATCAGTAGAGTCTGTTTTAATTATTTTTTTACAAATCAGAATATTTCCTGCCTCAAACCTGGAATCACTCTTGTAGCCTTTCAGACAGATAACTACTTCTCAAACCACATGATCACCACGCAATCATAGTGACATGGCTGTGTGACTTTTACTAACTGTTATACCTGTATTATAAACATTATTCTTTGTAACTGATATTAAGGTGATTGGAACCATGCACCCTCCACCTCCTGAAGCATTTGTTGTTTTGGTTTAGATATGAGATATACAGTTTGGTTCAAATAATTTTGTAGTGTTAGCAAATGGCTACCCTAATCTTTAAATGAGGAGAAAAGTCATAATGATGATGATGATGATGATGCCAAGATAAGAGAAAATAAGAAATGGCAGACAGAAAAACTTACGATGGATGCATTAATCCATCCATCATCCAATCCTACGTTGCCCCATGAGGAGCATGGGAGCCCAGGGCTAGGCAGTTGGTCCTGACATTTAAGATGAGTAACCAACCTTACTCATCCCTGAGTGGCATTATGTGAGCAATAAACCCCAACCACCCCTTGGATATAAACCTTCACCGGCTCAATCCGATTGGAGCATAATAATTACCCACTAAACCACCAGGCGCCAAAATTTGGTTATATGGTTACCACCCAGCATACTAAATGGTTTCCTGGTGTACAGGAAACCAATTGGCTTGTCACTCAGTGTAGAGTCACCCACAGGCAGAAGGAAGAGGAAAGAATGAAGGAATGAAAGACAGAAGAGGGAGTGTAAAGTCACCCGTAGGCAGAAAGACGGGGAAAGACTGAAGGAAAGAAAGATGATGGAAGGAAAGAAGGATGGAGGAGAGGAAAGGGCAGACACCCGAGAGCAACACTATATTGAGTGAGTGGATGGTGAGTGCCCCCATCTACCACAGAAAGAGAGAAAATCTGAAGTGTAATAAAGCTTGTGGAAATGATAGGTTAAGGCTGAAGGAAATGAGTGAGTTTCTAAATGAATGAAGTTAAAAAAAAAAAAAGGTCAGGAATAACACGACGACTGATGTAACTGAACCAAAATAGTGTTTGTTAAGTCGTCGTCGTCGTCATCGTCATCGTCATCATCATCATCATCAGTATCATCATCATCATCATCATCATCATCATCATCATCATCATCATCATCCAGACCTCCTTTCCCACCCAGGGGCAGGGTGAGCAGTGTCCAGACAGCCCAAATTTGCCCAGTCCAGTGGGCCACACTTCCATTCACTCATCATTCAAGCCTCCGGAATCCTGGCTCTATCGGATATGCCAAAAACATGGCAGTTGTTTTTAGTGTTTACGAACATTGTCAAAATGGGTAAGAAGAGACACAGTTACACTATATGATAGTGACATAGGATTAGCAACAAATGAGAAAAGTGGGATGGAAGATGTTGTAGGAAAACATTGAAGGTAATGAAAGAGAGAAGAAAACAGGACTATAAGTATGGGTATTTGAAACAGAGGGGTAAATAAGTGATAAGAGAATCCAAAAAGGGAACTTATGATGAGGTGATCAGTACAGAAATGATAAAAAGCATATACAGTATATTATGACCAGACTGACTGCTACTAAAACAGGAACAGCTCATCATGGAAGTGAAGGCCATCAGTTATTGCTATGGTGATTGACCGTAACAAATGCAAATGACAGATAAGAGACTTGGCATGTAGCCATGTGAGCCCACACACTCAGCATTGGTGTGTGGTTGTTTTGCCAGAAGTCTCAGGTTGAAGGAGAGCGTCAGACAATGCACGATGATTTAAATCCAAGAGCTGGCTGGAGGTTTTATGCCATGCAGCAGCTGCTAGGGATATAAGATGGTTTCCAGCTTTCCAATGGCATGTTGATCTGGACTGGGGTATGGTAACCAACCTTGACCCTCATATGCCCTGGTTCCTTTTGGGTCTCTAGTGGGGTAATAAAGGATTGAAGCAAGCCAAATGTGTACATGTAGGAAGAAATATGGAAGGCAAAGTTTGGAACTCAGATGTTACTGTGCTAGAGGTTGATGATTAAAAGGTAGATAGACAGTCTTTTAGTATTCTGGCAATCATTCACAAGCTAGAGGATGTAGTCACTTGAGGTGTAGATAAGTAATGATGATTTATAATGACTTTGACAATGGCTAGATATCCTATTTCTCATTTATAGCAGATGTCGGGTGGGATGATGGGCGCAGGTGTGAGTGGTCCTGGAGGAGTGCCGGGTCCTGGAGCTCCTCATATGGTGGTTCCAGGCAGCACTGGCTTACAACAGCTTTCATCCACACCAGGTATGTCTCACAACATCCACTAGATGCCAAGGGGACCTTAAACAGAACACACTCATTCCTTTTTGTGGTATGTTGTTCAGTATAATCTATACTGTACATTGTATGGACCTCATACAAAACATGGCTTCCTCTTCTTAATGCTACAGTCACTGTCCATACCATTCCTTCTGGATGTCACTACATCATAAGAACTTCTTACAAAACACATACACTCACTCCATTCTCTGATATGCCATGTCACAGTCATACACCATAGGAACCTCACACAGTATATGCAAACACATACCTTTTTATTATATTACTCTCTCTCTCTCTCTCTCTCACACACACACACACACACACACACACACACACACACACACACACACACACACACACACACACACACACACACATCGCTCGCTGGTGCAGTGGTAACGCTCTCGCCTGCCAACTGGTGGACGGGAGTTCGCGCCTCGCTCAGGTTGCGAAAAGTTTCACTGACGAAGTGGGTGGTTACTGTCCCCCTTGAGCAAGGGGATGGGTGTGTGCGTGTGTGAAGGTCACAGCCTTGCCCTTAGATCGGACTATATGAGCTCTCAGCTCCCTTCCGGGAGGGTAAAAGCTGACGATCACGACCATCAAGTGATCCTGACCGACCCGGTGAATTACACACACACACACACACACACACACACACACAAAAGATACCATAGGGACCTCATGCAATACATATTACACCCTCCTGTCTCCATATGTCACTCCACATACACACCCTCCCTTTCCCCCATAAAGAAGATAATGGACTGCACGAGAAGGTTAGCTTAGTGAAGCGCCATTACCATGAGACCCATACACAGATACCCTATACTGGGTATATGTTTCGGCATAATGCTTTATTTACAACATGAAGCTGAACATGCACACATACATTCCCTCACACTGCAGTCAGTCACACATATGTTGATGTATCACTTTAATTATTGTTGAAGTGGAAGTGCATCTGTATCAGCAGTTTGTGTGTGTGTGTGTGTGTGTGCAACTTTACACTGTTCGTTGTGTGTATGCCTGCGTGCTTGTTTATTTTTCTTGTGTTGTTAATTTTGCATGGGTTTGAGTTTACTAGAGTTCTTATGTTTGGTGTCCCACAATTAATAGTACACTACTCATTTCCTGGTTTGTGTTGTATAGCACAGTTTATATTTGGATACATACTCACATATTTATCATTCTATAGATTTTATTTTCAGGAAAGGGATTCTGGGCAGATGTTCAGCCATCATGAGTTAAGCATCAATGGCATCAGTTTAGTATAAAATGAGAGGTGAATGAAGAATTAATGATTGCTTTGACATTATTAACATAAGAGCAGTGTAATAAAATGGGAAGACTTTAATATTACTGTAGTGAATAGTGTTTTTATTATGGGGTAAGCATTACTGTTAGATATAGCAATGCAGATACCTGGTAAATACATAATGTACAGGTATAAGAAATTCATATTAGGTATATGAATTTTAAAAAAGTAAACTGTTAAGGTTTAGTAGTAGATACTAATTGCAGTTATGTAATTATTTCTTTATTCTTTGCAGAATACTAGCCATTACGACAGTGTCTTTAATTAAACAAAATTTTGTTTAGTAGTTCCATACTTAGCACATTTCAAGCACACATTTTGAAGTTGGTATAGAAGTACTTTTGACCAAAATACAGTAATATGCCAGTTTCCTCATCGACTGGTCAGTATGGTACCATACTTGTAAAGGTACTATTAAAGCTTGCCATGGTGGAGTGTCACCAGATGATTTGGTCAGATCACGTGGTGAAGGTGATGATTTTTTTGGATTTTGAATTAGTAATGGTATTTCAATTATATACTCTGCTACTAATGATAGTTTTCAGTAGTGATACAGATTGTGCATAGTCTTAATTTCATATATTTAAATGTTAATCATATTCATTCATTTTAGAGTTTATCATCTTGAGTGAATGATGCTCATTTTATGCATTGTTTTGACTTTTTTTTTTTTTTTTTTTTTTTTTTTTTAACCTTGCTTTCAGTTTTGCACCTGATGTGCTCTTTTAGTAATGTGTTTTTTACTGATGCCTTTTTTGTAATATAGGAAAATACAGAAGTAGGAGGAGGAATGCTATAGAAGAGGAAATGGTAATACTGTTAAAATACCATAGGTGAGGTGGAGAGTATCACCATATTGCTTAAAAGGATGGATATCATCATTAAACTTTTCATTGTGGTTTGGCCCTATGGAACAAATGAAGAGTGACATTTGCTAAAAGCCTGTATAGGAGTGGGATTGTTGGGAGAAAAAAGAAATCAAGCATATGTGAGTAGGGTGGTAGAAAGAAAGAAACAGATGAGACAGGGGTGGTTGGAAGAAGAAGGAAATGAGAGTGCATGGGTGGGGTGGTTGGAAGAAGGAAGAGATTAAAGTTCAGGAGAACTGGATGGTTGGAAGAAGATAAGAAATGAGAGTGGGATGTTTGAAATGAGTTAAGGAATATGAGTAGGATTTTTAGAAAAAGGAAGAGGTGAAAGTGTACGAGAGTTTCATCCATCCATTCATCATCCAATCCTATGTTGTCCCATGAGGAGCATAGGAGCCCGGGGCTAGGCAAGTTGGCCGAAGAGATGATAATCAAACAGTCTCAAGAAGAATGAACTGGAAGTGTATGAGAGTGGAGTGGTGGGAAGAATAATGAGACTAGAGTGTATGAGAGTGGGTTGATTGGAAGGAAAAAGAGATGTAGATGAGGAAAAGGGTAGAAGGATAAGACTCGAGAGTATACTTGAATTAGAGAAGATGGTGTTTTGTGAAAAGAGGGCATGTTATTTAGTAGGGACAAAAATACCTGGATGTCTTTTTGCCTAGGACACTCCTCATTGAATGTGATAGTTGATAAAAAGGTTAGAGATGCTGCAAGAGGTTGTGGTGTAGTTCAGGTTAATAGCCAGCAGGTTAGACTGAAAATAAGTTAAGAATGGCCTTCATCCTTCTTTGGAGCAGAGTTGATGAATGCAGAGAAGGGAGAGTAAAAACAGAGACTGTAGTTACATATAGCCATGCAATAAAAGAGTATATGGAAATGTACCAATAGGTGTTAGTGAATGGAGGAGTGCATTATAGATGAACAGTAGAGAAAATGTAAGTGACATGTACAGGAGCAAAAGTGACATTGCATCATCAGAGGCATAAGGATATCAAAGTTTTAAACGAGCAGAGGAGTGTAGCAATTGCAGAAGTACGGTACATTGAAGGGGTTGGGAGATAGTAAGTGGTAACGCAAAGTAGTTCCAGTCATGTAAAAGTTTTAGAACTGTTGTGTTACAACAAGTGGCAACAAAAACTGTATCACGGACATCATAGGTATAAAGGAGCATTATGAAGCTGTAGGTGAGAGCAGGTAGTATCTAAAGTAACATCTGGCAGTAGGTGTGTAAAAAAGCATGTTAAAGGTAGAGGTCAGAGCAAATGGTAACAGAAACCGATACTGGGTAACACTTGAGAGTCTGTTGGCAGGTGCGGGTATGAATGTAATGCCCACCCAGAGTATGATCATCCAGCAGAACCCGCAGCTCACCCAGGCCCTCAGTCAGCCCATTAGTCAAGGTATATCACACTCATCCACTGTCATCTCTCCCTTCAGTACTGTACTTCTTTCTGGTGCCCCTTTCCTGTAACCTGTTCCAGTGCTTTGTTCCTTTATCCCCTAAGTATTACCCCCTCCCAGCTCCCCCTGAATCTTGTGAACATGTCACACTCATCCGCTCTCGTCTATCCTTGTTGGTACCCCATTCTAGTACCCATCTCATGGTCTTGGGCACATTTCCATCCTTTAGTGTCTGTATTTTAACTTTTCTTTCAGCATTTCTCAGGTCATCCAGTCTGTAAAAGATTACTGTATGTATACAATCATACAGTCAGTGTATAATTTTGTAGCTGCTGTTATCCCTTTGATCATTTGAAATATGCATCCTGTAAGTTAGCTGCAAATCAGCTACCCATTCCAATCTAAGCATCTTGTCAAGACTGAGCATTTCATCCAGGAAGAATTGTGGCATCTGGTTGGTTTCCTAACCTTATGAATATGCCTGCCACAAAATCTGTTATAACTTTCCTTTGCTTCTTATTGCCTCCTTTTCTTTCATACTAAATATGAAATATTTTGTCTCTGATTATCTTACATTCATGAGTACTCTTAGATGTTCTTCACAATAATCTTTTTTTTTTTTTTAACTTATTTACTTCTTTTTTTTAAGTCACTGTAAGTCATTGAATGCTACATTTAAAATTCTTTCCTAGTCCCTTGTTTACTTGTGCAACAGAAGGTATAGAAAAATTTGATTGGAAGGCTCAATATGTAAAGACAGTATATCCATGCATTAACAAAAGTTTGCTGTAGCACATACACATAATCATTAATAGCAGAAAAAGGATGAATTCATCATTTGCTCTCTGTATCAGTTTCTCTATTTCATATTACTGTATCAGTAAATGTAGCAAAAAAAAAAAAAATGCATACCTTCTTCCACCATTGATTACTATTTTTGTCTAACAAAAGTCAGTTTACTTTTTTTTTTCTTTCTTTTTTTCTTTTTCCCCCCAAAAGTAGGCTTTTGATATTTTATCCATGCCTTTGGGTGATTATGGAGTTGATCGTAAATCTGAGCTGCTTACGTGTACTGTATCCCAAAAATATGCTGGAAGTCTAGCTCATTTGTTGTAAAGAACATGTTTTTACTTAATGCATATCAGTTTAAACAGTCATTTGATTTTTGTTGTACTTAAAGATGTTTTGGCATTTTATCATACTGCTAGAATTTATAGTTGAGCAAGTTAGATTATATCTTTATCTATAATCATAAATGTTTCTGCAACCTTATAGCAGAAATGTTATACAGTTGTTTATGTTATTGTGTACCATATATTGCACCAGTATATGATCTTTACTATAGCCCATCCAGAGTACAGTATATCCCTTTCCCAGTTTTGCTGTTTGTGAAGGTATGTTGCTGTTGTTGTTGCTGCGTTTGTTAATTTTATTTAGTTTCATTTCATTTTGGTTTATTAGTGGCATCATATAACCTCTCTGCTGCACTAGAGTATGGATGAGAGCATATGGGTGAGAGAATATGATGTTTCTGATACAGAATATAACCCTCTTTGCTTCACCCCTGAATTTAATAGAATACAGTAGTAGGAAACTTATCGAGGCATATTGATTTGCTTATTTAGTGATCCATGTTGTCCAGAACACTGATTTGTGCTGACTGCTAACCCATATATGCAGTATAGGCTATATCCAGTACTTTTATGACAGGACAGTGTAGTTCAAACATTTAGTAAAGAATGTATTGATGAAGTGATGTTGGAGTCCTTATAAACGATATGATTCGATATGATCTTTTACTCTCTGTCTGGCAGAATAAAATATTCAAATCACGTCATGGCTCGCAAAAGATTTATAGTAATCACTTGTAAACCTTTCTTGGTTAGTGGTCTCACTCAGCTAAGTAAAATAATTTGGTGCTAGTCAGAAAAAATACCTATGTAACATCCTGCCCTACAGCACAAGTGGTTTAAAGGCACAAGTATTATGTGTCACAGCATCTGGTGTGCGGCAGTTGGTGAGTAATGCTATTCTTTTTTTACTCTATCGTGGCATAAAATTCCTATCTCTTCATCTTGATTGATGACCTGAAAGAACAGATTAACACTAGATTATGATAAGTTACAAACAAGTACTATGGAAAGTATGCAGACTGGTAGCATTGTCTCTTTGTGACAGACCTATATGAAATATGCTGCAAAAGGACGAAAATCTTGGCCATGTTAGAGTAAAAACAGTATAGTTAGCATCTTCAACTCACACATACTTAACTAACTTGCATTGTGGCCATTCTGTCTCTTCAGTAGACACATAGTGGGCTGGATGATAATTTTACTACTGACTCCAGCCACACAACTAAACTTGCATTGTGGCTAGACTGTCTTTTCATTAAACATTTTATGAGCAAGAGTACTATATAATGGTGCTGACCCCACCCTTCAGCTGGCAACACACTGCTGGCTGGCGGTCAGATGTCTCAGATGGGGACAGGGGTGGTGACGCAAGGCATGGGACAGCAGGGGCCAGGGACAGGTCAGGTTAATGTCCAGATGTCCACCGGGCCATCTGTCCTGGCAACGCAGCTAACCACCAGACCCACCCTCAGTATCCAGCAGCAGCAGCAACAACAGCAACAACAGCAGCAGCAACAGACAGAAATGCTACAGATGCGACAGAATCAGGTGAGTCAGTGTGTAGGTCTGATCTTATGCCTATCTATCTATCGCCAGACGCTTCAATCCTGTTTGGGGTGGCCACAAACAAATCGCCTCCAAGTTGCCCTGTCCCCTGCCATTTCACTGCCCTGCTCCCAACTCACACCCCCCTCTCTCATATACCTCTCCACCCCATCCCTCCATCTCATCCTCTGCCTCCCCCTCCCTCTTCCCCCCCTCCACCTCACTCACATACACTCTCTTCGTCAGTCTTTCACCCTCCATCCTCTCCACATGGCCAAACCACCTCAGTGTGTTCCTCATAACGCTTCCTATCACATCCACATCAACACCACAACGCTCCTTTATATCCGCATTCGTCAGCCTGTCTCTCCATGTGACTCCACAGCCTCCTCTTAAATAACTCATTTCCACTGCTCTCACTCTTGACTTGTGTCCTTCCAACAACGTCCAAGCTTCACTTCCGTACGTTAGAGTTGGTATCACAATACTGTCATGTAGTAACTTTTTCACTTCCATGCTCACTTCCCTGTTTCTTATCACTGCTTTCAAAGAACCAGCAACCTTTCTTCCCTGCTGTACCCTTTCAAGCACTTCACCCTCCAAACCTCCATCCTTACTCATCACACTACCCAAGTACTTAAACGTACTCACATTTTCCAATTCCTCACCATCCAACCTCGCTATACATTCACTGACTTCACCTCTCTCAAAGACCATCACTTTACTCTTCCCTACATTCACCTTTAGATTCCGTTTCTTACACACTCTCTCAAACTCATCCACCAAGCCTTGCAGCTCCCCTTCATCTTCACTCAACAACACAGTATCATCTGCAAACAACAGTACAGGGAGTTTCCAAACACTATCCTCTCTCACCAGGGCCACTCCAACATCCATTACCCTACCTTGTACCTCTTTTATTACCCCATCCATGTACAGATTGAACAACCATGGAGACATGACACATCCCTGTTTCAAACCAACTTTCAAAGAGAAAAATTCACTTAGTTCACCATCCACACGCACTGCAGCCTTCGCACCATCGTACATACTCTTCACAGCATTCAACAACTTCCCATCTACTCCATATATTCTTAACACTTTCCAGAATCCTTGTCTATCCACCCTGTCATATGCTTTCTCCAAATCCATGAAAGCTGCATACAACTTCTTTCCCTTCTCTAGAAACTTTTCCACTAAAGATCTAAGAATGAATATCTGATCTACACAACCTCTTCCCTTCCTAAAGCCTCCCTGTTCTTCTCCAACTAATTTCTCTGTTCTTTCTCTAACTTTGTCAATAAGTATCCTACCATACATTTTTCCTATTATACTAAGAAGACAAATGCCCCTATGATTACCACACACTTCTTTTTCCCCTTTTCCTTTGTACAAGGGAATAATTATACCTGACTTCCAATCCTCTGGGACTCTACCTTCCTTCCAGGCCAATCTGCACATCTTCCACATCCATTCTACTACTATCTCTCCCCCATGCTTCAGCATTTCACCACACACTCCATCAATTCCTGGGGCTTTCCCCGATTTAACTTTCTTCATTGCTTCCACAACTTCTATCCTACTGATTTCTTCCTGTCTTCTTACCTCCCTCCTTCTCCCAGCCATTCCCCAGCCACTTATACTTGCATTACTTCCATCCTCTACATTCAACAATTCCTTAAAGTGTTCTCTCCTTCTGCTCACTTTTTCTCCCTTCTCCACTAGTAATCTACCATTTTTATCTTTCACTTCCCTGCTAACTTCACTTCCACCCTGTCTTACTCTTTTCACCTCTTTCCAGAACATTTTCTTACAGTCCCTCCACTTTACACTCAAATTCCTTCCAATTTCCTCATCCACTCTCTTCTTACTCTCTCTTACTAATCTTTTCACCTCTTTCTTTCTGCATATGACTCTCTCTTCCGCCTCTCAACTTCTTCCACGCCCCTGTTTCTCATCCATTCATTGTATGCTTTCTTCTTTTGTGCCACAGCCTGTTTCACCTCTTCAGTCCACCACACTGTTCCTTGCACCCCCCTCCGTCTTCTCTTCCTTCCACACACCACATCTTATGCCTGAATATCATTATACAGATTACTACTATGACCTGCAGTTACCTAGACCGAAGACAATAAAGACCCCATATGTAGATGAAACTTTTATTGTGTCATCATCCAAATCTATCTATCTGTCTATTTCCAGACACCTCATTCCCGTAAGGGGTGGACACAAACAAATTGCGTCCATGCCACCCTGTCCCCTGCCATTTCACTGCCCTTCCCCCAGCTCGCACACTCCTATCTGATATACCTCTTCATTCTATCCCTCCCTCTCCTCCCCTCCACCTCACTCATATACACTCCTCGTTAGTCTCTCACTCTCCATCCCCCCCACATAAGTCTCTTGCTCTCTATCTTTCCACATGGCCAAACCACCTTAGAGTATTTCTCCACATGCATTCTATCACATCCACATCCAAATGATACCATAAATTTTCTGCAGCATTTGTAAGTGCCAGCACCAGTTATTTACTCAACAGCTCTTGAAACTGTTAAGAAAAGGAGAAATGAACTCTGGTAGATATAATTTCATGTATTTTGTATAAGGCTTCAGTGATCTACAAGAAAGGGGTCTGAATAGAATTTCAGATGTAGATTGGAAGTGTATACAGAAGAAATATAATTTTTCTTAATGTAAGTTCTCAACATTAAGTGTATGATGTAGATTGGAAGTGTATACAGAAGAAATATAATTTTTCTTAATGTAAGTTCTCAACATTAATTGTATGTTTACAATTAAAAATGTCTAGGAGTCAGCCTTCTTATTGAAACTGTAGCACTTGGGTTCATGATGGCAAGCACCAGGAAAATGTATTTAGTATTGGGAAGTACCTTCCAGTGAAAGGATGAAGTTTGCCCTTGTTGAAGCTGCATTATTATAATGCTGTGTAACAACTCTGGGCAGCAAAAATCATTGCCTCAGTATCGTTGGTTACAATCTATTACAGTACTGTATGCTTCTATAACACTAATGACTGATTTTGTTGTGTTGGCATGATCAGCCTCAGCAACCACAGCAACACCACACAGCTATACGTCAGCAGTTGCAGCAACAGTTGCAGCAACGACCAGGTGGGCTAGGCATGGCAGGGGCAAACACAAGCCTAGGGCAGCCACGTATGATGCAGCCCACCATGGCTGCCACCTCTGGCCTCAAGCAGTTACTACAGCAACAGGTGAGTGTCTGGGTGAGTCACCAGATAGGAGCTGCAGTTTATATCTAGTTAGAATACAGCTAGGTCAGGGGGCTGACTGTGGTCAGGAAGCTTGATCTTTGACATGCTTGGTGTTTGCCAAGTAGCCTGCCAGGTCCTACCATTTGGGGCAAGACTTGGCTATTAAAGTGCTTGATGTGAGCTAGATTTGAATTTCAGATACTAGGCATAGGTCTGTAGCAGAGCCATTCAGTTAGCTAGGACACTGGACTCACAGTAGACTCCGTATAAGATACATACCGTCTTAGTTATATAAGTAGAAACCTTGGTGGTAGCAGATTAGAAGTCAGCTGAAAAAAGTCAAGCATTATAGAGTCACTGTTTGAGGGGCAGAGCTTGTGTCATGCCAGAAATATGAAAAGGTAGATTGACCATGCCTGGCAGCTGCAAAATAGGCTCATGTTAAAGACTGTTAGACTCACCGGAGATTGAATAATACTGTATTAGAAGGTTGATATGTTTGGAGAAGGGCAGAGCAAGCTCAAGGGCAGTACTGTAACAAATTTTACAGTTCAGGTAAGTCCACACCCCATGGCTCTTTGGAGTTTGGAAAGTTAGAAATGATTGCAGATATTAAGGAATAAGATGGTTACTGTAAACCAGCTTGAAAATCTTGTATCACAGTAGAGGTAAAGTAAGCAACACAGTTACCATCATCAATAGTGAAACATAACTTAAAAAAAAAAAAGTAAGTTAAACATAACTGAGGATCTATAATTGAGAAGCTGGACTGACTTACTCTCTCATTTTAATATGTAGTGACACCACCAGATATTTGCTAGTACTACCTTTTTTTTCCTCCCCTTTTGTTCTTCACTATCAGGTTAGCATTTGATAAGTAAAGAGTAATTTTTAAAACATTTATTAACAGCAACATGTAAGGCTTCAGCACCAGCAAGTCCAGCAACAGCAGCAACAACAGCAGCAACAGCAGCAACAACAGCAGCAGCAACAGCAGCACATAATCATGATGCAGCAACAGCAGGGCATGAGACCACAGATGGCAGGGCAGGGTCAGCAGGTGATGGGACAGGGGATTGGGCAGCAGGGTATGACTCAGGGCACACTGGGCCAACAGAACATGAACCAACAAGGTATTGGCCAACCACTTACAGATGGACCAGACTACCTGGACCTTCTCTGAACACAATGATAAATATAAAATATACATGGATATCTTTAACAGCCAATATTGTACTTCCCTCTTTGAGGTGTAGGGATCCCGAGGCTAAGCTACTGTAGTCCAGAATATTTAAAGGTAGGTGATGACAGGGATGCTACTCTCATTCCACACCAGACCAATGTTTGCAGAGTTGGTGCATATCTGTCTTGTACTGCCTGTTGATGCTACCACAAATAACTGACATCCTGGAACCAAAATTCTGTACAGTAGTTGCAATCTAGAGAAACTTTTGTACCCTATAGGAAGAGTGTATGGGCTCACAGCTCCTTGCCCTGCTTTTAATTCCACATTTTGCTTCCCAAAGTCACTACAAGGTACTGGCAGTCTTCTGTAAATATTTGGTTATTAACTGCATGTTTTGTTGATTGGAAATGTTCAGTCACCCCTGGGATGGAAATTACAGTCACTGAAAGCCTTAATATGGGAAAAGGCCATGTGTCTGCCAACAGTGTAATACACTGTGGTTAAGATCAGAAATTTTTGTTCTGCCATTTTTAAAAATATGATACAGTACAGTATCAGTATTGCAAATAAAGTTTAATGTAAGAGGTGTTGAGTCTGTCAGTATGATTACAGTACAGGTACCTGGTTATTTATGGACTCAGAATTACATGATCTGCAAACACCACAGCTCTTCACCTGCACACTGATCAGTGGCTTAGAGGGGGCTGGGTTTTGCTGTGACTGCTGGATAGTAATAAAACCTTTGCTCATAATTTATACGTTTCATTACCCTCAGTCATGCATGTTACACCTATATGGTATTATTCTTTTCCTTAGACTGCTCATGACAAAGAAAGTTCATCAAGGTATTATAGTTAATCAATTTTATTGTTCTTCCACATAATCAAGAGGTATTTTTTCAAAGCTGCATTTCATCAGAACTGTATGGTACAAGTACTGCAATATAATTTACTGTAATTCAGTTACATGCTAACTATAAGGATAAATTCAGGGCTCTTTTGATGAATGGTCTGTGTTCCCCAACATAATGAATCTCATGAAACTTTACCTCTGTGCTGATGCAAGAATGTAGTGAAAGCGTTATTAACTTAATCTCATTGTTACTGAGCCATGGGGAACTGTTTTCATCCCACCATTATCATCATTATCTCAATCATTCCCACTAGAAGACTAGGTGATGCAAGATCCAGAAACACAGGATGAGAATGTATTAAAACTGGAGAACTACAAACAGAATGCCAAGTGAAATGAGTCATACCTTTTACACTCAAGCCCTACAAAAGTTTCGCACCCATATATTCGTGTGGACACTAAAACGCCTTTATGCAATCCTCTTTTGGTGATACCCAGCACTGTTTCATATCATTCTTCATATTACCCCTCATCCTGGAGCCACTGTACCCTCCCATTTTCTGAAACATATGCCTCCCATGCCTTACTAAGAATGGGTTAATTTCAGCTATGAAAGTTGCTTCGTGGAGATGGACCTGCAAACTGATGAGATACTGTAGTCTTTTCCTTTACAAGCGGTTGGTGGGGGCGCTCACCATTCACTCATGGATGTTGTGCTGCTTTCGGGTGCCTGCCCTTTCCTCTCTTTCTTCTTTCCATCTTTCCTCTTCTGCCTTTCTTTCCTTAATTCTTTCCTCTTCCTTCTGTCCTTGGGTGACTCTACACTGCGTGACAAGTCAAATGGTTTCCTGTATGCCAGGAAACCATTTACTACACTGGATGGTAACCATATAACCAAATTATGGCACCTGGTGGTTTAGTGGGAAATTAAGGCACTCCTATCGGATTAAGTCGGTGCAGATTTATATCCAAGGGGTGGTTGGGGTTTATTGCTCATGTAATGCCACTCAGGGATGAGTGAGGCTGGTCACAATCATCTTGCATATCAAGACCAACCTGCCTAGCCCCGGGCTCCTACGCGTCTTATGGGGCAACCCTGGATTAGATAGTGAATGATGAATGAATTTCTATATCCAGGTATCTGGCAAGAGTGATAGGCATCTTGAAAGAATTACAATCGTGAGAGCTGTGGTAACGCTGTGGTTAACGCACAAAACTTTACTTGTGATGGGCGAGCCCTAAGTCTAAGGCTCAAGCCCATACTATGGTGGACATTTCGTGAGGGTGCCGGTAGTCCATCTCCTACTGGTGATATCCCTTAATTACAGGTATACTAAACATTCATGTTTCATAAATTTGGCTAGATAATCGCACTTTTGCATCTTTTTGGCCGTATAAAAATATAAATAAAATATGCACTATTTACGTTTCTACAGTGTAAATGAAGAATGCTAATCCTTTCAACATAATGGTCTGTTGGTAAAAATATTCGAACTCATTCCCATTTATAATAACCCGCTATCCCTTAGTGGTAGAGTAGATAAGGGCAGTGACTTTCGTTTACTGTCGAGCGGACTTTTTGATGCATGGTCGTGGGGAGTTCGGACGTGTTTTGCTGGCTCTCCTCTAGCTTTCAGGACTGCCTCACTGGCATTAGTTTTGTAAATAGCGTAATAAAAGTTTAGTTAGCTAGTTCTAATATTCCTCCCTGTCCTTAACAGATATAGCAGATGTCAATATCTACTTACTGATATTGCCTTTGCTTACTCACCTCTGGAGTGTACCCCCACTGATCGCTCTGGGGTGTGAGTTACCGTATACATAGGCGCGTCCTCCCGAGAGTGGTTTGAGAGGGGAATCTCAGACTAGGTGTGTCTTCCCTGGGTGCTTTGTCCCTTGCTCGTTTTTTTCTCTCTTCCCACTTCTCCCTCACGGGAGAAGTGATTACTATGTCGGACGCCCCTGCTTCCTCCCCCCCCCTTCAGGGGGGGAAGTGGTCCTGCCGACAATAGGTGTGATGTGACTGACCACCCCCAGACTGACGGACGCCAGACTCGAGCCCCACTTGAAGTTCCAGTAGGGAATGCGACCCATGAAACTATTCATGCTCTAGTCCACTCCCCTGTCCAGACTCAATCCCTTCATTGTCAAGAAGGTGATTGACCACTGTGCGGGAGAGGTGGAACAAGTAAAAAAAAAAAAACTTGGAAATGGAGACCTCCTTGTAAAGACTTTCAACTCCTCTCAGGTAAAGGACTTGTTAAAGCTGCGCAAGTTTCATTGTCATGATGTCGAGTCGAAGATCCCGGTTTCCATGAATTCCTGCAAGGGAGTTATCATTTGCAGGGATCTCATGGTTATGGAGGAGAACGATATCATACGTGAACTAGCTACGCAAGATGTCACTGATGCACGGTTTATCACTAGATTCACGGAAGGCGTAAGGAAGAAGACTGCAACAACTGTACTGACTTTTGGCAAGGTTGTACTCCCTTCGCGGATTACAGTTGGTTATGAAATACTTAACATAAGACCGTATATCCCTAACCCTCTTAGATGTTTGAATTGTCAGCTCTATGGACACATAGATAAGACTTGTCGGGCTTCGCAACCAGTGTGTAGCAAATGTGCAACACAGGGTCACGATGTTGAACACTGCACATCCGAGACTGTCTGTTGCTTCCATTGCAAGGGTGCTCACTCCACTTCCTCTAGGGATTGTCCCAAGTGGAAGGAGGAGAAGAGGTCTGCGCGGTGAAGTCGACAAAGGGTATCTCCTACTACGAAGCAAGTAAAAAGATGAAGGAGTTGGATGCAACTCCCACACCGAATAGGTCCTATGCTTCGGCGGTGATGTCCCGTCCCGTGATGTGCTCTGTTGAAACACAGACTGATCCTGAACCGGTTCCTCTTGCCACACACTCTACATATCAGCCTCCTGTCCAATCACCCTCTCAGGCTGACATCCCCAATGCAACTTCATACTCTCAGGCTGCTGCTGCCTCTCAGTCAGTCAAACCTAAACAGAAGCCTGACAAGTCTAGTAAGAATAATATGACCACCCTCACCAAGTCACGACCTCATGTCTTACCTGCTCCTGGCCCAGCGAGGGAGAGAAAAGGTAGCTCTTCTTCGGTGGAATCTGGGACCCTCATTATTGACGAGAAAATGAAAGTTTCCATCTCCAAGCACCGGGATAGGTCCCCCGGTAGTCGCTCGCCTGCTGGCGGGAGACAAAAAAAAGAGCACTGGCCACCCTCGTAAATCTTAAACCGCCGCATTCACTATATTACAGTGGAATTGTAGAGGTGTTGGGAATAAGTTACAAAATATAGGAATCTTGCTTTCAATACACAGGCCAGACGTTGTTTGTTTACAGGAGACGCGCCTGGAGGATCATCCTGATCCTCCACAGTTCAAACACTACCATTCGTATAGAAGATATGAAGGTCACGGAGTGGCCATATACACACACAAATCACATCCACAAACGGAAGTGATTCTAAATTCTACTCTGGAAGCTGTCGCGTGCAGAGTAAAATTTAATAACACGCATCTGTCTATTTGTTCTCTGTACTGTCCTCCACATGGCCCCAGTGATAGTGATGCTTTAAATTCACTATTCGAACATCTTCCTGACAATAGTGTTGGGCGATTTCAACGCCCATCACTATCAGTGGGGTAGCTTGAGGATCGATGGTCGTGGGGAGCAAGTAGCCGACCTAATACTACAGTCCAACCTCTGTCTTCTGAACGATGGTAGTGCGACTTGTGTAGATGAGCGTACTGGTAACTTTTCGGCCATTGACTTATCTCTGGCCTCCCCTGGTATACATCATGATTTCTCATGGGACCCTTATGACGACTCCTTTGGAAGTGATCATTTACCCATCTGTCTTTCTTATACACGCGACATTGTTTCGGACCCTCCACCTCCAAAATTTAACTATAAGAAAGCAGATTGGGGATCCTTCTCAAGGATCGCCAATTTAGATATATCTGGGGAGATCATAGATGTTAAGGTCGAAAATGTAACTACTTCCATATTACACGCAGCTGAGGCTGCTATTCCCAAGACTTCTACAGTTCATGCGAAGCATAGAGCACATTGGTGGACGCCGGACTGCCGACAAGCATTAAGAAAACGCAATAGGAGATACAGGATTTTTGATAGTCAGCCCACTGAGGAAAATTTTATTGCATACAAACAGGCACGGGCTGAGGCAAGGAGAATAATAAGAAGGGCCAAACGTGACTCCTGGCGGTCTTTCGTGTCCACGGTGACTCGTACTACACCATTAAGTAAAGTCTGGTCTACAATAAGAATATTAAATAATAAAGGCCCATACTTCCCTGTGACCACCCTGCAGGTGAACAACACCATCTATGACGAGCCCGTGGACGTTGCTAACATCCTCGCCAGGAGTTTTTCTCATATAAGTAGCTCAGCCAATAATGATCCGCGTTTTCAACATCATAAACGCACGGCTGAGCTACAGATCATAGACTTTGCCACAGAAGACGAAGACTCCCCGTACAATCAAGAGTTTACGTTAGATGAACTGCTCCTTGCCCTTAAATCCTGTAAAGACACCAGCCCTGGACCTGACACTATCACGTACGGTATGATCCAGCATCTTAATCAGGACAACCTGATTAAGATGTTAGCATTGTACAATGAGATTTGGGCGTCTCGAGCGTTCCCAAACTCATGGCACTTTGCGCAGGTCATACCGATACCCAAAGAGGCTGGTCGTCTTATGAATTCCACTTCATTTCGTCCTATTGTGTTGACTTCTTGTCTATGTAAGGTCATGGAACGAATGGTAAACAATAGGCTTCTTTTTGTTTTAGAGTCGAAGAATTTGTTAAATGATCAACAATGTGGCTTCCGTAAATACAGAAGTTCACTAGATCATTTAATGAATTTGGAACATTGTATTGCAGAGGCATTTGCCAATAAAGAATTCATGATAGGGGTGTTTTTGGACATCCATAAAGCCTATGACATGACATGGCGACACGGTATACTGATGAAGCTCTATGCTTATGGTTTAAGAGGAAATTTGCCGATTTTTATTTCAAATTTCTTAAGGGACAGGACTTTCTCTGTCAAATTGCCCCGTAACGTAACATCGGATATATTTATCCAGGAAAACGGGGTGCCGCAGGGAAGTGTGCTTAGTCCTACTTTATTTAGCATTATGATCAATGATATTCTGTTATCAGCTCCCATCCCGAGGAATCTTAAATACACGCTCTATGCTGACGATTGTGCAATATGGCACTCTTCCCATAATGCACAATTTTCGGCTGGGCGGATTCAAGCAGCCCTTGACTCCGTCCACCAATGGGCCTTGCAGTGGGGAGGCAAGTTTTCCGTCCCTAAGTGTGCCGCTGTAGTTTTCACTAATCGTAACGTACCTAATTTGTGCTTAACTTTGGATAATCAGGCAGTACCTTTTCAAAATTCTGTAAAGTTTCTGGGAATACATTTTGATCGTCGGTTGAACTTCAAAATTCATGTTGATAATTTGCTTGCTCGTTGTGATAAATCTGTAAATGTCGTCAAGTACCTAGCGGGTACTACCTGGGGTGCCGACAGATTATTTTTATTAATGGTGTATAAGTCCCTTATTCGATCAAAGCTAGACTATGGCGCACAGGTGTATGGCTCAGCATCTGATGCCACGCTGAAAGGATTGGATGTGTTGCAGAATAAATGTTTGCGAATGTGTCTTGGAGCCATCCGGTGTACCCGTGTAGCTCGTATGGAAGTGGAGGTGAATGTGCCTCCCCTCCGTATTCGCCGTGACTACCTGGCTTGGTCCTATGGCCTCAGAACATCGAGGAAAAGTAATATCGGCAATATGGCCTGTACCCCCCTGCGTCAATACCACCACCTTCTGCGGAGGGTGCGTCGGCCACTTGCCGTTCGCCTCCACTTACTGACTCAAGAGCTTGGTGTGGACCTCAGTGACTGTGATAAGTCGGTGTTAAAAAATATAGCGCCTTGGGAGCCACCCGGCTTTACCATTGACGTATCATGGCTCCCAGCACCAAAGGGCATGGCGCCGGAGGCAGAGGTCCACCACTTGTTTCGTAACATCATCGTGCGTCACTTGGGGTCCCACCAATTGTACACCGACGGTTCCAAGTCGAGTGAATGTGTGGATGCAAGTGTATGGTCGACTGAATGTGCCCTCAGGTATCGGTTGCCGACTTATACATCTGTGTTTACCTCCGAATTTTTCGCTATTGACAAAGCCATAGACTATGCTCTGCATTCTAGGCATGACTCATTTGTCATATTTTCAGATTCAAAATCAGCCCATTAGGCAATTGCATCTTATACTACGGACTCTCACGAGATCCAGGGCCGCATCGTTAATAAGTTGCATTCATGCAACAAGTCATTCACGCTGATCTGGGTGCCTGGTCATTGTCGCATCTACGGCATTGAGCAGGCTGACTTACTTGCAAAGTCGGCTGTAGAACTCGAGGAGACTTGGGACGTTCCTCGTGATCTACGGTCGAGTCTCTCTCGGAAAGAAATCAATAAATCTTCTGTGGCAAGGTCAGTGGACCAGACTAAATATTCGAACGAGTAAGCCGTACCTGGGCGACTGGGCCACTGCCAACCGTCCCAGTCGCCTGGAAGAAAAAGTGTTGGCGCGGTTACGGCTTAATGCCACCATGCTTACTCACATGAAACCTTATATGGTAAAACGATTCCCACCGCACTGCGACATCTGTGATGCGGTGTTATCTATCAGTCATATCATCCTGTGCTGTCGGCGATTTATTCGTGAACGTGCTTCACTTATAAATTACTGCGGCGCAGCAGACGTCCCCTTCACCCTTTCCACCATCCTGGGTGATGGGGACATTGTTATGACTGATAAATTGATGGCTTTCTTGAGAGAGACAGGACTGATCAGAGTAATGTGACTTTTTTACTGTATGGTTTTGTTTTTCATCGACTGTAATTATGTATATATTGTACTGTTAATTAGGGTTGACAGTTGACATATTTGAAATAGTTCCTCCTTCCCACTATTTCTAGTATTGATGTCCCCTACATTAAACCCCGTTCCTCGACTGAAAGTCACCAGCTGATGAGTGTAAGTGTGCAATATAGAAAGGTATTGGGCAGTTGCAGTCGATGGTGGTCTGTTGGGCGAGGTCCTTCACTTTTTGTACATGTTATGTAAATACCTTATACCACCATGTTTAAGTTGTCCTAATTAGGGCCGACAGCTGACGTATATGGAAATGTTCCTGACTCGTCTGGTTCTCTTTCATATATTGATGTCCCCTATATTAGGCTATGCCTCGACTGACAGTCACCAGGTGATGAGTGCAGGTATGTAATGCAGAAAGGCATTACATATCTGCAGTCGATGGTGTTCTGTTAGTCGAGGTATTTTTACCATTTGTGTTGGTCTAGCTATTGTCTCTGTAAGATTTAGTATAAGTTAGCGATTTGTCTGTTAGGTGATTAGTTTTAGGGTCTTTAGTTTTTCTTTATAATATAAGGTATAAAAAATATAAAACCAAGAAAAAATTAAAAAAATAAAAATAAAAAAAAATAAATAAAATAAAAATTATTATATATATATATATATATATATATATATATATATATATATATATATATATATATATATATATATATATATATATATATATATATATATATACGTGTGCATGAAAGTGTGTTTGTATTTGTGCATGGAAGTGTGTGTGTGTGTGTACATATATATATATATATATATATATATATATATATATATATATATATATATATATATATATATATATATATATATATATATATATATATACGGCCTTAATGACCAGGGGCTTCGCCCCCAATGGTTGATAGGCCAGAAAAAAAAAAAGTTTACTGTCATTCCTTAGCTATCTTGGGTGAGGCACACTTAAACCCAGCACAAGTTGTTTCATCAAGGTTTCATCAACATGGATGCATACCAGGAGCATTTACGGGGCCTTTGTGCTTCCCTAAAGGTGAAGAATTATACAGCAAAGAAATATGGAGAAATCAGTGCAAAATATGCCATAAATTTTCTGGGGTGTGATGTACAGGGCTCGTGTGTTCTGCTTACGGGAAACAGTAAAAGCTACGTGGCAAGGATTATAATGATGCTGCTTCAAAGGATCCTGTCAAGGAGATTACGTTTTTGAGTCAGCTGAGGGATGTTGCCGGTGTACAAGAATTAGAAGCGGTTTGTATCGAGTACCGAACTTTATTGACAAAATTTGCTGGAAGTGATGTTTCCACGTATATTGACAAGAACATTGAAGAAGTTGACCTGGATTTTGTAGTGATGATCATTAAACAACTCGCATTAATAGTCGATCAGATAAATTCTCTTAATGTTTATCATAATGATATCAAATGTAATAATGTTTGCCTGCAAAAGATTGGTGGTAGACCAGAGATAACGCTTATCGAC
Source organism: Coenobita brevimanus (assembly GCF_032717465.1). Taxonomy (NCBI): domain Eukaryota; kingdom Metazoa; phylum Arthropoda; class Malacostraca; order Decapoda; family Coenobitidae; genus Coenobita; species Coenobita brevimanus. The sequence continues at coordinate 14,981,522 of NC_137045.1, read as the reverse complement.
TTTGGTTTTGCTACAAACGCTTCAGACCCAGTGTTTAACATTCCAATGTGCAGGGAGAGGCTACGCAAATTCCCATGGATGGCACCAGAGGTTTTGCAAGGTGAGTTCAGCCCGTCAGCTTCAGATACTTACAGTGTTGCCTACGTGATCATTGTTCTGTTTGGTAAAGTAAAGCTGGCTATGCCCTCAGAACTACAAGAATGGGTTTTGGATGCATTCTCCAATGATCCATTGGTCAGGCCCACTCTAGCCCAATTGGCTGATGTTCTCTCAAGGTGAAGGGTGTCAGCTACCGGTGTCTTTACTTTGTCTTATTAACATGACTGCTAGGATGTCTCCATCAGATGAGCACAAGCATGTGGTGTTATCCTGTATAAAGAGTCAATATCCCGTGGTCCAAAGCACCTTTACTGAAATGTTTTATGTTCTGCTTCAGTATCAACAAATTCCTTTATAACACATTTTGACCCTTACGACTGCTAGGATGACTCAGCTAAGTATAGTTTTGCTGTGTGAGCTTCAGTAATGAGTCTATGTCCTGAAGTCCGAACTTTCTTCTTCGAAGGAACACTGCCTTGCCGTGGCGAAGAAGCCTGCACATCCCAGTGATCAGTGGAGCTATACTGGACAGGTGCAACCACACTAGGTAGGTTCACTGTTAGGGATTAAATAAAAAGTGTTCCCCTCACATGTAAAGTGTATTTGTCTGAATCAGGTCTGTGAGGCACACCAGTGCAGGCCTCCTCCTTAACCAGTGTGAAAAGTTTAGCCAAGCCAAGGTCCCAAATACCCAGCAAAGACTGAGCTTCTGGCTATGGCAGAGCTTAGGACTGCTCCACAGGAAGGGGTGGTAAGAATGTCTGGGGAAGGAAATGTAACTGGGAAAGGAAAAGTAACTGCCTTTTGGCAATGAAAAGTTAGCGTACATGTTCAAACTATTGCTGTTACAAGGAGTTACAGGGGAAAAATTAGTGTCTCCAAGATCTTGCGGCTCTTATAACTCAGTCCCCCGATGGATGGAATAAATTTTGCAGCTCTACAGTAGAATGAACGTATTCAAGTCGATCTATGTCTTTCGCAAGTGTAGGTGATCAGAACTACATAGTGTACTCTAGAAGTGGTCATACTGAGGAGTTATAAAGTTTAAGAAGTCTCTTGATAGCTACGGGGAAACTGCATTTGGATGTAACCTTGCAATTTCTTGGCGTTTTTTGTACTTCGAGGCACTGTGTGGAAAAGTTTAGGTTACTACTGATCAGTATATCGAAGTCCTTTTCCCCATCAGCCATTCCCAGAGTCCTCCCCCAAAGCAAACAGTCTAACTCAGGATTTTCATGGCCAATATGCATCATCCTGTACTTCTCCAAGTTAAATGGCACACAAGTCTGCCTGGAATATCTAAACCCCTTCGCGACTGCTCACATCTGCTCCACGTTTGATGTCACCTGCAAACTTTGAGATCACACGTAACAGACCAGCATCTATGTAACTGGTATGAATGATGAATGGGAGTGGAGTAAACTGACCCTTTGTGGAGCTCCAGAAGTGGATGAAGTCCAATCTGGTAGCCAGGTTTCCATCGAGAGTTTAACCTCCCTATAAAGCCCTGTACTGAATAACCCTTGAAACCCCCGTCCTATTACTGAAACATGGAGCGTAGTTCCCCTACAGTTTTGCTGTCTTTCATTAATCATTTTTCTGAAGAACATCCACTGGTGGCAAGAAAATGACACATATAACGCCATAAGCATTTCGGTGCAATGAAAACAATAACGGAAAGCAAAACCACAAAAGAAAAAAGTAAAAGAGAAAAGAGAAAACAACAGTATACACAAAAACAACGCAAAAACTGAACAAAACGCAGAGAAAATATCAAAATAAAAAAAAATCGCCCAGTGATACAAGACTGACGATGCATTCTTGTTTGGTTAAGTAATTGCCTTTAACCTTTTCCAGTTCCCCCTTTCTTTTTTTTCTCCCTCTTTTTATTTCCTTTGTCACTTGTTTTCCTATCATCTCTCCTCCCTCCCTTTTGTATTATCTAGCTGTCTGTCTGTCTGTCTGTCTGTCTGTCTCTCTCTCTCTCTCTCTCTCTCTCTCTCTCTCTCTCTCTCTCTCTCTCTCTCTCTCTCTCAGGTGAGCGATGGTTGTCCTCATTATCTGCGTTCCTTCTCATCCCCCCTCTCTCTCTCTCTCTCTCTCTCTCTCTCTCTCTCTCTCTCTCTCTCAGTTTATAGGTAAAAGGTCACTGCATTTCCTCTTTCGTCTGTCCTATAAGAATTTCCACGCAATCTTTTCACCAATCAGTCTATGGTGTGTGTGTGTGTGTGTGTGTGTGTGTGTGTGTGTGTGTGTGTGTGTGTGTGTGTGTGTGTGTGTGTGTGTGTGTGTGTGTGGGGGGGTAGAGGAGAGTTGACTTCTATTCTACCTTTTCACACGATACACATTTTTTTTTTTTTTTATAATGAATGGGACTCCTGTAAGCTGGTATATGGATTTTTTTTATTTGTTTTTTCTTCTGTCCATCTTCTTAAAAAAAAAAATAATGTGGGTTTTATCTCTCACCACATCTCGGAATTTTTTCTTAGGGGGAACAATCTTGTGGGCTCCGGCCTTTGGTTTTTTCTTCCTTGCATAAAAAAAGATAACCTCGTTGAAGGCCAAAAGCGTATCTTGTTATCTGTTATTTCTTATCTACAGCTCAGAACTTCCTAGTACAGAGGAGTCAACTAAAAGTCTAAGTAGATACGGAAGGAAAGCATGAGTAAACATTATAAACATTATATTCCAACCACTATTAACAGGTCATTCGAGGTCACTCAGCTAGATACACAAAGACATACACAGAAATCTTAGCTTTCCATTTCCTACTCATCCTGCCACACACTGTACCACGCACTTATTTCCTTCCGTTGCACAACCATAATATACTCAGAACTTAAGGACATTGGCCCCTACTCCCGTCGGTTAAGGAAGCTCCCTAACAGTTTTCTTCCTTAGTGATTTATTTTTGGGTACGGTTGCTTAATATCCTTTCATATGTTATTTATGCAGAGTATCACGACATTGGAAGGAGTTATGTAACACAGAAGAGGGCACTAAGTGGAAATACACGTAATAAGTCGCTTAAGAAAAGTAGGTAAGGAGCATCCTCCGCCGACGAGAATACAGGACGTTGGCCTACCTTTTTGTCGCCCTCGTTATCTCCTCTTCCCTCCTCTTCTTCCTCCTCCTACTCCTGAAAAGAACATATATATTATTCCCTACACAGCTGAGGGGGTAAGGGACGTATTTAGGTGTAGGAGGGGGGGGGGGTGGCTCCAAGTAAACATCTTTGGGTCTGAAAGGAGGAAAGGAAGAAGAGTGAAGGAGGTAGGCAAAGACATATAACAATTTTACAAGGAACTCATTTAATTTCTTCAATATCATTCTTTTTTTATCATAAGACAATTCAACTCAGCATGGGAGACACGTTTCAGAATTTAACTGGCAAAGGTAAATACAGTCTTAATTAACCTATCCAGTCCAAAAGGTTTCCCTAAGCTGCAAAAATTGTGTGCTCAGTACCTACAATAAACAAAAAAAAAGAATAAGGCCGGTGAAGGAAGGGAATTTGAACAACATACAAAATATAGAATGATGTAAAGAAAGAAATATCAGACTTTTAAAACCAACTTCCTTCCACTCCATTCCATCCTCCTACACTATACCCACCCCATACCTACTTACCCTCCCATTATGCTCCTTTACTCCCTCACACACTCCTCTCCCCTTCCAATCTCTCTCAGTTAAATTTGCTCTTTCCTCTCTCATTCCACATCCTCTCACTCTTCATGTTCTCCCTCTCTCACACTCTTCTCTTTCACGTTCCTTCCACCCACACTCCCTCCTTCCATCCATACTCCTTCCTTCCAGCTACATTCCTCCCTTTTTTCCACACTCCTTCCTTCCTTCCACGCTTCCTCCTTCCTTCCTTCCTTCCACACTTCCTCCTTCCTGTCCTCCCTCCCTCCCTCCCACCCACTCCCCTTCCTTCCTCCCACCCATCTAACACCCCCCTTCTCCCCTCCCACACCTCTCCAACTCCTCTTCCTTCCTCCCACCCACAATCTCACACTCCCCTTCCTCCCTCCCACACCCTCTCTCACTCCCCTTCCTCCCTCCCTCCCACACCCTCTCCCTTTCCTCCCTCCCACACTCCCTCCCATGCTCACAGCGGGGTTCGTAATAGCCAAAGGGAAGTTCTCGAAAGAAGTGAATAGGGTCATTTTAGGAAATGAGATGGGGTGTTGTGAGTTTAATATTCACTATTTCTCTCTTGACCACTTCATTAAAACTCTCTCTCTCTCTCGATATACTGTATATGTATATATATATATATATATATATATATATATATATATATATATATATATATATATATATATATATACAGTATATGTATGTATGTACGTAGGGGAAGGCCAAGGATGAGATGGAGGGATGGAGTGGAGAGGTATATGAGAGAGCGGGGGTGTGAACTGGGACCAGGGCAATGAAATGGCGGAGGACAGGGCAACATGGAGGCGATTTGTTTGTGGCCACCCATTATGGGATTAAGGCGTCTGACAATATATATATATATATATATATATATATATATATATATATATATATATATATATCACATCGTCTATCTGCCCCATATGTCTATCAATTTATCCAAGGAAGAGGAAACTGTTGAAAGAGAGAGAGAGAGAGAGAGAGAGAGAGAGAGAGAGAGAGAGAGAGAGAGAGAGAGAAGCAAGGAAGGCCAACGCGAGGCTTCTTTTTTCGTTTTGACAATTTTTCTTTGACAAACTTTAAATCGAAAAAAACAATGACAAAGTTGCCAGAAATGCTTTGTTCGGCCGATTTTTTGGAGTGGAAGTATAATTAAGTTTGATCAGGGAAAGAGAGAGAGAGAGAGAGAGAGAGAGAGTCGCTTGATAAGGGAGGTACACGATAGTGAATAGTTCGTTCCAAAAAAATGGACAGTGACAAAAAGTAATCTACTCCTCTCTCTCTCTCTCTCTCTCTCTCTCTCTCTCTCACCAGAGCCTCTCATTATCTCACTCGCTCTCGAAAAATAGGATCACACTTTTTTCTCCTCTCTCCATTCTTCTTCCCAAACCTTCCTCTCTCTCTCTCTCTCTCTCTCTCTCAACTTCTGTGCTTCTGAAACTTTTGTAATTAGCGAGCAAGTCTTTCAATAAATATTTAGGGAGGAGAAAGAAAATGAATTGTACGGTCTGTGTATCTATGTAAGTTTCTCTCTCTCTCTCTCTGCCTGTCCGTCCGTCTGTCTGTCTGTGTGTCTGCCCGTCAGTCCGTCTGTCTGCCCCCCCTCTCTGTAACTCTCTCTCTCTCTCTCTCTCTCTCAAACTATTTCCCCTCCAGTTCACTCAACATTCTCTCCGCACTTTTTAGGCAGGAGAGGAAAGAAAGGGAGAGAAAACAGATTGCAGAGAATAAGGTGGAAGGAGAGGGGAAGAAGGAGGGAAGAGGAAGAGGGAAGATGAGGGGATGGACGAGGGGAAGGGGGAAGAGGGAAGAGGAAGGGGACGAGGGAGAGAAAGAAAAAAAGGAGAGAATGAGGGACGAGATGAGAGGAAGGGAGGGGGAGAGGGAGAAGGAAAGGGAATGGGGAGAGGAGAGGAGGAAAAGAGAAAAAGGAAAATGGAGGAAGAGAAAGTGGGGGAGGAGATGTAAAAATAACTGAATTCTGTGGATGGTGAGAGGTGAGGGAGGGATGGGAAGGAGAGATGAGAGGGAAGGAGAGATGAGGGAGGTAAAGAGGGACGGGGAAGGGGGAGAGGGGAGGAAGTAATAAGGGATGGAGCGAGAGGGGAGAGTGGAGACAGGGACGGGAAAGAAGGAGAGGACAAGAGGGAGACCGAAGACAGGGACGGACAGATGGAGGGGGAAAGAGAAATAGGAAGGGAGGGAATATGGGAGAGGGAAAGTCGGGGAGAAGGAGGAAGGGAGGGAGGGAGGGAGGGAGGGAAGGGAGGAACCAAGGAGCGAGGGAGAGAGGCGACGGAATTCCCCAAGAAAGCTGAAAAATGCGAATGTAATAAGGTGGGCGGTGGAATGGAGAATGAAGGACAAAATGGAAAGAAGGAAGGAAGGTAACAGAAACAGGGAGAAAAATGGGAAGAATATGGAGAGAAAGCCGGGAAAAGCTGGAGAAAAAGTGAAGAAAAGGGAGAAGAGAAAGGATAATAGAGAGGAAAGGTAGGGGAGGGGGAAGAGAGAGGAAGGAGGGAGTGGGAAAGAAGGGAGGGCGTGAGGAAAAGGGGAAAGCGTGAGGATATAAAGGGAGGGCATGAGAAAAAAAAGGAGACTCTGGAAAAAAACGTCCATTCAACATCAGACAGTGAGAGAGAGAGAGAGAGAGAGAGAGAGAGAGAGAGAGAGAGAGAGAGAGAGAGTTATGACTACCGTAAAAGGTTCTCTTTGGTAATTACTTGGTCTTATTGCCTTTCCTAGTCTTTTAAATCTGGTCTTAAAAGGCTTCTTCTTCTTCTTCGTCTTCTTCTTCATCTCCTCCTCCTCCTTCTCCTTCTCCTTCTCCTCCTTCTTTTCCTTTTTATTATTATTATTATTATTATTATTATTATTATTATTATTTTCATTTCTACCACTACTACTACTACTATTACTGCTACTTACACTCCTCTGGCCACACTATCTATACTTCTTTCACCTTAACTCGGCCCAGATTTTCGTCCTTTTGTAGCTTATTTCACGTAACTCAGTGGCAGAAAATGACAATGCTACGGGTGCATATCATTTCCACAGCACTTCTTCGTGACTTGCACCATATTTTAGGGTTAATCTATTGCTACAATCCAGCATTCAAGATAGAGAGATGGCAGTTTTAGGCCAAGCTGAAGAAAAAAGAGCAGAGTAAGGACTTTTAGGTCAGCGATGTCTGTGTATCTATGTAACTTGCTAACACGCCCACGCACCCTCTCTCCTTCCACTCCCTTCGCCCTTCTTTACACCTCATTACACTCCTCCCTCTCTCTCTCTCTCTCTCTCTCTCTCTCTCTCTCTCTGTGCCGCCAGCCAATCTCCTGCAAACCGAACGTAATAAACTCCTAAACTCCTTCGTCTCTTCATTTTCCGAACAGCATAAATTCTACACGCTCTCTCGTAATATTGCCAGCACCTTCAATTCTACACACTCCACTAACCACCCTTTGAAACCCAGGAAAATAAGGCACATTTCTCGCCTCATTTCCTTAACAACTTCATTTCCACACACTCCACTCATCAAAATTTTAAGATCACACAGAGAACACAGCATTCTCCATTTTCATTCTTCCAACAATATCAAATCTACACAGTCCACTTATCAACATTTCAAAACTCACAATACTAGGGCTCTTTCCTCACCTCATTTCCCCTTAACAGTTTCATTTCCACGCACTCCTTTTTCAACCTTTCATGACCACACCACGAATACGGCTTTTCACATAATTTCCCTATCAACACCAACCCTACACACTCCACTAATCAATCTCCCGAGCCCAGAACTACGTCTCCTCATTTCCCCCTCCCTCATCATCTTCATTTCCACATGCTCTCTCCCCCATCGTCCACCTTTCATTTTCTCGGCACTTAATTCGTCTCCCGCCAACTTGCTGCTCAAACTTAATTCCGGGTTAACTTTCAGCTTCGTAAACGTCCCTCTGTTATGGTGGCAAAGTTAGTGAATTGCTTTTGTGAATGTTTTATGTCACACTTTCCTCATTGCGTTATTTCTTTCTTACTTTCTTTCTTTCTTTATTCGTTTCTTTTTTCCTTCCTATGTTTCTTTCTTCCTTCCTTCGTTAGTTTCTTCTTTCCTTCGCTCTTCCTTCCGTTTGACAATCCCAAACTCCCCCCTTGTCTCCTAACATTCATTCCTTTTTTCCTTCTTTCTATTTTTTTTTTTTTTTGCTTATTCTAATCTCTCTCTCTCCTTTCTTTCTTTTCTGTCTATTTATCTGTCCTTCTCTTCTTCCATCCAACCCATTCTATCTTCCTTCTTCCTTCGCTTACTCCTTCCTTCCTTTCCTCCTCCCTTATATCTATCTGTCTATTTATATTTTCTTTAATTTCAGCCTATTCTACCTCCCTTCTTTACTCACTCACTCCCCTCCCTCCCTCCCTCTCTCCTTCCTTCCTTCCTCCCTTCTTTCATTTTTTTTTCTTTTTTTCCTTCGCCCATGAAAGCTTTTCTACCTCCCTCCATTCCTCCCTACTTCTGTCACTCCTTCCTCTACCTCCCTCCTTCCTGCCATGTCTCCCTCCGTCTATCCTTCCCTCCTTCCTTCTTTTCTTTTACGATCCCTTTTTCTCTCCCTCCCTGTCTCTCTCTTCCACTCCCTCCCTCCTCCCTTCATTCATTCCTTTTTTCTTCTGTCCACCCCTCTCCCCTTTCCTACTTCCTTTCTCCTTCACTCCGCCCTTCGTCCCTCCCTCCCTTCCTTTCCTTCCTTCCTTCCTTCATCTACATACCTAACTTTCAACTCCTCGCCTCTAGTTGTCTCATGCTGACTTCATCTCAACTCACAACAAAGACTAACATGCTCAGAACGAGAGGGACACAGATGATTAAAACTGTGTGGGATGATGATGATGATGACGGTCCTCTCTCTCTCTCTCTCTCTCTCTCTCTTCCATGTCATTTTTCTCCATCTCTCTTTCTCTTGCTCATTTCTTTCTCATTTTCTCTTTCTCCCCTCCCTACTTTATCTCCGGTCTATGTTTCTAAAATGTGAGAGGAAACAAGAGAAAGGAAAGACGACAGAGAGAGAGAGAGAGAGAGAGAGAGAGAGAGAGAGAGAGAGGAAGATGGGGTGGTAAGGTGGAAGTATCTAGTGAGGCAGGCGAGGTGGACGGGAGGAGGATGGAGAGGGGGAGAGGAGGCGTGAGAGAATGAAAACAGACCTGAGGAAAAGAGGGGGGGGAAAAAAAAGGAAGAGGAAAAAGGAAATGAAGATGATGATAAAGGTGGTGGTGGTAGTGATGATAATGGTGGTGATAGTGATGGTGGTGATGATACAGACTACACCTTTAAAGAAATCCAGCCTACATCTTCCAGCAAGGTGTACGAGCCCGACACTAGGCTACCGTAGCTGAAGGGAGCATATTAATTTCTGTCGTGCAACAGGCCCAAGTCCCTCATGATCGAGGTGTTCATTTTAAAAGCCTAAGGACTCCAATCGACGCACACAATATCTCGCCTTCATCCCTATTAAATCCTTAGACTATCAGAGCATCACACATACAGTAACGGTATATTATTAAGGACGTTTTAATGGCTACTGGAACATGATTTTATTCACCTACTGGAAAAACCAGCGATTAGAAAACACAGCATTACAAAACCATTTCATTTATATAACTTTCTCAGGTGTGAGATAACACTTGTTATCGCCTGCCTAGCGAGATGTCAGTGTGTCGGTGTGTGTGTGTCTGTTACCAAAATACCTCAAAATCAGGTGGGAAAATTGTATCAAATCTGTGTGAGCAGTATCCCGGGATATGTGGCTTGAACTGATTACACATTGGCGTAGCTGCCATGATATGCCTCCGATTGCGATACGCATTCGTGGGTGAATGTTTTGGCTGTCCTATTCCAGATGATCGTAATACAAATATAACCCCACTCATCCAAACGGTGCAGGTAAACAAGCTCATTTTCTCGCAATATCAAGAATTTCCCACTCGCCCATTTTCAAAACAAGGCATGTAGTTGCAGCTGATGGCCGCTAGATGGCAAACGCGTCCCCTGGTTAAACTTAAATTCTCCACTAAGTGTGTAGTCCCTTCAGTATATAGCCCCAAACCTCATCACTGTCCTGTTATCACCGAGAAAAGTGTTAGGTGTGGGGTGATGATATTTTAAAACGAGAGCTAGGAGGAGAGGAGGGAGGAAAGAAAACAGTGGAGGAAATGAGGAGGAAGGGATGAAAACGGTGGAGGAAATGAGGAGGACGAGATGAAACAGTGGAGGATACATAAGAAAGAAGGGAAGAAAAAAGTGAAGAGGAAGGGAAGAAAATAGAGGAGGAGGAGGTGGAGGATGTGAGAGAGAGGGTGCGGTGGAACTAGGTTCGGGAAGGAAAAAAACTGAGAAGGAAGTGGTGAGAGAAAAAAGGGGTGAGGCGTAAAAAGGGAAGGACCAGAAAATAATGAGAGGAAAAGAAGTAAGGAGGAAGGAACGAGGTCACGGAGAGGAAGAAGAAAAAGGATGGAGAAGGGAAAATAGGCGAGCAGAATAGTAAGAAAAATAAATGGAGGAAAGTTAGTAAAGACGAATAACTAGAGCAGGAGTAAAAGAATGAGGGAAAAATGAGAAAATACATGAAGAGAAAAAATGAGAAAATTACAGAAAAATACGAAAATGGTAAAAGAAAAGAAACAGAAAAATAAGAGAGCATATGTAGAATAATGTGAGAAAATACAGGAAAACAGAAAAATAAGGAGAAAAGACAATAATACGAAAATGAAAGTACGGGAAAATAAGAGACAATATGAAGAAAAATATCAGCAAATGAGGGAAAATAAGCTGAAAAATAAGAGAAAATACAGAAAAAAGAAAGAGTAAAACATGAAAGAGGAAGCGAAGGGAAAGAGACAGAAATGTTGTCCAATAAAACTTCTGACTTGGTCTATAATTTTCCTGTGTGAAGTTCCTGCCTGAGGCCACGGCAAGGGGGGGGGGGCAGGAGTAAGAGGGGGAGGGGACGGAGAGGGTAGGAAGAAAGGGAGGAGGGTGGGAGGGAGAGGGAAAGGGGTAGAGATGGGAAATGGGAGAGAAGGAGTGTGTTATAGGGATTAAGAGGAGTAGGGGGAGGATGGAGGGGTAAAGAGATGGATGGAGGAAAGGAGAGAAAAGTGAGACGGGAGAGAGGGAGAGCATGAAAGGAGAAAGAGGAAGAAAAGGGAGGGAAGGAAGAAATGCAGGAAGACAGAGGGGAAGGAAGAAATGCAGGAAGACAGAGGGGACGGAAGAGGGGTAGGATCAGAGACACAAATAAAGGGAGGAGGGGGGAGAGAGACGATGGAGGGGGAAAGAGGGGGGACTTTTAAAGGTATGTGAACTGTACTAATCACATTCACCAAATAAATAAAACAAAAAATCCTTGCAAATAAAATACATACGGAAATAAAAATCAATGCAAAAAACGCGAAACCGAATATTTTAAAAGAAAAGAAAACGACAAAAAAACAACGGCCGTACTTATGCCTCAAAGAAAAAAATAACACACAAAGCCGATTTTTTCGATAATTATTGAAACGCGTTAAGATTATAGTTTGATTTTTTCTCTCTATATCGTTATTAACTAAGCCATAATCTAGTCAGCGTCGAGGTTTCTTTGCACTTCTTCGTGACTAGTTCTTTGTGCATAGGGTTGGTTAGTATGTTGTTCATTGTTAATGGAGAGAGAGAGAGAGAGAGAGAGAGAGAGAGAAGAGAGAGAGAGAGGAACCTAAATATATACAGACTGATAAATAAACAGATACACATTTGGACAGACAGAGAGACAGATGGACAGAGAGATAGACAGATGGACTGAACAACAATGATGGGATGATTGTGATGGAGCATTACCATGAGTCGTTCAGTGATTTACCACCCATAAAACACGATATGAGGGCACCAAAACACACACACACACACACACACACACACACACACACACACACACACACGAACTGATTATATGTAATAGGCAATATGTGGACAATCTCTCTCTCTCTCCCTCCCTCCCTCCCTCCCTCCCTCTCTCTCTCCCTCTCTCTCTCTCTTTCTCTGGGTCATTTGAGAACGTAACAGCTTTCCCTTTTATTGGATTTAGAGGTCAATAAGGTCGACTGCACGTGGCTTTATTGATGAAAATTCCATCTTAATGACTATGGGCTCCACTCGAAAGGGGGGGAGAGGGACAGGTGTAGGTACGGTGTGTGTGTGTGTGTGAGTGTGTGTGTGTGTGTGTGTGTGTATGTGTGTAAATATCGGGACTTGAGCCTCATCACTTGTTCCGTCCACGCTTGAATGGAAAACGCGACGGATGTGGACATGGGAGCAGACTGACATGGTTGAATATAAAATACACATAATAAAATACACATAACATCCACCAGGGTCAAAATAAAACATGTATTATTTCCAAAAACGACAAATAAACACATCTTGGCAAAGGACAAATTAAACATCTAAAAAGCAAGGCACAAAGCAAAATTAATATTATATCAAGAATGGACAAAATAAAATCCAAACTTTACCGACACGTGACACAATAAAATTCAAATTATTTCGAAAAAGAAAAATGAAAAAAAAAAAAAAAAAAAACATGTTATAGAAGCTAAGCAACAAGGGACAATACAGAAAAAATGAGAAAACTAAAAAAAAAAATAATATGCTATTACTAAGAGGAGAAGAAAGTTAGCCATAACCTACTTTGTAAATTTCGGGTCTCAAATAAAAGATAATATGGCTTTCTTTTTCTTTTTTTTTTTTTTTACGAAGATTCCTTTATTAATTCAACCACTTATTTACCGTGACATCTAGGCTATTTTTTCGTACTTCAGATTATTTTTCTCAGCTTAGGGGAGACTTTTCAAACTGGAGGGGTCAGATAAAGCTTTCATGAACCAAGTTACTATATAGATGCTTTTCCCACGAGTAAATTATTTCATGGGCAGAAAAAAAAAAGGAAAAAATAATAAAAAAGAGACGTTTTCTGGGTGAGAGTTTAGTAGAGTTTTAAAAGCCAATGTGTCTTTCAGTTGAACAAATCTCTTGTCGTTTTTTAGTCTAATAAAACGAAAATAGACAAAACACAAACTTGTATACTGTGAAATAGCAAAGAGCGAAGCAGCAGCAGTATTGTTATTAATTTATCATCATCATTATTATTATTATTATTATTATTATTATTAGTAGTAGTAGTAGTAGTAGTAGTAGTAGCAGTAGTTGCAACCCCGGGCTCAACTGAACGTGAACCCGGTAGACTAGCGGATTACAGGCATAAGTTACCCTCCTGCAATCCACATGCCTCCTAGTAGTGGATGAGGAGGGAGATGAGGGACCAGGTCACGGAGTAGCTCGGCCATATCAGTGCCACCACACGAAGGCATCCCTCTCCTCCACCAAAAGTTAAGAGTCAAGATAAAATAGCAGTTATGACATCATGCCCGAGAATAAGGAACCTCAGAAAGTAAAAATAATTCTTTAATAAAATTGTGTAACTGATTGAAAGTCTGTCTGCTAACCTGTTTTTATTTTTTAACGATTTATTTATTTATTTATCGTCCTGATTATTTTGCATTTCACAGATGATTTGGTTTTTGGAAATGCTGAAGTATGTGGATTTTCTTTTTTTTTCTTTTTTTTTTTTGTGACGGGTTCGTTGATCTTGTTGTCTCTTTTCCTAATCAATTATTTTCTGTTATTCCTCAAGTGGCTCCCCCTTCCCCCCTCCTCTCTCTCTCTCTCTCTCTCTCTCTCTCAGTTCCTGGTTCTGTCCCTCTAACCTTCCCTCCCTTCCTCCATATGTTCTGTTAATTTCCCTCTCCCTCTTCCTTCCTCCCTCTCTCTCCCACTTCTTCTCCCTCTCCCTCTCCACTTTTGTCTCTCTTTTTCTCCCTCCCCCTATCCCTCCCTCTCTCCCTTCAAATGTTCTGTTAATCTCCCTCCCTGCCTCCCTCCCGTCTCTGATTGTGTCTCATCCTCCCTCCACCTGTCTTGTTAACCTCCCTCACCCTTCCTCCTTTCCTTCTCCCACCCTTCACCTCTTCTCCCTCTCTCCCTCATTCTCTTCCCTATCTCTCTCCCTTCCTCTCTCCTTCCACCGCCTTTCCTTCCTTCAGACCTCTCTCTCTCTCTCTCTCTCTCTCTCTCTCTCTCACTGTTACTCCCTCCCTTCCTCCCTCCCTCCCTCCCTCCTTCTCTACGACCTATTTTTTGCTCCCCCTCTTCTTTAGTAATTCCACTCCCTCTCCCTCCACTTCCCCCACATCCTCCTATCTTTTTCCTCCTTCTCCCTCCCTTTCCCTCCTCTCTCTCTCTCTCTCTCTCTCTCTCTCTCTCTCACGCCCTTTCCCTCCATCCTTCACCTGCCAAGCACAAGAAAGCAAAAATATATTGATTTATACATGACGCATTCCTCCATTCTTCATCTCCCCCCCCCCCTGCTTTTTGATTAATGTGCCCTCTCTCTCTCTCTCTCTCTCTCTCTCTCTCTCTCTCTCTCCCTCCCTCCCTCTCTCTCTCTCTCTCTCTGATGGCTCTTGTTGGCTAAATAGGGAAGGATCACATTGTTTTGACGTTTCCCAATCCCCTTCCCCCTTCCCCTTCCTCTCCTCCTCCCCCTCCCCCACCCACTATTTTTCTCTCATCACCTCCCTTCCCCTCGTCCCCCTCTCCTCCTTCTCCCTTTCTGGCTCTCCCTATCTCTTCCTCTCCCCCCCCCCTCCGTCTCACTCCCCGTTCCATTGTTTTGTCGTCTAAATTCTCCTCCCCTTATACCCCTTTCCTTCCTCTCCCTTTTCCACCACTTCCTCCCTCCTTGTTCCTCTCCTTCCTCTTCCCCTCTCCCCTTCTCCCTAAACTCACTTCATCATTTCTTCTCCCATTCTCCTCTGTCCACTTTTCCTCATCTTCCCCTCTTCCCTTTTTGTCTTGTTCCCCCTCCCTCCTTCAAATTTCCCCTCCCCATTTTTCCCTCCTTCCTTCATTTCTCCCCTCCTCCTCTTTCTCCCCCACCCTCCTTCCCTCCCTTCCCTCTCCCCATCTCCCGTACCCCTCTTTCTCCTTCACCTTCCTTCCCTTCCCTCTCCCCATCTCCCCTCCTCTACATTCTCCCCTCCGTCCTTCACTTCTCCCCTCCTCTCCATTCTTCCCTCCGTCCTTCACTTCTCCCCTCCTCTCCATTCTTCCCTCCGTCCTTCACTTCTCCCCTCCTCTCCATTCTTCCCTCCGTCCTTCACTTCTCCCCTCCTCTCCATTCTCCCCCTCCCTCCTACACTTCCTCCCTCCCCATCTCCCCTTCCCTCCCCTACTCTCTCATGCTGCCCTCATGTTCTCTTTTAGCGACCCCTCCGACCCCATGTCATTTTCCTGCCCTCCCCCCACCTCTCTCTCTCTCTCTCTCTCTCTCTCTCTCTCCTTGTTCCTCTCACTTGCTGTACTTTTTGTCTCCCCTCTCTTTCCCCTCTTTCATTCTTTTTTTTTTTCATTTTCCTCTTGAGTCTCCTCCCTCCCCCTCTTCTCCTCCCCAACTTTCTCACTTCCTCACCACCTCCTTCCTTTTTCCTCTCTCATCTCTCATTCCCTCCTCCCACCCTTCTCCCCTCCCCTACCCCTTCCTCCCTCCCCCCCTTTCTTCTCTGTTATTGCTTGTGTCCTCTATCCTTCCCCCCCCTCTCTCTCTCCCTCTCTCTCACACACACACACATACACACACACACACACACACACACACACACACACACACACAGGCTTACACAAAAGCCAATATCAGTTAATATTATGCTCTCCACTCTTCAGTCAAGTATCAATACCAAGACCTCCACAGTTAATAATGTTGCCTTCCTAGCTCCTTGGTTCTGTTAATTTTAGCACAAAAAAAAAAAAAAAAAAAAAAAAAAAAAAGAGAAAGAAATGATAGATTTAATTTCATAAATGTATATCAACACGGATTTATTCAAGGACAATCCTGCCTCAAAAACATATAATTTTTTCAAAGGTCTCTGAGACAACAGACAGGGATGAAAATTACATTATTGATCTGGATTCTAATAAAGCTTTCGATAGCGTTCCACAGGAATGGTCAGTTGGGAAGGTTCGAGCATACAATATAAACGGTGATATCCTGAAATGGACAGAATCCTGGCTAAAGGGACGAAAGCAGAGTTTTATTAAATGGTACTGAGTCGGACTTGGGACTAGAAACTAGCGGTGTGCCACAGGGTTCAGCACTCGATCCCTTATTTTATAATATATATATATATATATATATATATATATATATATATATATATATATATATATATATATATATATATATATATATATATATATATATATATATATATATATATATATATATATATATATATATATACTTTGACATCACTAACAGTATTAGCAAATTTGCCTGTGACACAAAAATAAGACGTGTCAATAGCTCAAATGACAACTGTGTCAAATTTTAAAAGGGCCTCGATATCTTGTTCAGATGATCTAATGATTGGCAAATGGAATTTAGCGCAAAAAATGTAAAGTCCTTAATGTAGGAAAGGCCATCCCAGATGTTAGAGACAACCTAGATATAAAAAAAAATAATAATAATAATAATAAATCGGAATGCGAGAGAGATCTAGGAATCATGGTTGGAAATGGCTTTTAAAAAGGGGAACAGTGAATTAATGCGAAGTATAATGCAACTAGGGTCCAAGAATTTATTTCGTGATGCGTGAGCAAGACATCTAAAGTAATACTGTACGTTTACTTAGCACTTGTAAGACCACATTCAGACGACGCCTTGCAATTTTGGTGTCCGTACGATAGAAGGAAGATATATTTGTCAGAAAATGAACAGAGATGAACGACAAAAATGAAACAGTATTGAAAAAATGCACTCTATTGCTCTCAAGATGAAGGCAGTTAAAGAAAATCGCCTGAAAAAACAGTCTGCAAGAAACAATAATAAGAACGGGGAAAAAAGTCACTGAGCTATAGAAGATTAAAGAAAACGGATCTGAACTGTATGGGAGAGGAGGGGAGACTCTGCTACTCTC
>NC_137045.1:14942198-14954698 GCF_032717465.1 Coenobita brevimanus | reverse complement strand
GGCGATGCTGGTGATGAGTGAGAGACTAAGACAGTGTGATAGTGAGTTAGGATTAGTGTCGAAAACTGTGAAAGTGAGTGGGTGTGATTGTGATGGTAATGAGAGTGACTGGGATGGGTGGTGAGAGTAAGTGAAGGTGACTGAGTAGGTGGGGAGAGTGAAAGAGAGTGTGGAGGTGGGTGAGAGTTAGCTTTGATGACTGAGAGAGTGAGTGAAGATGAGGCTGATGATGAATGACAGGAAATACATAAGACTGTGATAGTGAAAGTGAATGAAGGTGACTGTGATGGCAACTGAGTGTAAACGATGGTGATTATGATAGTGAGTAAATGAATGAGAGAAAAGGTGATAAAGAGTGAATGAGAATGAGTATGGCAGAATGTGAGTGAGTGAGTGTGATTGTGGAAGAGTGATTGAGCGAGATTATGACGGTGAAATTGCACGGAGGTTGACAGTGTGAATGACTGTGACTGAGTGTCGTAAATTGTGGTGGTGACGCTGTGATGAAATGTGTGTGTGTGTGTGTGTGTGTGTGTGTGTGTGTGTGTGTGTGTGTGTGTGTGTGTGTGTGTGTGTGTGTGTGTGTGTGTGTGTGTGTGTACGGTATGTATTTATTTTTATTTTTAACCCTTAACACAGAACACCCACCCAGTTTTTGTAATAAAATTCAATAAAATCAGATCTCTTTACTGACCATTCCTCTAAAACCACTTTCTCTCACGCAAGCTTTCGTTCACTCGCCACTTGCATTCCTCCCTCGGCATCCCAAACACCAAACACCGCTTTTCTGTTTTTCTGTTGTCACTTTTTCGCTGCTCTTTTGGGATTCTTCTCGTCTTTTTCTCGTTCTACTTTGCCATTTCTCGCGCTTTTTGTTCTCTCTCTCGACTTTTCTCACTTTTATTCTTTCGTTTTATCTTTTCTCCTTGTTTTTCTGTTGTTTTTCCGCTTTTTTATCAGATTTTTTATTATTTACAGTTTTACTTCGCTATTTCTCGAATGTTTTCTCTGTCCCTTCCTCGCCTTTCCACACCTTTTCTCTCTCCCTCGCTTCTTCTTCATCTTCTTCTTCTTCTTTTTTACTTATTTACTCTTGCCTTCTAACTTATTATGTTCAGATTCAAGAGTTGCTTTTTTCGTTGTTGTTAATATTCGTGTTTTTTTTTTCTCGCCCTTTGTTGTCATTCCAATAATATCCGTGTGTTTTTCTTACCGTTTCCTGTTATTCCATTATTGCTTTGTGTTTGAGCTGCTATTTCGTTAGTATTTATTGTGTGTTTTAATCGCTATTCTCTTATTACTCCTCCCTTTAAGACGTTTATTCCTCCCTTTATGACAGTTTTTCCTCCCTTTTATGAGTTTTTTTCCCTTTGACAGCTTTTTTTTCTTTCATTTATGACAGTATTTTCTTCCCTTTATGACAATTTTTCCTCCCTTTATGACACTTTTTCCTCCCTTTATGACCGTTTATTTTCCTCCGTTTCTGGCAATTTCTCCTCACTTTATAACAGTTTATTTTCCTCCCTCTATGTCACTGTATTTTTCCACCCTTTATAGCGGTTTGTCCTCCTTTTATGGCAGTTTATTTCTCTCCCCTTTAATGACGGTTTATTTTTTCTCTCCCTTTATGGCAGATTATTTTTCCCTCCCTCTATTTCTCGTTTTTTCTGTTAATTTCGACGCTTTGTTTTCATCTCCATATGGGAACGCTGGAGGGGCGGTGTGTGTACCATTTGTTGACTTCCGCTCAAAAAATAGACTGAAAATGCTGTACTGTGTGTGTGTGTGTGTATGTTTTTTTTTTTATGCGAGGAAGAAGGAACCAAAGGCCATGAGCCCGCAGTAACAGTTCCCTCCAAGAGGATATGGTGATCAGTGTGTGTTTGTGATGGGATATTGGAGTGTGTGTGTGTGTGTGTGTGTGTGTGTGTGTGTGTGTGTAAGGATATGGTAATCAGTGTGTTTGTGATGGGATATTGGAGTGTAAGTGTGTGTGTGTGTGTGTGTGTGTGTGTGTGTGTGTGTGTGTGTGTGTGTGTGTGTGTGTGTGTGTGTAAGGATATGGTAATCAGTGTGTTTGTGATGGGATATTGGAGTGTAAGTGTGTGTGTGTGTGTGTGTGTGTGTGTGTGTGTGTGTGTGTGTGTGTAGTCGAATTATTAAGACTGTATGTATATGCTTGTTTCAGTACCGTTTTGTCGTTTCCGTTCATTTTAACTCACTCTTCATTCCTGTATTCCAATCATCTTCATTCTCAAAATTCTTCACCTCAGTTCATTTTTTTTTTTTAATCATCATCATCATCTTCTTGTTGCTGTTCTTCGTCTTCGTCTTCTTCTTCTTGTTCTTCTTCATCTTCTTCTCCTTCATCGTCCCATTGACTCCTTCATGCCACTATCTCCACCTTCCCAGTTTTTCATTCCACTTCCTTATTCTTTCATCCCCTCACTCCACTACCTCTGCCCTCTTTATTTTTCATTTCGTCTGTTCACTCCACCACACATACCCCGTTACCATGGCAACCTCTCCCATGCACATCCCCCACGCCTGTAATTACTAACATAAAAATAAATGGCTACACTTTATTAAACACCTGACCACTAAATAAATGGCTATCTGTCTGTGTCTATCTATCTACCTAACTATTAACCTATCTACCAAACTATCTTTCTCTCTATCACTATGACTATTTCTCCATTCACCCACTGATCCATCCATCCATTCACCAAGCTATCTATTTATCTATATATCTATTTATCTACCAATCAATCTTACTCCATTGATCCATCCACCCATTCACCTATCTACCTATCTATCAGTACAACGATCTGTGTCTGTCTATCTATTCAATCATCCATCTATCCATCTACCCATTCCCCAACCTATCTATTATTTCTCTATCAATCTCTATCTATCTATCCACTTTCCTCTTTATCTACTTATCTAGCAACACTTCACCACAGACGGACAGAATTACCCCAAGTCAACCTCCTTTCATTTCGTGATACCTGAACACAACGCGTTTTAAAAGAAAGAGAGACGAAGGAAGAAAGTTTTAGAGTTAAGCAGTTATGTTACGAATCTGTATATGAGAGACTGAGAGCACCGAAGAAGTCTTGTATTAGAAAGCTGGGCAGAGGAGGAGAAAATGTGTAGGTAGACGGGTGCTGTGTGCCTATGAGGGATTACTTTTAAAAAATAATAGAAAAAACAAGCAAAAAACAGCTAATTAAAACGAATTAAAATGTCAAAAACGAGCTCAAAATAACACAGAACGAAAATCAAAGAAATTAAAACAAAAGAATGACAAATCAGACAAGAAAAAATACATAAACAAAAGAAATTCGAGTTAAATCAAGCTAAACCGAAGAAAACAAAGTGATTACGAAAAAGAAAATGGGGGGAAGGGGGGACGAAATCAAATAATCAAGACCTGAAATCCCCCAAAACCGAAGTTGATCCGAGTAAATGCCATGGAGCCGAATCGGAAACGAGGCGAGTTAATAGAATGATACCAGGGTGGATTAAAACTGTGCCGACTTTGCCATGCCGCAGAAAGGTCCTCAAACTCCATTATAATTGGATAGATACATAGATAGACTGAGAGAGAGAGAGAGAGAGAGAGAGAGAGAGAGAGAGAGAGAGAGAGAGAGAGAGAAATAAAACGCACCAAAACGGTCACATGCACAAAACCTATTTATAACACAAAAGGTGTACCCGTACCTGACAGAATCGCTCCAAACTGCACCGTTCACACACACACACACACACACACACACACACACACACATACATTCGCATGCATACATATATACATACACGTACACCACATACATACACACTGTACACACACATGCATACATATACAAACATACATACATACACAAATACAAACATACATACTGTACATATACACATACATATATGCATACATACAACATACACACATGCACACACACACATACATATATACATACAACATACTGTACACACACGCACACACACATACATACATACATACATACATACACACAACACACGCACACACACACATACATACAGTACATACGCAAACAAACATCCATACACACACACACACACACACACACACACACACACACACGCTCGCGTGCGCGCTACTGCCCTAAATCCAAACCGAAAGCGAAAATAATTAACCTAATCAGGACTGCACCATTCCTCAAAAAAGAAAAAAAGGAAAAAGAAAAAACGAAAACCAGCATTTGAGGCTTAAACTAAATTTAAAAAAGAATTATAATTAATAATACAAAGCCTGCCCCTAAAAACAATGGAAGTAATTATAATAATAATGATGATGAAGATATAATACGAATACTAATACTAATAATAATACTAATGGGAAGGAGGTGAAAGAAAAATGATAAAAAATTATCAGATCTCTCCCCTTAAAAGCGAAAGAGTACAATAAATAATCTATAAAAATGAAAAAATCAATAAAATAAAATAAATCATGGCGTATCAAAAATGTATAATGGGCTGAGAGTACCGTGGAAAGAAAAAAAAAAATGCCGGACTGATGAAAGGCCGCGTAGGACCGGATTTTAGCTTTTACCGGTCCAACTCCGCGTCGCCGTTAAAACACACACACACACACACACACACACACAAACGTTTCCCCAAAATAAGATAAAAAAAAAATAAAACACAAATATACGCAAGCCAAATTTTTTCAGGATATCCCAGGGAGAGAGAGAGAGAGAGAGAGAGAGAGAGAGAGAGAGAGAATAGGGGTAAAGCTAAGTAAATGGCTTTTAATGGTACAAATAAACAAGACGACACAGGTAATTACAGAAACAAACAAATATAATTAACTTATTCCCGACATAGCCTAATACAAAATGAAAATAATTAAAATGAAAACTAAGAAAACGCTCTTAACCAATCGATTTTTAAGTTTTAACTTCGAAGCAAAAAAAAAAAAAAAAAAATGAACTGAGCACCCAACATCCATACACGATAGTCCACGTGCATGCATAAATATATACACAGAAACAATTAAATAAACACATACATAAATATAAAAACGACCAAATGAAATGAGAAAACCTGTAAGACGCACCGAACCAGCCGAAGTTTACCTTTTATCTTTTTGAAGCTTTGATCAAGGAGCTAAATAAAACATGCAACAATCAATAGCTCTAAAAATACAGTATATAAAAACAATACAAGTACAAAATAAATACTTGTAAATTAAAATACAGAAACAAACGAATAACTAAAAACAGAAAACCAAAACCAATAAAAAACAGCAAAAGAGTCGAAATTTTGCTTTTACCGGTTCGGAGCTTCGACTGGCTGGTATTGTTCCCGGGGTCGCTAATGGATCTGACGCTGCAACACTGGCTGGCTGGCTGGGGATTTTTTTTTTTTTTCGCCATTGCAGTAGTCGTCTTTGGCAACTGCATGAACCCCATGTTTGGCCAGGGTAATGCTATTCACTTTGCACACTGCCCCTGTAGTTTTGTTTTTCGCTTTTACTTTTCTTATTTTTTTCTCAGCAGATTTTTAGAATACTGTACTTTCAGGGTGTATGTCACTTTATAATGGTATTCCGTTAACACGCCGCCTCTTTTTTTTTAACATTTCATTTTTTCCAATCGCATTTTTTTTTCGGAGAAATTTTAGAATACTGTACTTCCAGGATGTTAATGTCACTTAATTATGCTATTCACCTTGCACGCTGCCTCTTTATTTGTATTTTTCGCTCTTTTTTTTTTTTATATATTCTGGTATTTTCCTTCCTTTTTCTATTCCCTCAGTACAATTTCAGAACTTTTTATTTCCGGCCATTAATTCCAATATGATAAGGTCTATTATGTTATTTTTTGCTCCTAACAGACAATTTTATTCCAGTTTAAAAGAGATCTGGTGGTGAGTTACAGACAAACGTCATGGACCAATTGCAATCATCCTCTGGCAATTGCACGAAGCTGTGTTTGGCCTGAGTGATGATATTTATTTTACATATTGCAGGCTCATTTTTTTTTATTTTTGACAATTTGGGGGGCTTCATTTTTTTTTTCCTTTTTTTTGGCTTTTTTTTCGGTACAGTTTTAGAGCAGTTAGGATGTTCATGTGACTTCAGAGGGTATATTACAGGATCTATGGGATTCAGAGACTTAACCCTATGGCGACGAAAGGCCACTGCTAAGTTGAAAAATCGTTTGGCGGTGGCAAAAAAATAAATAAATAAAATAAAAATAAATAAAAATACTCCTCGTAATGAATGTTTAATCCCTTCTGACTGCGGACGTCATTTCTATTTGTATATATACCTGTTATTTATTTATATTCTATCTATTTGTTACTACTGCACAATCTTGGTAATTACTTGAGATGGTCTGGCCATATGAAAAGAATGGAGATTGATAGACTAACTAGGAGAATGCATGTGAGTGAGGTGGAGGGGGAAGTGGGAGGGGGAGACCGAGGATGAAATGGGGGGATGCGGTGAAGTATATTAGACAGAGGGTGAATTAAGAGAGAGGGCAGCCTCACTGGTGACGACAAGGTGACATGAAAGCGATGTGCTTGTGGTTACCACTTCCAAGATTGTCGTCTGGCTACAAACAGACGGACAGAGAGATAGATAGATAAATAGACAGACAGATAGATAAACAGATAAAATATATATATATATATATATATATATATATATATATATATATATATATATATATAGAGAGAGAGAGAGAGAGAGAGAGAGAGAGAGAGAGAGAGAGAGAGAGAGAGATTAACCCCTTCACCATCAGCCATGTCCTTAAAACTGAAAAAAAAAAAAAAAAAAAAAAAAAATGCCTGTAGGTAGCAAGAAAAAAATCCTCCAGTTGAAGAAGGTAAATGAATAATAACAATAAAAAAAGAAAAGTTACCTTCCAGCGTCTCGTACTCAACGAAAGCCCTCGACACTATGAAACCGGGAAGGTAACAAAAGGCATTAAAAAAAAAAAAAAAAATGCGTGAATAACTGTGGCAGGGACGCAATGCGCCTTCCTACGCCACGAAGACACCTAAGCAGGGAACCTGACACCCTTTCAGTTCGAGTACAGTCCTGAAGAGGGACGCCTTCGTGTGGTGGCACCAATATAACCAGGCGGGTTCTCTGCCTGGTTATATAAACGTCCCTCAAATCCTTTCCTGTCCCCCGAAAAGACAGAAGACTGCAAGAGGATGGTAACTTCAGCCTGCAGTCCACCGAGTTCATGTTTCAGATGAACCTGAGGTCACAACTACTGTTGATCTTCCTCAGGATTATTTATTTATCTGTTTATTTGTTTATTTATTTATTTATTTTTTAAGGGCTGTAAAGGTCTCTCGGATGATTAAAGGATTTATCGATGGATCGAAGGTTGTAACTAACCACTCGTTCGAAAACTCCCTACCCTAAACAGAATAGCGATTTTGAGGAAACAAGAATATATATATATATATATATATATATATATATATATATATATATATATATAAAGCGTCATCGTGGTCAAGAATAATACCGTTAGACTTGAAAAAAATAATTCTGAGAAAGAAAAAAACTAAGTTTCTTGAGCCTTGCAATGGTTCAGTAAATAAATAAATAAATAAATAAAATCGATACCGTACCTCAAGACATTTCATACGCAAGAAAAAAAAGAACGAGAAGGAAATTACAAAGTAAAATAAAGGGATGGGAAAGAAATTAAAACAAAATAAAAGAAGACTACCCGTCCCCTGTGAGCCAGGTAGACTGTAAAAACAGAGCTAGATGAAAAGTTGACAATTATTTATCCATCCTGGATGACTGCCAATGCTGGTTGGGTGACATATGAACTCAAGTTGTGACTCTAAACAACGTTTATTAACAATTTTTCCTTCTACAATTAATACTTTCTGAAATTTGAGTTTTCGACACGGACAGACACACACAGATACATTTCGTACAAAAATAATGATCATCGACTTCGTCCACCTGGCTCAAAAAAGAAAATGAACCGTCGCAACAAAGAACGTCGTACCCAAGAAAGCCTGCGTAAATAACTCTCGTACGCAGAAAGGCCGGATCTTAAGGACCAACGCTTAAGCAAATACATCCGCTACGCACTAAAAAGGGCTTCCAAGAGTACATACCCCTTTGTGATACTCAGGCCGGGTCTTATTAAACACGCTGCGCCTATGTAAACCTGCATACAGCCTTCATAAGCACATAACACACACACGGTACATACGAGTACACACACACACACACATTATATATATATATATATATATATATATATATATATATATATATATATAACACACTCAGGCACATAATACATACATACAGAGAGAGAGAGTCGAATGGTCTGTTGACTCGGGGGCGACAAAGGCGACAATTAATAAATGTGAAGCCACTTAGAAAATGGTCTTAAAAGGGGACGAAAATACACTCAAGAAGGTAGAATTTGAGAGAGAGAGAGAGAGAGAGAGAGAGAGAGAGAGAGAGAGAGAGAGAGAGAGAACTCTAATGGCGGGACGCCGGTGTTTGCTCGGGTGTGTTTGGAAGCCTCTTGTGGGTGACAGATGAGTGTGTGTGTGTGTGTGTGTGTGTGTGTGTGTGTGTGTGTGTGTGTGTGTGTGTGTGTGTGTGTGTGTGTGTGTGTGTGTGTGTGTGTGTGTGTGTGTGTGTGTGTGTGCTTTTGACATGAAAAGGGTTGTTTTGATGAGGCAGCCAGCGGGTGCATTTGTGTGTGTGTGTGTGTGTGTGTGTGTGTGTGTGTGTGTGTGTGTGAGAGAGAGAGAGAGAGAGAGAGAGAGAGAGTATAGTGGTCAAGGCGGACGAGGTGGGGTCACGTTAGGTCACCACAAGGAAGCCGGGTCCCCCTTTCCAATCTCTCTCTCTCTCTCTGTTTACTTTCTTCCTTTTCTCAGAATGACCTTTGTTTCAGCACACACAGACACAGACACAGACACACACACACACACACACACACACACACACACACACACACACACACACACACACACACAAAATTCTAAGAAAATCCAAATTAAGTTCTAATTTTATGGCGGCTGAAACTGATCCTGTTTATCAGCCAGGGGGAAAATAAGAGCGAGACAGAGAGAGAGAGAGAGAGAGAAAGGAGTGTATTTTTAGTTTTTTATTACAGCGTATTTTCTCTCTCTCTCTCTCTCTCTCTCTCTCTCTCACGGGCGCCCTCTCCATCACTGTCCTCTTACCTTCATTTCCGGTGGTTAGGGACGAAAGAGGGAGAGGAAGGAAGAGGGGGGAGGGGGAGGATGGGGGGGAGAAGAATGGAATGGAGGGAGGGAGGGAGGTATATCGGGAAAGAGGGAGGGAAGGAAGAGGAAGAGGAGGGAAGAGGGAGGGAAGTAGGAGGAAGAAGGGTATTAAAGAGGGAGGAAAGAGAAGAATGAAGAGGAGAATGGAGAGAAAAGGGAGAAATAGAGAAAGACGCTTGCTTTTAATATTAATCTATCCATCTATCCACTTCCCATTCCCATTCTATTCCTCATTCCTCTTGTCCATTCCACTGCCATCCTTCCAACTTTGCTCCACTCCACCATTCCTTTTATTCATCCTTGTTGCACTCTTACGTACATTCTACCTTCTTCTATTCCACTCTATTTTCCATTCACTCTTACCCTCTCTCACTATCCACTATCCACTCTCACTCCATCCTATCCTCCGTCCATCCTACAACCTTCTATTCTTTTCCAACTTCCATTCATATTGTCATTCCATCCTTTGTCCACCTTCCATTCATTCACATTCCATTCATTCCTCTCTCTACATTCCATCTATTCCTTTGCCTACATTCCATCCGTTCCAATCTCATCTCAGTGTCTCCTTATCCATTTTCGTTCCCTTTCTATCCACCCCTACAAATTCCACTGTCTTCCTCCCACCTCTTCCACTCTCCACGCCTCACTCCACCTAGTCCTCCATCCACCTCTCCCCTCCACCTCATCTCCTGTACCATCCACCGCAAAAGTTAGAAGATTTTCCCTAATCTGGTAAATTACCAATATGCTGGGAATCGAACCAGGGACTCTCAGATGAGAGCCAGGCAGCATACCACTACACCACGACCAGGTAAAAGTTAACTCACGTTGTCACAATCTTGTAACCTGTGTACAGTACAGGTTTCTCCCTTCATTTTCCCTAATGTTGCGCCACAAACTTTTCCCCCACCCTGTAACCTCCCAACACAACCACATTATAAAAGCGTCTGGAAGGGCGTTTTGGACAGGCTGTAGAAGACGGTTTGGGGTTTAAGTCAGACGTTTCTTCAGCGTGGGAGACAGGTGAGGGTTAGGTTTCTCCTTGGTTAAATCCCCCCAGTTAGGTGTGTGTGTGTGTGTGTGTGTGTGTGTGTGTGTGTGTGTGTGTGTGTGTGTGTGTGTGTGTGTGTGTGTGTGTGTGTGTGTGTGTGTGTGTGTGTGTGTGTGTGTGTGTGTGTGTGTGTGTGTGTGTGTGTGTGTGTGTGTGTGTGTTTAATTTTGTTGCTTCCATAAGATTATATTCAGCTTAGTATATATCTGTATTATTCTCTAGAAAAAGAGTTAATGCTTCTCTCTCTCTCTCTCTCTCTCAATATAACACAATCCCTTCCCCTCCCCACCCTCTCTCTCACGCCATCTTGCACCGTCTTACCAAGAGCTCAGGGACACTAAGAAGCTTACGAATATCTTACGCTGCATTTTTCATCTTATTACAAACTCTGAGATCTTACGAATTTCCTGTGGTGTCAGATTTCGCCTTAAGTCTACGAAAATATAAAGAAAAAAGTATATGACACTGTTGCAGATACTCGTATAGGCTCCTGACACACACACACACACACACACACACACACACACACACACACACACACACACACACACACACACACAAACTCTCGACCAATTCTGTATCATAATTATAAGTTGGTTGTTACAGCTGGGAAAAAAAATACGAATGATAATTACGGAAGGCAACTGGACCATACACCTAGGCGTCATTACCGACCAAATTCCAGTACCGACCAACCCGACATTACCGACCAACTCAACATTACCGACCAACTTCTCAACCATTTCTCTTTCTCCCCTTTTCACTCCGACGTTCTTTTTTCCATTATTTATTTCCTTAATTTTCTATCCCCTTCCCGACCCACTCCATTCCCGACCAAATTAATTTCCGACCGGCCTCTATTATTACCTGACTTAATACCTTTACCTTCCCCGACCAATCATATTTCCCGACCAACCGCATTACCGACCAAGTTACTCTGTTATTGCCCATGTGTGTGTTAGCAGTCGACCAATTTCGCTGAACGTGTGTGTAGTGGAGTAGAAGAGGTGGTTTTATGATTACCTCTCTCTCTCTCTCTCTCTCTCTCTCTCTCTCTCTCTCTCTCTCTCTTGTGCGTGTAGTGAAGTAGATTTTATGACTGCTCTCTCTCTCTCTCTCTCTCTCTCTCTCTCTCTCTCTCTCTCTCTCCAGTACCTCTTCTCCTTTCTCTTTCCTCCTCCAGTTTCCTCTCCTCTCCCCTCCTCTCCCTCTCTCCCTCCTCCACTACACTAATGGCTAAAGTTTACCCCTTCTGGACACCGAGGAGAGAGAGAGAGAGAGAGAGAGAGTGAGGGAAAGAGAGGAGGAAGTACGAAGGTAAGGAAGTGGGGAACGTGAGGAAAGGAGGAGGAAAGAGGAAGGAGGAGGTGGGAGGGGAGAGGACGGAGATCGGGGGGAGAGGAGGGGGATTGGAGGAGAGGAAGGAGATGGGGGATGGGGGTCGGGCAAGGGGAGGGGGGGATGGAGGGGATAATGAGCAAGATAAGGAGGGCAATTGAGGGGAAGTGGGACCAAGGGAGGGGAAAAAGAGGGGAAATGAGGGCACGACCAAGGAGAAAAATATGCTAAAGACACGATAACAGCGGAAAAAAGAACAGAAAAGAAAAAAAAAGCTTAGTAACAAAAAAAAAATCCATGCACCATCTTACCTTTTTTTCCCTTTTTTCCCGTCAGGAGTGTAAGGGTCCGGGGCTAGGCTACTCATTCCCTACAGTATATGTAAGGTGTGACCAGCCTCGCTCGCCTCTGAGTGGCAATAAACCCCAAGAACCATTACGGTCTGGGGCGCCTTGACCCTCTAGACCGCCAGGAGTCCACAGAATCCAAAGATATAATAAACAGGGTGAAATGAAGACGTGTTTTGGCTTTCTTTTTCGACAATAAGAACATGAAGGGAATTCTGACCTTTACTTTTTTGTGTGAATGAAAGAAGGAACCTAAGGGCAGAGGTGACTTAGTGTAAATAATTGCCATACGATAATATTTAGCACATGGGTAAGGGTCTGGTGGTGAAAGGAGGTATTAGTGAATGAGACTCTACTGTGTTGCCTTAGAGACCCCTGTGTTGATGCCTCCGTTGCCGTGGTAACAGGGACGCTCATTCATAAACAAACCCACCACTACGTCCATCTCGAAACCAACACTTCTT
>NC_137045.1:14932198-14937198 GCF_032717465.1 Coenobita brevimanus | reverse complement strand
TTATGGTAACAAACAAACATACATAAATCGGATGATACAATATAGATTACTTCTTTTATATTTTACTCGTACCCCCTACCGATGATTTTATTTAGCTTACGAGAGATTTTTTAAGCTGGAGAGATCAGGTACAGCCTTTACTCACTACCAGAAGTTCCCCCAAGTTGAAAAAAATCGTCTGACAACGTCATCGTAGTGACGGGGTTAAAGAATGGGAGTAAAGAGGTGAGAGTGCAAGTAGACGGTTGCTGCGTGCCCGTCATAATTGGGAAATCACACAGGGGGAAGGTTAAAATGTCAGCAGCAGTCACTGGGTTAATGGAGAAGGTCATTTAACCCTTTTGTGCCTCAAGGGTCAGTCTTAAGGTGAATAAAATCGCGTGGCAGTAGCTGAAATGAGACACCAGAATAATAAATGGTATTCACACACACACACACACACACACACACACACACACACACACACAAGGGAGGGGAGTGAAAAGAGTGGGCGCAATGTTGACAAAGGTGGCGTCATTCCTGGATGGAGAAAGAAAGGATGGAGGAGAGAGGCAAAGAGGAGAGGTGGAGGAGGCGAGAGAGGAGAGAGGGAAGGAGGGGGACGAGAAGGAAGGCAAATGGAAAAGCAGGGGACATTAGGAAGGAGAGTAGAAAGAAAAGGGTGGGAGAGAGAGAGGGAGGGAAGGAAAAGGAAGTGGGGAGAAGGGAAGAGAAGGAAAGATATGAAGATGGATGAGCGATGAGAAATGTGTGTGTGTGTGTGTGTGTGTGTGTGTGTGTGTGTGTGTGTGTGTGTGTGTGTGTGTGTGTGTGTGTGTGTGTGTGCGCATACATGTTGACAAGTGTGACATGAGTGCCAGTGTGTCATCAAAGTACCACCGTAGGCCGTCCAGTGCTATTACCCTGATGAGTTACACACACACACACACACACACACACACACACACACACACACACACACACACACACACGAGAAAACAACCTTAGTGCTTCCCCTGTCGATACACGTAGCCGAGGGGTTTAATTAGATGGTGAGAGATACTGCAGACGTATCGTAGATGACTCGTCTGCCACTAATATCGACTGACGTAACCGATGTGTTGTTAAGTACATAGAGAAGGTTATTTGGCTATATCGTCAATGGGAATGGCACCCGGAGAGAGAGTAATGGCGAGGCGTTGTAGATGTCAGTGTAGGCCGTCTCTGTCAAACCCTCCTCTCTTGTATCGTAAGTGGAGGTGGTGTATAGGCAGAATGGGGTTGAGTGAGTTTGCTTGGGCAGTGTGACGTGACCCGTGTATTGTCAGTGGCAGTTTGTGCTCCTGCCGTCCTCCTACTTTACTCTCTCTAAGCTCCCAACCTCCTCTGCTGTCTCATTCTCTTTCCTTCTGACCTCTACCTTTGACTTCCATACTATATATTGTTGCGAGAACTCCCGGCGGACTAATGTGTGTGTGTGTGTGGGGGGGGGGGCACGTTTCCGACACCTGATGAGAGGTGTTCGGCATATATGAGATTCTTGGTTGTCTGGGCTAGAAGAAGTGTACTTTATCTCTTCCTGAAGAACTTAGACATAACTACCTGCCCATTACATACTGTACTAGTGTTACATATTAACAAATGTTACATATACATGCCTATTTCAATCTCTCTATTCCCCTTCTATCATTGTTTGAAGATGATGATGATGATGATGATGATGATGATGATGATGATGATGGTGTAACCGATTTTTCAAACTAAATACGTCAAAACATCTCGAACTGAAATGACGTCAATTTTGCTATTTCAGTTTTATTTATTTATTTATTTTTTCCTATCTCTGGAAGGATCAACCTTTTTCAAGCCCTTCACTCTTCATTCCCATCCCTGATCATTAAAAAAAATGGAAAGGGAAATCATGGCCAAAAAATGCATGGAGCCAAACACAGGATGAGGGAAATTAGGCACGTTTCAGCCACTGCAGTGATGGAGGGGATGGGAGGGTGTTTGGAGGGGGAGAGGGGGATAAAAGGGGGGGGATGGAGAGGGAGAAGGTGGGGGAGGGCGGATGGACAGCAGAACTGTTTTGAAAGGGATGGGAAACAGACCTGGGGAGAGGATGGTCGGAGAGAGTGAGAGAGGAAGGGGTGAGGGAAAGGTAGGGGATGTGGGGGAAGAAGGGAAAGGGTCAGAGGAAGAGGGAAGGGGAGAGAGAGAAAGAGAGAAGGAAGTAGGGGAAAGACTGAAGGAAGGGGTAGGGGAAGCGCAAGAGGTAAGGGGAGGGGGAAAGTGAGGGGAAGGAGGTGGGACACAGATTAGACTAGATGTGGAGGAGGTCGGACATAAGACCTGAGGTAGAGAGTGGTGGAGATGGAGATAAGGAAGAAGGAGGAAGCGCTGAGAGGGATAATGAACTAAAGAAGGAGAAAAGGAGTACAAGGAAAAAAAAAAAAAGTTGCTTACCCTATACCGAGAGTTGGATAAAAAGAAAAAAAAAGAAACGAAGGCTTACTGGCCC
Source organism: Coenobita brevimanus (assembly GCF_032717465.1). Taxonomy (NCBI): domain Eukaryota; kingdom Metazoa; phylum Arthropoda; class Malacostraca; order Decapoda; family Coenobitidae; genus Coenobita; species Coenobita brevimanus. The sequence continues at coordinate 14,934,698 of NC_137045.1, read as the reverse complement.
TTACGAGGTTGTATGATCCAGGGCAGGTCGGATTATGGTATGTACTGTTCTCTCTCTCTCTCTCCCCCCCCCTCTCTCCCTCTCTCTCTCTCTCCCCCCCCCTCTCCCTCTCTCTCTCTCTGATGAATGGAGTTGTGGCCTAGTTTAACTGGACAATAATGACTTTTTCCTTACTGTAGCCTAGATCCTCTCCATTCATTTTACAAAACTGTTAATAGAATGATGATGATGATGATGATGATGATGATGATGATGACACTTCCGCTCCTTCCTTGCCCCATCTCATCTCCCCTCCTTCAACCCCCTCACCTCCACCCCACCACCTCCTCCCTGGCCTTCATTTCCGGCTCATTACCATAAGTGTGTCGAGTTATGAGCGCCTCTCGTTGATTAACCACCAATTAACCCCCTCAATTACCCCACACTTAAGCGCTCATTAAGTACGCACACTCACGGCCAACCACTTCACGACGAGGACGGCGTTACTATTTTATTCGTCCTATCACCAGTCGCCTTCACGTAGTGGCATCGATATAAATGAGCGACTCCACTACTATAAACTCTCCTTGCCGGCTCCTGTAGTTGTTGTAGTTGTTGTTGTTGCTGTGGTGAGGGCAGGGGAAGGTGGTAGGAAGGGTAAACGGGTATGCAGAAGGCAGGGAGAGGTGGTAGGGATCTAAGCAGGGTGAGGGAGGGGGTTGGGGATTTGGACGTAGGAAGATGTGTACGGAAGGAGAAAGGGAAGGAATGACGTGGAGAGACTGGGGAATGAGGGAGAGAGGTACGTGGAGGGAGAGATGGTAAGGGTACAGGGGAAAGGCAGGGGTAGGGATATGAGGGATGCAGGGGCAGAGAACAAAAGAAAATGAGGGGACATGGATGACAACGATGGTGAAGAGAGGCAGGGAGAGACAGCAGGGATACAAGTCATGGGAAGGGGCAGGAGACAAGATTGGCAGGAGAAGGAAGGAAGTAGAGAAAGAGGAAGGGAGGGAGGCAAGGGAGAGGAGCGGGAGGCGTACGGGAGGGGCAAGGGTAAGCCAGGGTGCATGATGAAGTGTCCTATTACACGGATTTAGGAGAACTGTGGAGCTTAATAAGGCAGGCAGGCAGGCAGGTGTGGTAGCCAGCAGAGGTCAGGCAGGGTGGTAGGTAGGCAGGTGTAGTAGGTCAGTAGGTGTGGTAGGATTAGTAGGAAGGAAGGCGTGGTAGGCAGCGCACTTGTGAGAGTGGTTGCAGGTAGCCTAGGTGTGACAGGTAGGATGGTAGGTAAGCAGGGGGTCATGCAAGGCGGCAGGTACGTAGGTGTGGTAAGCAGAGTGGTAGACAAGCACAAAGGCTAAGAAACAGGCTATGGGGGAAGACATAAAAGGGTTTGTTGTGTAAGACAGAATGTAGGGTAGTCAGGGTGCGAGGTAGGCTGGGTGCGAAGTAGACAGAGTGATAGGAGGATGGGAAGGCAGGCAGGCAGGGAGGACGGTAGACAGACAGGACAGTAAACAGGTATCCAGACCAAAATCATGCAGTCTTCATACACTTACCCTTAAGTACACTGGTTTTTCGTAGCCTGGCATCCTCAATCATCGTCATGGTGAGCCTGAAAGCAGAGAAAAAACTATATGGTGTACTCTCACTATGGATTAAATTGTTAAATATGATGCTCGCCCAATCAGCACATATTCTATAAATAACCTTCTTTGACGTTCATCTTTGCTATTATTCCACAGTAAATTATAGAAAGCTTGGCTATATGATATCATTGCCTATTTAAGTTTCTTTCTCTATTTCACTGCCTATTTAAGTTCCTTTCTCAATTTCATTGCCTATTTAAGTTCCATTCTCACCTTTAATTCCGATTTGCAAGTTTCACCTAATTTGCATAACCTATTGTAATATTTTCTAACAACTCGAAATTTAACTAGAGGCCCCCCAAGGGGAGAATCACACCAGCCGCGAGCCGATATAATATATCTGGCGCGGCTCGGAATATGACCTGGACCTTGGCCTACATTCACCAGTAACTCGTAGGAGATTTTCATCCCTACTACACACCTGTAAAATTTTGTGATGATATCTTGAGTGGCTGCGAAGTTGTCGTGCTAACAGACACAGAGACACATACACAGACAAACTGAAAACGATACCTGCTTCGCTATCGCGGCTGGTAAAACCAAAACTGGTAACATATACCCTTCCTCACAGTTCTCGCATTTGCTCTTTCATTCAGTTATATAAATGTTCTTCACTTGTTTCGACTGAACACCTCGCCACCGATGGACATAACACTGCAATGATTCGTGAGGCAGAAATGTTCATGGTCTGCTGGCAAATATCACTCTCTGTGCAAAATTGTCAAGGAGATTAACACACACACACACACACACACACACACACACACACACACACACACACACACACACACTAATAAACATGACCCCCTTCCCTCCCCGCTCTCTCTCTCTCTCTCTCTCTCTCTCTCTCTCACACACACACACACAAT
>NC_137045.1:14917198-14929698 GCF_032717465.1 Coenobita brevimanus | reverse complement strand
ACATTTTCTCTCCTTCCTCCTCCTCCTCTTCCCTCCCTCCCTCTTTATCTTTCCTCCACACTCCCGTCCTTCCTCATAAACCCTCCCTCCCACCCTTATTTTCGGTTTCTTCACTTCAATTTTCTTTATCACGTACAGCACACACGGTCTCTCTCTCTCTCTCTCTCTCTCTCTCTCTCTCTCTCATTCGTTTCACACTCAATTTCTCTTCCCCAGAACAATTTTTCTCAACAATCATCCATCTCTCCCCCTCCCTTCCTCTCTCCCTCCAGCTCCCTATCCCCCTATTTCTCTGTTCATTTCTCCCTCACTCCCCCTCCCTTTCTCTTCCTCCCTCCGTTCCCCTCCCCCACCTCTCTCTCTCTCTCTCTCTCTCTCTCTCTCTCTCTCTTTCTCTCCTTTTCCCTTCCTACACCCTTCTACACTAATTTTGCTTCCAATTTCTATCCCCTTTTCCCATGTTACCCTGTCCTTTGATCTCTCTCTCTCTCTCTCTCTCTCTCTCCTTATCTCACCTACACATATATACACACCCTCCGGCTCCCTTTACACTGTCCTGTGCTGTGCACACACTGTTATCAGCGTGCACCACCTCCCCCCTCACCCCCCACACACACACAAACACACACAACTGACGAACAAAGACTACACTCAATACACGGCAACACTAGAATAACACAACACATAAGAAATACACAGAGAACAGAAAACACCATGAATTATCCCCGAAATCTAACAGACAACAGGAAATACAAGAGGAAACAATAAAAACACAGAAACACATTAAGTCTTCAACACTGAAACCCAACCCAACACAACACAAACCCAACCACACCCAACCCAGCCCAGCACAACACAAACCCAACCACACCTAACCCACACAAACCCAACCACGTCTAATCCAGCCCAACACAAGACGAAACACCACAACACAACAAAAATTCTAAGCACTGCAACACAACGAGATAAAATAAATAACACCAGTAACACACGATTAAAAAAAAAAATCCAACACTACAACACAAGATAAGGGTATTTCAACAGATATGGCCACAACAAACAGAACAGAGAGAGGCAAACAGTGATAAAGAGGGTGGATATGTTTAAGAATAAATAGTGGAATGGGAGGAACGAAGGGGAAGGGAAGGGAGAGGAGGGAAGCGACAGGTAGAAGAGAAGAGAAGAGAAAACGGAAGACATAAAGAGGGAAGAGAAGGGAAAACAGGGAACGACCGGAAAAACAGAGAAGAATGAAAGAAGAGAGAAAATAGAAAATAAGGGAATGGAAAGAAAGGACTCAACACTTCAACAAAGGAAAAGGAAGGGAAAAGAAAGGGAGAAGAGAGGAGAATGCAAGGAGGGAGAAAAATGGAGAAAGGAAGAGAAACAGCGAAGACAGCAGAGAAAATGGAGAAGAATATGAGAGAAAAGCGAAAGGAAAGGCAGTACTCAACATTTCAACATTGCAGCTCAACACAACGCAAGGGTCAACACACACACACACACACACACACACACACACACACACGCAGGCACAGAGGACAAAGAGAGGAAAGATAAACAGAGATAAAGATGGCGAGGAAGCACAAGGGTAAATAGTGAAAAGGGAGAGGAGAGGAAAGGAGCGGAAGAAGGGAAGAGAAGAAAAAAGGAAAAGACAGTAAAAAAAAGAAAGGAGGGAAGAGAAACAGAAGAATGTAAGGGAAGGGATGGAAAGGTAGGAATGAGACGCAGGGAAAAAAGAAAAACAAAAGGAAAAAGAAATAAAGGTAAGATATGAGCAGGAAAGGGATAGAGACAGGGGAGAGAAGAGGAGATGGAAGGGGACGGGAAAGCAAAGAAATGAATAAATAGTAAACAAGAAGAAGCGATGAGAAAGGAAGGAGACCAATAACAAAAAGGGAATAAACGAATTTGAGTAGAGTTGAGATGAAAATATAAAGGCGACAAACTGGAACGGAAAGGTTAGGAATGCAAGGAAAAGGAAGGGAAGGGGAGGAAAGGGAAACGAGGGGAGGGCAAGGGGATAGAAGGAGAGGTAAGGGAAGGGGAGAGAGGGGAGAGGAAGAGGAGAGGAAGCAAGAAAAGGAGAAGAAAGGGACGAAAAAGGAGGGGGGATCATGAATAAAAAGGAAGACAAAAAGGATGAAGAAAAGGAAAATAAAAACGTGGAGAGAGAGAGAGAGAGAGAGAGAGAGAGAGAGAGAGAGAGAGAGAGACGAGGGAAGATTGTAAAGGATGGAGAGAGCGTGATTTGAAGAGGGGGGCGAGGAGAGGAGAGGGGAAGAAGATGGAGAAAAATGAAGGGCTGACCTGAGAGAGAGAGAGAGAGAGAGAGAGAGAGAGAGAGAGAGAGAGGGTGGGGTAACGCTAGGTAAATTCAGGTAATTCATGGGAACCTGAAAGATATAAATGTATAACCATTTTCCTTTGTTTTCCTTTCCTCAAATTTCAGGGGTAACGAATATAAGAAAATACGAACTACCATCACCATCCCGTTTTTACTCTAACTTGGCTTAAAACTGCTATCTCTCCACTTTGAATGTTAAATTGAACAGTTACATTAACACTAGAATATGCCAGTCACGACAAGTGCTATGGAAAGGATGTACAGCCGCAGCACTGTCTTTTTCTGCCACCAAGCTAAGAGTTATAAGCTACAAAGCGGCATAAATCCTGGCCAAGCTGAAAGTAAAAGGACCATACCACCATCCTTGCTTTATCTGGGAGGGTTTCTAACGAGGTGGAGGAGCAACTTAGGAACGGCGAAATTATGGACGAAAGTTTGGAAGTGGTGGTGGTGGTGGTGGTGGTGGTGGAAGAGGAAGCAGTTTAGATTAGGACCCCCTTGAGAGAGTTGGTTTGGGAGTTGACTATTCCCATTTTCTTTCGAGTGCGTTGTAGGGAGAGATTTGCTATTCTGTCAGTTTGTGTGTGTGTGTGTGTGTGTGTGTGTGTGTGTGTGTGTGTGTGTGTGTGTGTGTGTTCTTTTGTTTCCTTTTCATATCATACTTGATCCATAATTATACTGTAATTAACTCTCTCTCTCTCTCTCTCTCTCTCTCTCACACACACACACACACACACACACACACACACACACACAGCAACTTATACTCAACTCGTCCTACTGTTAGTCAAGAGCTAATGACTAAATTTGTAGGCCTATGAATAATCTCTCTCTCTCTCTCTCTCTCTCTCTCTCTCTCTCTCTCTCTCTCTCTCTCTCTCTCTCTCGGGAGCATTCATGGATAATTATTTATCTTATTAGGTGATCCGAACAATTTTTATATCAAAACTGAAAAGCAAAATTTGTAGCTGAAGAGAGAGAGAGAGAGAGAGAGAGAGAGAGAGAGAGAGAGAGTAATGCCATTATAATGTTTTTGAAATCCGAGAGTACGTACAGCCGTTGTCATGGTGATGATAATGTTTACTTTCCTCTCTCTCTCTCTCTCTGTTTATCTATGCAAGGATGGTACAATTCTAAAAAAAAAAAAAAAAAAAAAATAGGAACAAGGTCCAAACAGTGAAAGAGCATAATACCCTATCCCTACATCTTCCTTTTCTCCCTCTTTTCCTTCCTCTTCCTTTTCTTCTTCTCATCCTCGTCCTCTTCTCCTCCTCTTTCTTCCTTTTCCTGATCTCCACGATAATTTTTTTTTTTTTATCATCTTAAGGTACACCTCTGGCACGTAAGAGATGTATTTTATATTTTTTTTTTCCTTTACTCTGAACCGGCTCTTTCACACAAATTAGCCCAGGTTAATTAAAAACACGGCGGTATCAGTAATTAGCGTTGACATATTCAAGGACCCGGCACTTAAGACTGAAGGTAATGAAACAAGGTCTGAGTGCTCTGTGTATCTCATGAAACGCACACAAGTATACACACCTATCTTCTGTATCTGTTTTTCTGCCTGTCTGACTGTCCCGCCCCCCCACACACACAACCATACTGTAAACACATGCAGTATATTCATACATACACAGATACCTCCCTCTCCCTCTCTGCTTTGAAGTTCTGGGCTTTCATTACAGACATGGCTGAAAACACACACACACACACACACACACACACACACACACACACACACACACACACACACACACCATCCCTTCCTCCCTCACAGCCTATATCTCACGCCTACATACTCCTTGACTCTCTCTCTCTCTCTCTCTCTCTCTCTCTCTCTCTCTCTCTCTCTCGCTCTCTAAGATGATTCCTAAGAGAACTTCTGCAATTATAAAAGTTTAGTGGCGTGAGAACAAAGGAGTCTACTTGTCCCTCTGGCCATCATTCTCTCTCTCTCTCTCTCTCTCTCTCTCTCTCTCTCTCTCTCTCTCTCACCCCTTCCCTTCATTACACACAGCGGCAGTCATCCAGTCCCTCTCAGAAATTATGCAAAGAGAAATAAAACATTTTAAATTGAAGTCGCAAGGGGTATGGCGATTTAGGCGCCTGAGAGAGAGAGAGAGAGAGAGAGAAAGAGAGTGTGTGTGTGTGTGTGTGTGTGAAATTCATTAACACACACTAACACCCACTGTCCCACATACATCTATATTCCTAAACAGACACAGATATAAATACAGACAGTTCGCTAGACAGATAGACACAGATAAAGAGATATAAACACGATGCTCTACGATTCACGTGTTCGGCAAAATAAAAGATACAGACGTGAAATGTACTCCACTTAGTTAGTGGAGAAGGGAGAAAAAGTGAGCAGATGGAGAGAACACTTTAAGGAATTGCTGAACATAGAGGATGGAAGTAATGCGAGTATAAGTGGCTGGGGAATGGCTGGGAGAAGGAGGGAGGTGAGAAGACAGGAAGAAATCAGTAGGATAGAAGTTGTGGAAGCAATGAAGAAAGTTAAATTGGGGAAAGCCCCAGGAATTGATGGAGTGTGTGGTGAAATGCTGAAGCATGGGGGAGAGATAGTAGTAGAATGAATGTGGAAGATGTGCAGATTGGCCTGGGAGGAAGGTAGAGTCCCGGAGGATTGGAGTCAGGTATAATTATTCCCTTGTACAAAGGAAAAGGGGAAAAAGAAGTGTGTGGTAATCATAGGGGCATTTGTCTTCTTAGTATAATAGGAAAAGTGTATGGTAGGATACTTATTGACAGAGTTAGAGAAAGAACAGAGAAATTAGTTGGAGAAGAACAGGGAGGCTTTAGGAAGGGAAGAGGTTGTGTAGATCAGATATTCATTCTTAGATCTTTAGTGGAAAAGTTTCTAGAGAAGGGAAAGAAGTTGTATGCGGCTTTCATGGATTTGGAGAAAGCATATGACAGGGTGGATAGACAAGGATTGTGGAAACTGTTAAGAATATATGGAGTAGATGGGAAGTTGTTGAATGCTGTGAAGAGTATGTACGATGGTGCGAAGGCTGCAGTGCGTGTGGATGGTGTACTAAGTGTATTTTTCTCTTTGAAAGTTGGGTTGAAACAGGGATGTGTCATGTCTCCATGGTTGTTCAGTCTGTACATGGATGGGGTAATAAAAGAGGTACAAGGTAGGGTAGTGGATGTTGGAGTGGCCATGGTGAGAGAGGATAGTGTTTGGAAACTCCCTGTACTGTTGTTTGCAGATGATAGTGTGTTGTTGAGTGAAGACGAAGGGAAGCCGCAAGGCTTGGTGGATGAGTTTGGGAGAGTGTGTAAGAAACGGAATCTAAAGGTGAATGTAGGGAAGAGTAAAGTGATGGTCTTTGAGAGAGGTGAAGTCAGTGAATGAACAGCGAGGTTGGATGGTGAGGAATTGGAAAATGTGAGTACGTTTAAGTACTTGGGTAGTGTGATGAGTAAGGATGGAGGTTTGGAGGGTGAAGTGCTTGAAAGGGTACAGCAGGGAAGAAAGGTTGCTGGTTCTTTGAAAGCAGTGATAAGAAACAGGGAAGTGAGCATGGAAGTGAAAAAGTTACTACATGACAGTATTGTGATACCAGCTCTAACGTACGGAAGTGAAGCTTGGACGTTGTTGGAAGGACACAAGTCAAGAGTGAGAGCAGTGGAAATGAGTTATTTAAGAGGAGCCTGTGGAGTCACATGGAGAGACAGGCTGACGAATGAGGATATAAAGGAGCGTTATGGTGTGGATGTGGATGTGATAGGAAGCGTTATGAGGAACACACTGAGGTGGTTTGGCCATGTGGAGAGGATGGAGGGTGAAAGCCTGACGAAGAGAGTGTATATGAGTGAGGTGGAGGGGGGAAGAGGGAGGGGGAGGCCGAGGATGAGATGGAGGGATGGGGTGGAGAGGTATATGAGAGAGGGGGGTGTGAGTTGGGAGCAGGGCAGTGAAATGTCGGGGGACAGGGCGACTTGGAGGCGATTTGTTTGTGGCCACCCCAAACGGGATTGAGGCGTCTGGCAATAGATAGAGATAGATAGTTTCGAAAATCCAAAGTTTATTAATTTACTGCAAATCACTATCTTTATTTTTATTTTTAGTTCAGTTATCATAGGTTATTATTAAAAACTTAGAGGCTGTGTGACTTAGGTTTCTCTATTACAGATTCTTTATTCACCCTGGCCTTAAATTTTATAATACTAGTTTAGCGGAAATTTTGGATGGAAGTCAAAGCGGCGTGAAGAATGAACCGCAAAAAATGACATGGAGGCGATATTATAGTTCTTGGGTATACTTATGTGATTTACATGTATTATCTATAATGGAGTATGACAGCTGAACCCCCCACCTCTCTCTCTCTCTCTCTCTCTCTCTCTCTCTCTCTCTCTCACTCACTCACTATCTCCCACCAATCTGTGCGACCCTCACTAACTCCAGCCTGTGTTCCGGCGTCACTAAACTCTTCACGACTCTCTCATTCTCCCTTCCCGCCCTTCTCCAAACTTTGTGAGGAGGGGAAGGGAAGGGGGAGAGGGGAGGATGGGGGAGAGAGGGGAGGGGGAGAGGGGAAAGGGGAGCGAGAGAGAATGAAGGAGGGGAGGAGGGAGAGAAAGATGGCAGAGGAGATTGTGATGGAGGTTGTGGGGGTGATAGGAGGGGGGAGCTGATTGGTGGGGGGGGGAGAGAGAGAGAGAGAGAGAGAGAGAGAGAGAGAGAGAGAGAGAGAGAGAGAGAGAGAGAGAGAGAGAGAGAGAGAGAGAGAGAGAGAGAGAGGGATTAATTCCAGTTTAGAGTACACATTTTCTTTCATTTTTTTAAAGGGTAAACTTATCCTCTTACAAAGTTACTCGGGAGGAATATTGGAAAAAGTCGATCGGTTCTTAAAATTACAAGAGAGAGAGAGAGAGAGAGAGAGAGAGAGAGAGAGAGAGAGAGAGAGGAACGAAAATAGAAAAAAGGACCATACATCTCTCGTTTATTCCTTATCGTCCACTTATCTGATCTGAATGTGAACCCTGTGGACTGCAGGCTGAAGTTGGCCCTCTCCAGCAGCCCACCATCATCTTTGCGGGTGGGATAAGGAGCGAACTGAGCGACGTTTGTACAACCAATCAGAGGATCCACTCCGTTATATTGGTGCCACCACATGAAGGCGTCCCTCTACAGCTCCCCTGCTATGTCCAGAGGGTTTTAATTGGCTTAGGACAGAGTTACGGACACTGGGAGAAAATGAAAACATATGCAATGGTTCCAGTAATTTTCTTTCAACTCTATCTATGTCCGTCTGTCTGTCTGTCTGTCTGTCTGTCTCTCTCTCTCTCTCTCTCTCTCTCTCTCGTTGCAAGCGGCTTCAATTGAATTTACCTTCAATCTCGCTTCCTTTTACGAGTTGGTGAATCAAATTTTGCGTTTTCGGTCCCCACACTTACTTCACCTCCATGTACTGAATCGAATACCAGGGGGAAGTGAAGTTGCTCCAGGGAAGAGGTTTTTTGGCCCTGCCGTAAGTTTCCTTTGAGCCGGGAGCCGAAATGGAGAGGCTTTAGAATCAACTGGAGTGAAAATGGAACGTGGGGGCCGATCTGGCTGGAAGGGTCGAACTGGACGTAAACAAAGGGAGAACGAATTGACTCGTCCGAATCGTAAAATCGAGTTGTGTGTACGTTACTCTTTATATTTTTGTATGTGTGATTTTTAAAATAACATATCGCAATTTTATGACGAAAATAACTGTTGGAGACGCTAACTAAAAATTAAATGCACAACAAAGGCCAGAGCTAATATAGGAAGACATCACTTCACGCGGCGCAGTGGGGAATGGGAGTAAGTAGGCCTAGAGTGATATGAGGGATATTAGGTGAAATAAATAAATAAATAAATAAATGCATTTTGCATGATAAAGAACTGACCCATGAGGCAAGAAGACACTTAAAGAAAACAAAAGAAAGAAAGAAAGAAAGAGATGCAATGCCGTGTTAGGATATATAACTGAATAACACACAACGTAAAGAAAATGTGGGAAAACTGGAGAGACAGAGAAAGAGAGAGAGAGAGGTCCGGCGGTTATGAAGCAAGATGATGGAGAGTGGTAATCTTCTCCCTGCAGGTGTGAGACGCCATCTCTCTCTCTCTCTCTCTCTCTCTCTCTATGCGGCGTCACGGCTCCTGTCCTACGCGGCACATACGACCCACGACCACGGCAAATGACGACCAGGACCACGCGACATCGTAAACACACACACACACACACACACACACACACACACACACACAAGCACCCCCCCCCTCCCACTGACACAAGCGTATTTAATTTTACATTGCTGAAAAGTGGCAATAACTGATAAGAATAAAGATAAACGATAAGAAAGAGTATCCAAGCCTAAATAATTCTTACCTCTAGTATATTGCATAGGTTGACATCGACTCCTGATCCCAATTTTTTTCTTTTTCTTTTTTTTAGGACAATTTTTCTTCCATGACAGATGTATATGAGAAAAACTTCTAAGGTTTTTTAAGAGGGGATAGTGATAAAGGGAGGAGGGGGATGGAGGAGGCGCACTTCTTTGACTAGCATTCTGATGGGATTGGTTGGTTAGTGTCCGATTAGGGGTACAGAAGGCGTTTAGTGACAGACAGACAAACACGCACGGAAGGACGGACAGAAGAGATATGCAGATTCCACGACAGACAGAGAGAAAGAGAGAGAGAGAGAGAGAATACATGCTGCGGTGTATGGTACGTAGGAGGATTGTTGGGCCTGAGAGAAAGAGCCATTAATCCTATGCCCAGAGTAATGCACATCCCCCCCCCTCTCTCTCTCCCTAATATGTAAGTCATAATCATTCTCAATTAATCTCTAGGTATAATTAAAGTTTTCACTAAGAGACGTCTCCCCGGTAAGAAAAAGACGTCGGGCAGAAGAAAGACCATAACAGATAAAGACATCATCGTACTGAAAGGATTAACTTTATTTACTCCATATTCTATAATCGTGGGAGTTGTGAGGTGAGTCTGGGTTCTGATTGAGAATTACAGGTACAGAATTACAGAGGGATTTGGGGTTGATTTTGAAATAAGAGTCACGAAATTTATGCCTTGTCTTCGTGGGTTGTGCTAAACGTCACAGCCACGAAAGGGAAATAGGTTGAAGTCATCTGTGAACATTTATGCCACTTGCCTATCACGAATTGGCTTTTATTTCAAGTATATAAGTCACGCAAAAGCCAATCAAGAATGTGACCAAAGTTAAAAGTTTCATATTTCGTGGTAAAGAGATCTGTGCAAGAATTTAGAAAAATATGTAAGTAAATAAATAAGTAAATATGAATGAAATAAAACGTAGTACAGTATTTATTGCACCATGACTCGCGATCCCTACAGTTGTGCAATAAGTCGCAGTGCCAAACAACCTAGTCACTCTTGAACCCTTCGTTATCGGTACACAGGTCCTCGCTTCCTAACCCCCTGTCGCCACTCCCTCCTTCTCTCCACACCCTCCCTCCATCCCTTCCCCTCTCCTTGCTTCCCTAAATGCCCCTCCCTCCATCCCTCAATCCCTTCATGCTCCTCTCTCCTTCCCTCCCTCAGTGCCCCTCACTCTATCCCTATCTCTCTCCTGCCTTCCACACCCCTCCTGTTCCTCTCTTCCTCACTCTCCGCCCCCCCGCCCTCCCTCCATCCAGTTCTCTCTTTCTCCCTCTCTCCATCCCTCCTCACCCCTCCGTACTTCCCTCCAAGCTCACCCACCATTCCTCCACGCCTCTCCCTGCCTCCGTCCACGCCCCTTCTACACCGAGCTCTCCCCCAGTCTAAACTCGAGGCGCTCCTAACCATGGTCTCCCTCCGTCTGCTCCTTCCCCTGCTACTCCTGGGGGGCATGGCAGGGGGTGTCAATACTCTGGCAAGGGGGTCAACAGGCACGGCAGGAACGGGGGCAGCGGCACAAGAAACAACAACAGGAGGAAGCCCAACAGGTGATGAACAGCAGCCACAAGGGAGGACATCGGGAAACACAAGAGATACTGAAGAAAGGCTGCAAAGGTTAACAGTAGGAAGCACAATAATGGCAACAGAAGCGCCACGGACAATATCAACAGCGAGAAGCACAGCAAAGACAACAGAAAGGCCACAAACAACAATATCAAGGGCAGAAGGAATGATGGGAGCTCAAACAAAAACAGGAGGGGGAGGAGCACAAACAGGGATATCAACAGAAGGCACAACAAGAGAATCACAAGAAAAAACAGAGATCACAACAACAAAGCCAACGATCACGGCAACAAAAACAACACCAGTACCTGAGAGACAAGAATCAACAACAGCAAGAAATTTCGTAACCATAGCAACAGCAGCGCCACCGACTTCACCACAACAAACAATCCCAGCAACAAAATCATCAGCACAAGTCACGGCATTATCAGCAACATCAGAACTGCCAACGAATGTACAGTTTCGTGAAAAAGTTAGTGGCGGCGGTGGTGGTGGTGATACGTACAGCCAATTACCTGCAGTCATCGCTTACCTGTTGCAAGAGAGGAGGAGTTTGGTGGCAGGTGAGTCAGTGAAATGTCTTAGATCATTGTATTCACTTTGTTCATCATGCTGACTTTATTACTATTATCATTATATCAGCGTTTATCATTACTTTCATTATTATTTTCATCACCATCATCATCACTTACAGTTTCCCCCTCCTCCTCCTCATCGTCCTCCTCCTGCTCCTGCTCCTCCTCCCCCTCCTCCTCCTCCTCCTTATCATCATCATCATCATCATTCCCACCCTAATGCCTACTTACCGTACCAAAATCATGGGTTGAGGAAAGATGTAAAAACAAAAAGTCTGCATAAAATAAGAAAATATCACGTGCAATGCTCATTCACTATTTGACTCTCCTTATTTACACTTACACATTCATTCATTCACTCTCTTACATACTACGGTATTCAGTCACTCTTTATTCACACTTCACTCCATTCACACTTTAAAATTCACACTTTCATTATTTACTCTCCTCATTCAAGCTTCCACATTCACTCTTTCTCCATTCACACTAAAATTATTCACTCAATCACTCCTCATTTACTCTTAGGCATTCATCATTCTTACTCATATATTTTCATACCTTATTCATTCTTCAAAATAAACCCTTTCACTACAATGACGTCATATCTAAGTTGATTCTTGTTTTATTCCTGCTTTTTTTTTTTCTTTATTACTAAATAAAGTAAAATATATAAATACAAACACGCCCGAGGTCTGAAAGGATTAACTCTGGATCATGTTGCAGTAGCCAATGAAAGCCTTTGAATATATATAGAAAATGTTCTGAATCTATCTGAAACTCTTTGGACGTATAGCTGTGTGCATGTTTCCAATTACGATGACCCTATGAATGCATGTGTTATTTATATTCTCTCTCTCTCTCTCTCTCTCTCTCTCTCTCTCTCTCTCTCCTCTCTCTCTCTCTCTTATGGTGGTAATATCAGTGGTAGCAAAGGTGATGGTAGAAGAAGTAGTAGTAGTAGTAGTAGTAGTAGTAGTAGTAGTGGTGGTGGTGGTGGTTGTGGTAGTAGTAGTAGTAGTAGTAATAGTAGTAGTAGTAGTAGTAGTAGTAGCAGTAGTAGTAGTAGTAGTAGTAGTAGTAGTAGTAGTAGCAGTAGTAGTAGTAGTAGCAGCAGAAGTGATGGTGGTGGTGATTGAAGTAATAGTGCTGGTGTTAATGGTAGTAGAAATGGTGGTTGTAGTGGTAGTTGTGGTGGTGTTGGTGGTAGTGGTTGTTGTGGTGGTGTAAGTGGTGGTGATAGTGGTAGCTGTGGAGGCTGTGGTGGTTGTCATGGTGATAATGGTACACAGAGACTGAGTACATACAAGGTCAGCACATAACCCGGAAGTCAAGCGCGAGCACACACACACACACACACACACACACACACACACACACACACACACACACACACACACAGTGAATTTCATTACACATACAGCCCAATTCCAGATTCTGTTCTATAATGTATCTACCACTAGGTCTGTCCATCTATCATCTATCTATCTACCTATTTATTTATCAGTCTATCTACCCGTCTATCTATCTATCTATCTATCTAGTAATCTGCTTATCTACTTTAACTGTTTTACTATCTATCTAC
>NC_137045.1:14869698-14909698 GCF_032717465.1 Coenobita brevimanus | reverse complement strand
CCCTTTCTTTTTTTTTTTCTTTTTTTCTTTCCACTCCTTGGTTTTCTACTTCTTCTCTTTAGCCTTTTCTTCGTGTTCTCTGACCAAGAGAGAGAGAGAGAGAGAGAGAGAGAGAGAGAGAGAGAAAATGCGTGGGTCTCTCTCTCTCTCTCTCTCTCAATTATCAAAATCCAAACAGTAACCGTAACATAATGACTTCAACATAACTCTCGCCAATAACTCGTTTAATATAGAATAAAAATGAACAGATTTTTCCATTCCAACTCCGAACGAAAAAACAAAAAAGCTTTTCTGTGTATACCGCTTTGTAATAATTGGATTTGCTTTCGGTATTATAACTTTTAAATGCCGATATACAATGCTACATAGGCCCCTCCCATACAAACGGAACATTTTGGAACGAAGGGAACATATTATACACATACATCGATATACATACATTCCCACACTGAGCACTGGTACATACACGCACACATATTCAATTCCTACACACACACACACACACACACACACACACGTCTTCCTTTTCATCCTCTGCTCTATTATATACACTTTTTAATTAATCAATACACAATTTCACTAATAAAATCTACCTATAATAATCAGCATTTTATTTTTTACTGCTTTATTTACGCTTTTACTAATAATGGAAGTGTGATTGGTTACTGGACACTGTGATGATAATTCTCCTACTGTGTGTGTGTGTGTGTGTGTGTGTGTGTGTGTGTGTGTGGATCCTACCTACCCCGTGTGTATTGGTGGGATGATGATGATGATGATGACGATGATGATAACACAACGGCAATAAGGGCAACGAAAACGACAATGATGATGATGATGATGATGATGATGATGATGATGATAATAATAATAATAATAATAATAATAATAATAATAATAATAACAATAATAATAACAACAATAATAACAACACACACTTAAAGAGACTAATACATTAACAGCCTTACTAATAAAAACTGTCAACTTAAAAACAGGAACCAATGGAGGCGAGTTATGACCGTGATTAAAACTCTATGGCAGGTAAAGAATCGCTGGCAACTGCAATGAGGTTATGTTGTTTGCAGAGTTATAGAAAGATTAGGAATACTTGAAACAGACTGTGTTACTACTACGACTACTAGAGATTGTAGTTGTTGTGGTAGTAGTTGGAGTAGTAGCAGTTGTAGTAGTGGTCTCTTTTGTGCGGGAATTATTGTTCGTATGATGATAGTGATGTAATACTGATTCTTCATCTTCTTTTCTTCTTCTATTGTTATTATATTGTGAGAATTTGGAAGGTTTGAGTAATACGTAAATGAGGAGGTGACCCGTATCTGATGAGAACTCTGATGATAGTTTCTACACACACACACACACACACACACACGCAAACCAATTCCCATGAACAGCGAGAGAGGCACTTGCAGGTAACATCAAAGTGCAGGGGAAACTATGATACCCCGGCTGCATCATGCTTTGTTGTCGCATCCTAGGGCTCCTTTGGTCGTTTGGCCCCCGGTGTGAAGGAGTGAATGCATATAGGACCTGGGTGATGATAGGAGTGTAAAGGAGGGAGGTTAGGAGGAGGAAGGAGGGAGAAGAAGAAAGTGGAAGGGGAACAAAGGAGAAGACAAGAGGGTGAGGAAGAAACGGGAAGGAAAGGTGGAGGGGGATACGATGAAGCAGGGAGAAGAGGAGGGGGATAGGGGAGGTAACGAAAGACGAGGTGTGAATGAGTGGATGGATACAGGACAAGGATGAAAGGAGAGAATAAGAATGAAGGAGGAGAAAGGAGGGAGAAAGACAGAAAATGAAGGCAAGAAAGAAAAAGGAGGAAGAAGAAAGAAGGGTATAAGAAAAAGGGAAGGGAAACACTGAAAGGGAAATCGGGGAGGTGTGAATGACTGGATGGATACGGGACAAGGGGATGAAGAGAGAATAAAGGAGAGAGAGGAGGAGGAGGAGGAAATGGGGAGAGGATGAACGGAAGGACAGGAGGAAAAGGACGAGAAGAGAGTGACGGGGAGGAAAAGGTGACGCAAGGAGAGGAAAGAAAACAGGGGAACAAGAAAACGAAGAAGGAACTTAGGAGGAGCAAAGACAGAAGAAAGGGAAGTAGACGTGGTATTTGCGTAAACATGAAAACGAGAAAAAAGGAGAGACAGAGAGAAGAGGAACGTGAATGACCATTATGAAAAGAGAGAGAGAGAGAGAGAGAGAGAGAGAGAGAGAGAGAGAGAGACAGAGAGAGAGAGAGAGAGAGAGAGAGAGAGAGAGAGAGAGAGAGAGAGAGAGAGAGAGAGAGAGAGAGAGAGAGAGAGAGAGAGAGAGTGAGTTGGACTGATGCAAGAGGAAAGCTGGATGATGATGTATGCTTGTTGTTGTTGTTGTTGCTGTTGTACCAGATACGATGAAAAAGCAACGTAAAAAAAAAAAGTGAAGGAAAGAAGGGAAGAGAAAGAGAAGAGAAGAGAGAGAGAAGTGTGAAGTGAGTGGGAAGAATGGAGAAAGAAATGCAGTGAAGGTGAGTCGTTGATGAATAGGGAAGCAATTTCTCTGAGTGGCTGAGGGTAGAATGGGAAGAGGAGAGGAGAGGGGGAGAGATGGAGGGAAGAGAGGGAGGGAGGGAGAGAGGGAGGAAGGGGAGGAAGGAAAGAAGGGGAAGGAGGAAGGGGTAAGGGAGGAGGGGAAGGAGGAAGGGGTAAGGGAGGAGGGAAAGGAGATGATAGGAGAAAGGGGAAAAAATGAATTGCGAGAAAGAGAGAGAGAGAGAGAGAGAGAGTACATTTCATACTGATATGCGTAAGAAAAGATTTTGCCATCTTGTAATCTCTCTCTCTCTCCTCCACCCACACATATTTTGAATTCTTGGCTTCTTCTTCATCCTCCGACCCCTGTCACCCCCCCCCCTCTCTCTCTTCTTGCATACGCTTCCCTCGTCCCCCCTCCCTCTCTCTCTCTCTCTCTCTCTCACCTCCTCATCTGCATATCCATTTCACCAACCTTCCCCAACACATCTTCATACTCCCATTTCACACTCTCTCCCTTGCATCTTAATCATCTCCTTCCTACCTTCCTTCCTTCTATCTTTTCTTCCTCCCTCCCTCCCTTCTCTCTCTCTCTCTCCTTCTTTCCTTCCTCCTCCCTTCTCTCCCTCCCTCCCTTCCCATCTCGTTGTGTCCTGGCCTGCTGGTGTTGGGGTGACGGGGGAAGATAGGCATGTCAGTCTTCCAATACACAACACACCTCACCCCTCACCCTCATCCCCCCTACCCCTCACACCCTCTACCCCTCATCCCCCAAACCCCCTCTCTCATATCTCACAGGGGTCAGCCCAGGTCGAGGGGGAGGGGAGGGATGGAGGGAACAGAGTGGAGGGGGTTAGGGAAAGGGGGGCTGGTGGAGTTGATAGGTTGACGAGAAATATTATGTCTATATATCTCGACCTTTTTTTCCCCTTTGCCTATAATAATCGCGAGTATTTTTAAATGTTGAGCGTCAAAGCATAAAAAAAAATATATATATGATTTCTTGATTTTTCTTTCTTTTCTACTTAGTTCTGTGTCGAAAGAACATTTTTTTGTTTGGTTAAACAGCGCTATCTTTTTTTTCTTTTGCATAAAAAGGATAAGAGAACTCAAACAGACAAACACTTCATTATTTCAATTCACCAGATGAAACATACACACACACACACACACACACACACACACACACACACACACACACACGTTCTTTCTCCTTTCCCCCCCTCTCTCTCTTGTACTCACACACACACATAGACACAGACACACACACAAACACACACACACACACACACACACACACACACACACACACACACACACGTTCTTTCTCCTACCCCTTCTCTCTCTCTCTTGTACTCTCACACACACACACACACACACACACGTTCTTTCTCCTACCCCTTCTCTCTCTCTCTCTCTCTCTCTCTCTCTCACACACACACACACACACACACACACACACACACACACACACACACTTCATTAGCGGCGCCATAGTCCACTTAGTCTAGTTTTTCCTCGTCCCTTCCCCCATGTTAATGAAGATCAAGTGTCACACTCACTCACATTCACTTTATAATGACTCTCTCTCTCTCTCTCTCTCTCTCTCTCTCACCCCGTACGACACCCCACACACCATCTCACTATAACCACTCGGCCCCCCCCCCCCAATCACCAAACTGCTTACTGCTCATGACATATGGGCAATTGAAAGGACACACTGCTTAACAGGGGGTAATTTAAGGGGCAAATTAGTAGGTGTAATGAGGTTAATTGCTTGGGATGGATATTAAGTTAGTGGTGAGAGAGAGAGAGAGAGAGAGAGAGAGAGAGAGAGAGTGTGTGTGTGTGTGTGTGTGTGTGTGTGTGTGTGTGTGTGTGTGTGTGTGTGTGTGTGTGTGTAATTAACAAGCCTTCTGCCTCACCAAGCTAACGATGATCCACACAACACTCCGGGAACAATTATAACCGAGGAACACAAAAGCTATTCATTGCTTCAAAATGGGGTGTGTGAGAGACTGACTAGGAGAGCGTAATAAAGCAGAGGAAGCAGACAAAGACCGAGGCAGGGGGAGGGGAGAGAATAGTGGAGTGGGGAGTATGTGGGGGAGGATGATTGTGATGAGAGGAGAGGAGTAAGGGTTAGAAGAATGTCCGGTAGAGGTGGATGGAGGAAGAGGGAGAGCGAGACAGGAGTGGAAGGAGAAAGTGGAAGAGTAGAAGAAGGTAAGGTGGATGAGAGTGGGTGGATGGAAGAAGAGGTAGACAAAGAAAAGAGTAGAGAAGCGAGTGGAGACAAGTAGAGGTAATGTGGAGAAATTGATGGAAAAGAGTGAGTATTTGGGGAGTTTGAGAGTAGGGTGACTGGAAGGAGGAGGAGGAGGAGGAGATAGAGTGAGAGATGGAGAGACAGGGAGAGGAGGGGGTGGGGAGAGGGTAGTAGCTCGAGTATGGAGAGATAGGGGGAGGAGGGGAGGGAGAAGGGAGTAGGTAGAGTATGGAGAGGGTAGAGTAGGTAGAGTATGGAGAGACAAGGGGAGGCAGGAAGGGAAACGGGAGGGGGAGGGGGTAGAGGGCAACAGGCAGAGAGTATGGAGCGAAGAGAAAGATACCCACCTATCCTGTAACAAGTTATTTATGTATTTCAGTGCTGTAGAGTTCATTTTTTATTTCATACCTGCTAACTTCAGACGCATCTATTCAGGACAGGAAAGGCCCCTCGAACTGAAGGTGTTGAGAAGACGTCATCAGCATAAGTCGTTTAAGGCGGCAGGTAATCCCATGTTGTTAAAGGTGAAAAGGTATTTGGCACTTTTTTTTTATACTCTCTCTCTCTCTCTCTCTCTCTCTCTCTCTCTCTCTCTCTCTCTCTCCCTGGCTTTTCCCTTCCACCCTCTCTTTCCTCCCACTCCACTTTATCTCCCTGTTTCTCCCCCCCCCTCTCTCTCTCTCCCCCGTCTTCCTTTTTTCTCACATCCTTTCTTCTCCCTTCCCTCCAATCCCTTCTTTCTCCACTTCTTTCCTCTTTCACTACATTCCTTAAGCACCCTCCTCCCTCCTTCATTCCTTTTCCTCCCAGCTCCCTTCCTTCCTTCTCCCTCCCTCCCTTCCTTCCCTCCACTTTCCCTCCTCCCTTCTCTCCCTCCCTCCCTTTGTGTTGATCTTCTAAGCTAGTGTAAAGGCAAATTGGATACTAAGCTTGGTAATGTAATAACAAGCCTGAAGCACGGAAGGAGGAGGGAGAGAAGGAGAGACTGGGAGGAAGGGAGGGAAAGGAGGGAGAGGGTGGGGGAACAAAGAGGAACTGAGGGTGAGGGAAGGAGAAAGATGGGGAGGAAACGAGGGACATGGAGGAAGGGAGGGAGGGAGAGAAGGAGAGAGGAAAGAAAAGAAAGACAGGTAGGATGAAAAGGTGACCAAGGAGGAAGGGAGAGATGGAAAGACAAGGAGGAAGGAAGGGAGACCATGGAGGGAGACGAAGGGGAGGAAAGGAGGGAGGAGGAGAGAGAAGGGGGAGGAAGGGAAGGACAAGGAGGAAAGGAGGGAGGGGGAGAGAGAGGGGGGAGGAAGGGAAGGACAAAGAGAAAGGAAGGGGAGAACAAGGAGAGAGAGAGAGAGTGAGGGAGGGGGGAACAAGCAGGAAGGGAGGGAGAGGGAGAGAGGAAGGAACAAAAAGGAAGGGTGGGAGAGGGGGGGTACAAGGAGGATGGGAGGGAGAGAAAGAGGGAGAGGAAACCAAGGAGGAAGGGAGGGAGGGAACGAGGGAGAGTAAGGAATGGAGAGGGAAGAAGGGAGAGGGAAACAAGGACGAGGGGCGGGAGAGGAGGGAGAAAGATGGGGGAGGAAGGGGAGGAACGGAGGGACAGAAGGAGGGAAAGAGATGGGGGAAGAAGGGAAGGAAAAGGAGGAAGGGAGGGGAGAACAAGGAGGGAGGGAGAATGAGGAGGAAGGGAAGAAGGAAGTAGAGGAATGGAAGAGGAAGGGAGGGAAAGAAGGAGATAAAGGAAGGGGGGAACAAGGAGGAAGGGAAGGGGAAAATAATCTGTATATACTCTGTATATAAATATAGACAGAATTATCTATTCAGTCAACCTATCACTCTATTTATCTATCTATCTATCTTCCTACCTACCTACCTACTGTACATACCTACCTACCTACCTACCTACCTACCTACTTACCAATAAATACATAAAAAATGGCGGCTACACACATTCTCTCGTCCACCATCATCCCCCCAAAAAAAAAATCAATAAAAATAAAAATAACAACAATACGAATATCAAACAGCAATTTCTTTCCGGCTCAAGTATTGTGTTGGGTCGGTGTCAAGATTTTAGCATTAAAAAAAAAAGGAAAAAATAGATATACGTAACCTGGGAAACATGGGTGAGAGAGAGAGAGAGAGAGAGAGAGAGAGAGAGAGAGAGAGAGAGAGAGAGAGAGAGAGAGAGAGAGAGAGAGGAGTAAAGGGTACGAGGGTGAGGGGAGAAGTTTGGGAATATAAGGAGAGGGACACTGTTTACATTAGACCAGCTGAAGGCAGCAGGTGAGGAGGAGGAGGAGGAGGAAGTGTGGGTTAGTTTCTCATGCTATATAATTCTGACGATGCCTATTGCCTTACTAATCAATGAATGGAAGAATGAATGATGGTCAAGTTGTATAAATGAATAAATAAATGAATAGGAGGAGGAGGAGGAGGAGGAGGAGGAGGAAGTGTGGATTAGTTTCTCATGCTATATAATTCTGACGATGCCTATTGCCTTACAAGTCAATGAATGGAAGAATGAATGATGGTCAAGTTGTATAAATGAATAAATAAATGAATAAAAGAAATAATGTATGATGGGGGTCAAATTTAAAGGCCATGAAGTGAAGGAAAACCGGGATCATGGCATTTCATCTTTTATCGTTTGGTGTCTTCTTCTCTCTCTTCTTATCATTATCATCATCATCATCACTGTCATCATTATTATTATTATTATTATTATTATTATTATTATCCTACCTCTCACTATTACAAGCGCAGGTAAAATTATCATCATCATCATCATCATCATCCTACCTTTCGCTATTAAAAGGTGTAGGCAAAGAATACCAAAACATGAGTAGGAGAGAATTAAAGTAGGAGAATAGGAAAATGGGAAAAAGAATGAAAGACAATAGGAAAATCTAATACTGTTAAAGCAACGGTGTAAGTGTTCAAGGGCGGGAGACAGAATTTTAAACAGATGGGCGGACGGGAAAGGGGGTTGGGGTGAAGGAGGGGAGAAGAGAGTGGGGGTAAGGGGTGCTGATGGAGAGAGAGAGGTGAGTGTGGGGGGTTGGGAGGGGATGGATGTGGTGGTGGAGAGAGAGGGTGGGGTTTGGGGTGGGGGTTGGGAGGGGATGGATGTGGTGGTGGTGAGAGGGGTGGGGGTTGAGAGGGGGTGGGTGTGAAGAGGGTGGGGTGGGGGTTGGGAGGCGGTGGATGTGGTGATAAAGAGGAGGGTGGGGGTTGGAATGAGTTGGATATGGAGAAAGGAGGGTGGGGGTGGGGGTGGGAGTGGGGAGGGGAGGGGGTGGGTGTGGTGGTGGCAGAGAGGAGGTGGGGGCAAGGGAGGAGGTTGAGAGAGGAGGATGGGGGATGGGACATGGGAGGGGGTGGATGTGGTGGTGGCAGAGAGGAGGTGGGGGGTGGGGGAGAGGGTGTGAGTGTTGGAGACTGGGGAAGAGGGTGTGGTGGTGGAGACGGAGGGGGTGGAGTGGTGGAGATTGGGGGAAGGGATGAGGGTGGTGAAGAGGGGGTGGTGTTGAGGATGGGGAAGGGAGCAGTGGCAATGGTTATAGAGAAGGAGTGAGGTGGTGGAGACGGGGGAGGTAGTGATGGAGATGGACGAGGAGGTGTAGGTGGAGGAGATAGTGGGAGTGGTGGAAAAAGAGGTGGAGGTGGAAGTGGAGGAAGAGAACAGGGGTGGTGAGGATGAGGGAGGGGGGTGGGGACTGACAGACAATGGTAACTATATATCCCGATTAAAAAAAAAAAAAAAAAAAAAAAAGCTCGATTCCCAGAGTTGAATAAAGTCTGTTTCCCCTTATGTCCATGACCAACCAGTAACACAATTAGGAACCTGTGTGGGAAATTCGATGGTTGCGTGTCATATTACAGGGTCTGGCTTCTTGACCCCCGCGGAATCGATAGGCGCTAAAGTGAAAGCCTTCTTCTTGTACAATATTAAGCTAGGGAAGAAATCAGGATACGGTGATATAAATTAGTTATATTCTATGTACTGTGATATGGTCTTAAAGTACCGTGAATTAACTGTTTATATGCAAGAAATTATACCCGTATATTCTCTCCCTCTCTCTCTCTCTCTCTCTCTGGGTGAAAAGATTTACGTCAGAAACGAGAATTTTACCAACAGAATCCACTACATGTACACACCAGCTGTATACTGCATGAAAGAGAGAGAGAGAGAGAGAGAGAGAGAGAGAGAGAGAGAGAGAGAGAATAAGTAAACAAAACCTAGCACAGACATAGGACAACAAAGAAAGGAAAGCTGACAAAAAATAAAATAAAAACAAAGGGGAGAAGAACAATGAAAAGAAAGCGACAGGTTGTGATATGAAAGAGAGATAGAGAGAGAAAGTGTGAAAGTGAGGGGGGAAAAGGGGGAGAGAGAGAGAGAGAGAGGATTGGAGGGTAATTGAAAGAAATGAAAGAGAAGGAGGGAAAAAAGAGGGGAGCAAATTGAGGAGAGGGATAAAATGATGAAAAATGAGAGAGAGAGAGAGAGAGAGAGAGAGAGAGAGAGAGAGAGAGAGAGAGAGAGAGAGAGAGAGAGAGACAGACAGACAGACAGACAGACAGAGAGAGCGTCCATTTTTGGCTAAATTTACTGCACTCTAAAACATTGACTCACCAACGTTTATTTTCCCAGAATATAATCTCTCTCTCTCTCTCTCTCCCTCTCTCTCTCTCTCTCTCACCATTAAAGCTCTCCCACTTAATCTGATGGCGTCTGATTTAAAGCGGGTGTTTGGGAAGTGGACTGTGAAAATGGACGTTGACTATCATTTTGTCTATCTATCTATCTATCCATCAAGCTATCTACTCATACCGCATATTTAAATTAGGCCTTTTAATTCTATCCACCTACTCATTTATTCATCCACTCATCCATCTACCCACACATCTATCCATCCATCAGTTCATTCATCTGTCCATTCATTCCTCTATCCATCAACCCATCCTTCCGTCCAGACATCTATCCATCAATCCATCCAGCCATTCATCTTCACTTGGTCAATCTATTCTATCCAGCTATCTATCCATCTATCCATCCGTTCATCCATGCATCCATCTATCCATCTATCTATTCGGTCATCTATCCAGTCATCTATCTATCTAGCCATCCATCTATTTTCTCCCCAAAGTGCCCATAAATCATGTAACGAGAACCATAAAGTTTTTCCCTCATGAAGAGAGAGAGAGAGAGAGAGAGAGAGAGAGTAAAGGAAGGAAAGAGGTAAGATGAGAGAACAAAGGATAGAAGAGGAAGATGGAAGAAAGAGAGAGGTAGGGAGGAAGATAAGTCTAGTGTGGTGTGAAGAAAATGTAAGGGAGGTTGAAGGGACTGGCAGGCAGGGGTGACGGGAGGAGGCAGGACAGGCAAGGGAAGGGAGAAGGACTGGGGTGAGGCAGGGGTAATGCAGGACGGGCAAGGGAAGGGGGAAGGACTGGGGTGAGGCAGGGGTGAAGCCGGGACGTGTAAGGCTGGCTGAGACAGGGGTGAAACGACAAAGGAAGTGAGGCAGCGGTGAGGCAAGTTTGGATGAGGTGAGGCACGGGATAGGCGAGGCAAACATGAAGCAGGGGAGAGGCAGAGCTGACGAACAACAGGAACGAGACAAAGACAGGTTTGAGGCGAGACAACGGTGAGGCAGGCTTGGGGTGAGGCAGGCGTGAAGTGAGGCAGGGAGAGGAGGTGAGGGTGAGGCATGGAAGGGGTAAGGGGAAAGGGTGGGGAGGGGGGGGGTGACGGAGGGCAAGGAGGTACAGGTAAAAAACAGTAATCACTTTCACTTTTAATACTACTCCCTTGGCCACTCTCAGGGTACCGTTTTCTTTGTGGAGGAATGAGCTGTCTATCTATCCATCTATCTATCTATCTCTTGAGCTATGTGTCTACCTCTAGGACTATGTATCTATCTCCTGCCCTATGCTGCATCCTGTGTGTGGTTTGGCCTCGAGTACATGATATTCAGGGTTTTTTGTCTCTCTTCAGCAACAAACTTTTCTCTCAGGACATGCTACCTCTCTCTCTCTCTCTCTCTCTCTCTCTCTCGCATCCTGACCCACTTTCTTTTCCCTTACTCTGCCCTTTCTGGTTCTTCTCTCTCTATTTACTTTTATATTCTATTTATTTTCTCCTTCCCTCTCTTCCTTTTAAACTTTCTCACTCTGTCCCACTTTCTTCTCTCTCTCTCTCTCTCTCTCTCTCTCTCTCTCACAGGCTTAATATTCAGGTTGATGTCGATGGATTTATTTTACATGCACTCCCAAGCACAGAGGGATTTACGAGAACACACACACACACACACACACACACACACACACACACACACACACACACACACACACACACATACACACCTCATACCTACCTATCTATCTATACACACTCCCCCCCCCTCTCTCTCTCTCATACTCAACTGCATCACATTCTCTCTTATCATCCCGCTTTCTCTCACCTCTAACCTGAAAATCATTTATATCTTCCATTTGTCACCCCCATCTCTCTCTCTCTCTCTCTCTCTCTCTCTCTCTCTCTCTCTCTCTCTCTCTCTCTCTCACACACCTTCTTCCTGGTATAACGGCAGACAGGATCGTGAGGAGTCAAGGTTGTCTGCGTCTATAACAGGATCCGACACCTTATGCCGCAAATCCCTTCAGATCGGATCCTACAGTAAATCATGCCTTCAATCCCGCAGCCCCCCAGCTCACTAAAATCGTCTTGTAAGAAGCCTAAAATCGTCTAAGGAAGAAAAAATCGTCTTATAAGGAACCTAAAATCGTCTAAGGAGAAAAATCGTCTTGTAAGGAGCCTAAAATCGTCTAAAAAGGAGAAAACTCTTGTAAGGAGCCTAAATCGTCTATGGGAGAAAAATCGTCTTGTAGGGAGCCTAAAATCGCCTTGCAAGGAGCCTAAAATCATCCAAGGAGAGGGTGAAAATCGTCTTGCAAGGAGCCTAAAATCGTCTAAGGAAGGAGAAATATGTCTTAGGGTAGCAGGTGTAAAAATATATGTAGTGGTAGTGAAGCTGTTTATTCTATTGACGTGTAGAGTATTATTCACTCGATTATTCACTTTCGATTATACACTGACCTACCTTGATAATTTAATAGGGATCAACTGTTAATTAGGTGTCTTTATTACGTCAAATTAAAGAGGTAACTAATTTGTATTCAGGTCAGAGTAAAGGGTAAATGTCTACGTCTGTTTTTGTGATGATGTTCGTATGTGCCGTTTGATGATGATGAGGGTTATGATAGTGATGATGAGGATGGTAATGATGACGATGGTGATGATGACAATGATGACGATGATGATAATCACAATAATAATAATAAAGATGACGATGATAATAATAATGATGACGTTAATGATGGTGATGACAATGTTTCTGAAACAGATAATGATAATGATGAATATCATGAGAAGGATAATAATAATAACAACAAGGATGATGACAACTACTGATAACCATATTAACAACGACAATAAAGTAACACCAATTCCAAACTAACTGCTTACCAGAGTGTAATTCCAGGAAGCACATCACACGCAAATCACACGCACATCATCTCACACATCACACGCGCACTAAGGTCGGTTTCTGAGCTTCTGGCCACGTAGAGCACATACTGTACAATGCATCAAACAATGAATTCGATCTTACAAACTAAATTTATTGCTAAAAATATGAGGACAGGAAAGGTGGTGGTGGTGGTGGTGGTGGTGGTGGTGGTGGTGGTGGTGGTGAGGAGGAGGAGGAGGAGGGTGGAAATGTTAAGCAATAGGATGGTGATGATGATGATGATGATGGGATATAGGAATTGAATGATGATGATGATAATGGGAAACAGAGAATGATGACGATAATAATAATAATAATCATCATCATCATCATAGTAATAATAATAATAATAATAATAATAATAATAACAATAATAATAATAATAATAATAATGATAACCCATCACAGGTATAATCATCTGGTCTGGGTCTGAATACTAAAGGTCAATTCTTCCCCTCGGCCACACACAGAAGGGCGACGAAATTACTCAACCATTTTCTCTTATGTCTGTCTGTGTGTTTATCTGCTCTTTATCTATCAGGCTGCCTATCTATCCGTCTGTCTAACCAACTAATTGCATGTCTGACTGGCCATTATTATTGCTCTCTCTCTCTCTCTCTCTCTCTACCTGTCTGTCTGGTCTGTCTGTCTATCTACTTATCTGTCCATCAATATCAATTCTTATCCAACTGTTCGGTCGTGTTTCTAAATGTATCCGTCCAAATCGCCGTCTGTTTATCTATCTACATCTATCTATCTATCCATCCGGTAATATAGATCTCAGTTCCTCTCGTCATCTATCTCTCCTTCTGTCGAATCATCTATCACTCAGTCTATCCTTCCGGCTGTCTACCTATTAATCTCTCTATCCATCTACCCATTCATCCATCCATCAATCAACACTTATCTATCTACTCACACTTTCCTCCCCTCTATATGTACGAGTATGTATGTATCAATCCACCGAACTATCTATCTATCTATCTGTATCTATCTATCTATCTCTTTCAAGGCGGCTGTGACAAAAACTATCCCACCCAGCTATGACTCAGTTGCACTGCTTTACTCCATCCCAACCCCGCCTCCACACAGAGCCTTTCCCCTTCTTTTCCCCTCTCTCCCCTACCTTCCCTCTTCCTCTCTCTTCTTTTCCCTTCCCTCCCCTATCTTTCCTCTCCTCCTCTCACCTTGCCATTTCTTCTCCCTTTCTCTCCCTTCCTCTTTTCCTTCATTCCCTCCCCTACCCTCCCTCTCTCTTCCTCTACCTTCCCTCTCCCTTCCCCTTCCTCCTCTCTTCCCCTCTCTCCCTTCCTCATCCTCCACCTCTCATCTCCCCCCCCCCAACTCTCTTTCAACAGAGTATTCCAACTTTCACTAAAATATGTGGTACAGAAAACACAATGGCCTTCCCTAGAGCAGAAGGAGAGGGGGACAGATACCAAGAGCAGACAGTAAAGCAGACGATAATGGCTGTGGACTGCGGTATGGTCTGGCTTTGGTCACGTTACTTATTTCGGTCTGAGGTTAGTTTGCTGAGCGCCCACATAACACGGAGGTCAGTTAGGGGAATCGAACCCATGACAGACCGTCCCCCGAACACTTGGCCCATCCCATACCGACCCAGCCACCGTGACGCCCTATCCCCATCCATCCCCAACCAGTTTCCCTGCTGTCCTTCTCCCTCTCCCTCCCCCTCCCCCTCCTTCTCCTTATACGAACGACCTCTTCATACGACGCCTCTCCCCCCTACACACATAACCTCTGACCTCCACCCCCCCGCTATCTCTCTCTCTCTCTCTCTCTCTCTCTCTCTCTCTCTCTCTCTCTCTCGTCCTCATCTCCATCTATTTTCCAGCCAATCTTCCTTTCCGATATCACTACGTTCGCAAAAATCCTTCCACTTCCTATTCGTTCCCGACACTTTTATGGCAACGATGCGATTAAGCCCTGCAAGGTGAACGTGAGAACGGCCATTACGCTCTCTGTGCGTTCATCTGCGACCTCGTTTTCGATTTCCCTCTCTTCGTTCTTCAGATATTCTTGTGCTTATTACACACTCTCTCTGTTCAATCTTCAATCCAGTTCTTGGTCACCCTCTCACCCTTATCTATTTCCCTGCCATTCACTTTCTCTCATAATTTTTCACCTCATCGACTTTCTTCCTTTATTCTCCCATCAGTATACGGTATCCTTTTCTATTTACTTTATATTTTCTTTGTTTTCCTCCAAACTCCTTTTCAGAAATTTTCCATCTTATTCTTGATTTCCTTCTCGTTCTGTCACAAATTTCGCCTTTTCACATTTCTCTGTTTACGTTTCATCTCAGTCTCAGTCTGCCTCTCCTCATTCTTCCATCAATTTAAGTCTTCTATACTCTTAATCTAAATCTTTCTCCCTTTCCTCTGTCTTCCTCACTTTACTTCATCCTCATGCTTAACCTTCCGATTCATTCTCAGTCTTCCCCTCCTCATTCTTCCACTAATTTAACTCGTATTCTCTCAGTCTTAACTTTTCACCTCTTTATCATCCTCTCATTCTGACCCTTCTACCTCTTTCTGTCTTCCTCTCTTCCCCCTCAATGTTATCTTTCACCTCTTTTTCTGTCTTCCTCTCTTCCTACTCATTCTTAGCTTTCAACCTCTTTATCTTTCTTACTCTCTCCACTCTCCTTCGCAACCTTCCATCTCATTCTCCAGCTCCATCTCCTCATTCTCCCATCAGTGTCGTCATGGACCAGTAAACTATTCCACACTTCTATCCATCCACTGTCGAACATAATGACGACACCGGCCCACTGACATTTGCGAAGTGTGTGTGTGTGTGTGTGTGTGTGTGTGTGTGTGTGTGTGTGTGTGTGTGTGTGTGTGTGTGTGTGTGTGTGTGTGTGTGTGTGTGTGTGTGTGTGTGTTTCAGGTGTTGCGAGTTCAATGGTGTGCTCTAAGTAGCACACACACACACACACACACACACACACACACACACACACACACACACACACACACACACACCATGCACCTCTTTCTCTCTCTCTCTCTCTCTCTCTCTCTCTCTCTCAAGTACTACTGCACACATATCCTCACATCACTCTCCCTCTGGTCCAGCGTAACACTTTCTCACCTTATCTCTCTCTCTCTCTCTCCCTCTCTCTCTCTCTCTCGTCACAACGGTACCTCACACTTTTTCTTTCGTTCTGTGTGTGTGTGTGTGTGTGTGTGTGTGTGTGTGTGTGTGTGTGTGTGTGTGTGTGTGTGTATTATGACTCAGACCTGCAGATAACTGTATACATTTTCGTCACAACGGTACCTCACACTTTTTCTTTCGTTGTGTGTGTGTGTGTGTGTGTGTGTGTGTGTGTGTGTGTATTATGACTCAGACCTGTAGATAACTGTGTACATTTTTTTTATCACCGACATAACGGGTAGGTAATGTTTTTGACTGCATCTGTCTGTGTCTACTCGCCCTCTTAGCTCTTCAATACATTAGCCTAGAAACGTCCTTTTTTCTAGGCTGACTGCTACACACTTCATCTAGGTCAAGGCCACATACTAACGTCTATCAAGAAGCTCAAGGCCTGTAATTAGTTTGTTTTCATGGGACAAAAAGATCCTTAATCCTTCCAGCTCAGCTGATCTCCAAGTGTTGTTAGTCTGGAGAGAGGATTAGACTAGTAACCAAGGAGACTAATTTCAGCCCCACAGCTAAGGCTCACTGGATTTTAGGCAACCTCTTTATATTTACGTTAAAGGAGTGATCCAGTTCTGTCGTATGAAAACAAACTCTAAAAGGTTAAAATAATTGTACCACAAGGTGAAGTGTTGCTGCTCTTTTCGGCGGGATTCTAGCTTGAGTTTTTTATTTACTCTGTTTTTATTAACCGACACTGGGTATAAGCTAGTCAGTCCTTTTCCTGAAACCCATTCCTCCTACC
Source organism: Coenobita brevimanus (assembly GCF_032717465.1). NCBI lineage: Eukaryota > Metazoa > Arthropoda > Malacostraca > Decapoda > Coenobitidae > Coenobita > Coenobita brevimanus. Next base: position 14,893,402 of record NC_137045.1, on the reverse strand, counting down.
TGCAACAGATAGCTTCACATACCTTCAAATGTCACATCATGGGCACTAAAACAGAACCGTCCATATCGAATACATGCTAAAGTGATCTAATTCTGGGCTGGAGTGAGGACATTAGCAGGGGTGTTTTTACGGCATACAAGTGGCTAGCTGAGGCGGCCACTATCCACTCACCCGATGTAGTAATGGTTTCAGGTGACTCTACACTGAGGGAACGATCAACATTTATTAAAACTCAGGAAACAATTTATACGTAGGACGGTAATCATATAACAATCGGATGCCTGGCGGTCTAGCGGGTTATGGTGCTTCAACTGGATAGGGTTTGCTGTATATCCAAGGGGTGGCTGGGATTCGCATGATGCTGCTCAGGGACGATCGAGGCTGGTCTGGTCTCCGTTCCCTTAATCGTCGGGAGTGAGGTGTGTGTGTGTGTGTGTGTGTGTGTGTGTGTGTGTGTGTGTGTGTGTGTGTGTGTGTGTGTGTGTGTGTGTGTGTGTGTGTGTGTGTGTGTGTGTGTGTGTGTGTGTGTGTGTGTGTGTTCTTTTAAATCCTCCTGTGCTCGAGTGCAAGGAAAATAAATTGCACGACATAAAACCAAGCATTAAAGCGAGATTAGCTACCAGTGTGTCGCTAAGCCCTGAGAGAGAGAGAGAGAGAGAGAGAGAGAGAGAGAGAGAGAGAATGTGCGTGGGGTACGGAGGAGAGTGAACTTGGTGATTCTCTCTCTCTCTCTCTCTCTCTCTCTCCATTATTGTCGAGTGTATTGTGTAACTTTCATAGCTGCCTGAGAGAGACCTAAAGCAGACACAGCGGAGTGTATGTACCCAGCTGAGTACACACACCCACACACACACACACACACAACCTTAACATACATATTCATCTTGGCCTTAATCACCAAACTTCTGACACACACACACACACACACACACACACACACACACACACACACACACACACATACACACACACACACACACACACACACACACACAATCTGAGTAAAGGATGAATAATGAATGTGATGTTGATGAAAATAAAGAAGATTACGGAGCCGAGATTGCTGGAAAGAAATGAGGAGGAGGAGGAGGAGGAGGAGGAGGAAAAGGAGGAGGAGGAGGAGGAGGAGGAAAAGGGAGGAGGAGGGGGAGGAGGAAAAGGAGGAGGAGGAGGAGGAGGACTATCGATCACTCTTCCTTTTGTAATCTAATTCTACCTAATCGACACGCAAACATTCTACCGGATCTCTAGGGTAGTCTCTCTCTCTCTCTCTCTCTAACTGACTTTCCTGTATGTCTCCTTTATGTCCTTATTCAGTATAATTTCATTTGTTTTTATTTTTCTTTCCTTTGGGTTCTCTCGTCTGTTCCCTTTCTCGTCATTGTTCTTCTCTTGCCTCCCTCCCTCACACAGACACACACACACGCACACACACACAGACACAGACACAGACACACACACACACACACAATTTATCACACAAAAACAGCTGCCGAGTTGTCAAACACAGTTTCATACAAATCTGTGACCTGTTGTTCCAAGCTGTGAACTATCTTTGCTTGTGTGATGTTTCCTTTGTTGATAAAAATACAAACTCTGTGTGTGTGTGTGTGTGTGTGTGTGTGTGTGTGTGTGTGTGTGTGTGTGTGTGTGTGTGTGTGTGTGTGTGTGTGTGTGTGTGTGTTATTTCTGTATAACTGTAATCCTCTGTCGGTCTGTCTGTCTCTGTTCATCTGTAATCCTCTTTCCGTTTGTCCATCCGTCCATTTTTTAGTTCTGATATCTTTCTGTCTGTGTGTCTGCCTCCTTCTCTCCCTCCCTCCCTCCCTCTCTCTCTCTCTCTCTCCCTCCCTCTCTCTCTCCCTCCCTCTCTCTCTCTCTCTCTCTCTCTCTCTCTCTCTCTCTCTCTCAAGTCCCGTTCTACTTTCACTTTCCCCAGACCCGCTTACTGAACGTGATATTCACCCCACGGAAAGGCTTCGCTGGAGACGGAATTCAAGAGTGCAATGTTTGGCTGAGAATTAGTTTACCTCTGTCTGTATCTCGAGTATCTTTCTCTGTCTCTGGGGTACCTGTATCTTTATCTGTATCTTCAGTATCTCTATCTGTATTTGGAGTATCTGTGTTTTTTTATCTGTAGGTGGAAGTGGAGTGTAATTTTGCTTTATTTCACTCTGTATTTTCTTCAGTTGTATCTGTATGAGGCGGTATAGGGTTCACTGCAGGATCTTCACAGGGGACGAGGGAGAGTTATGGCCAAATTTAACCCTTTCCCATACTGGACATGTACGAGTGAGGATGATGTGCCTGTGATGAGAGTTGCGCCATGTGACAGTGGACGTGTTGTACCGGCAGTGTGTGTGTGTGTGTGTGTGTGTGTGAACCAAGAGAATATGTACTGCATATTTAATTCACATGGAAGGGGAAATTATGACCATCCACTGCAAATATGATAAATTTTCTTCACAGTTTACGGTCAATCCTAGAATTTCGGACACGCAGATTGGAAGGCGTGCGGATGTTACTTGTTTCCCCCTGTTTACGACCTCCAGTGTTTTAATCGCAGTGTGTTCTAGCATCTTCAAGGGAACAGGTTTTTTCTTATATCCACTTTGTTCGAAAGAGACAAAATTTTCAGTCTGATTCATCGTATCTGTATTTAATATCTGTCTGTCTGTCTGTTTATCTCTATCTATCTATCTATCTGTCTGTCTATCTGCCTTTCTATCTACACACACACACACACACACACACACACACACACACACACAAGCTGTTAATAAAATCATTATCAATATTTCACAGTCGTGCACTGTAATATCCCTCTCCACCACCACTACTACCACCACCACCACTACCTCCACCACCACCACTACCACCACTACCACCACCACCTCCATTAAGTTTGACAGGAAGACTATAAACAGCTCAGAGGCAAGAGGATAGACGGGGTGACCTGGGGTCATGTCACTGGCTTGTTCCCCCCCCCTCTCTCCCTCTCCCTCTCTCACCCTGTCTCCCCTGACCTCCGCTTCTCTGGGGACAAGGGGCGAGTGAGGGGAAGGGGGAGGGGGAAGGGGGGAGGAGGAAAGGAGGTCATGTGGGGGGAGGTCGAGGGGATATTAAATGGGAAATGAGGGAAAATGAATAAAGGGGGATGAAGGGATGAATAAATGAGGGATGGAAGGGAGATGAAGAGGCAGAGGGAGGTAAGGAGAGACGTGAAAGGAAGCTTGGAAGAATGAGGGAATGGAGAAGGAAGGAAAGGACGGATAATAAGAGAGAAAGGAGGTGAAGCGAACAATGAAAGATGAGGGAGGGAAAAATGGGGGGGGAAAGAGGAGGCAGGAGGGGGGGATAAAATGAGAAAAAAAAAAATTGAAAAGAAGAATAAGAGAATGAAGGGACGAAAGAGGAAGGTGGAGAGGTAAAGAGGAAAGGAGGTACAAAAGAGGTGAATGAAGAAACGGAGAAATGGAGGAAGGGAAGATGAGGGGAGAAGAGAGACGAATAAAAGTGTGAAGTGAGAGGAAAAATGAGATAATACGGAGGAGGGGAGTAGCGATAAAGTCAGACGGAGGAGGATGGAGGAGGAGGAGAGGTGAATGGAAGAAGAGGGATGAGGGAAGAGAGACGGCGTGCTAAAGACGGAGGGAAAAGAAGGAAGAAGAACAGATGGAGAGGATGGAGGGAGAAGGAAGGAAGAGAAGTAGTGAAATGGAGAAATGAGGGAAGGAACAAGAAGGCTGATAGAAAGAAAGAAAAAGGCGGTAGAAGAGGAGAGGTGAAAGAGAGACTGAGAGATTTTTCGTTTTCAATCAGATGGAAGGAACCCAAGGTTGATGGCATGGAAAAGCTGTTCCTTCTAAAAAAAAAAAAAGCTGTCCCTTCTACAAAAAATATGAGAGAGAGAGAGAGAGAATATTTAATTCGAGATACCCGGACACCTAGCATTTAAATGACTAAAAATCTCACAAAAGGTGAATAAAATCGTCTCAGGGTAGCAAGAATAATAATACCCAGAAATTGCTATGAAAGTGCATACCTCCGCATAATACCATTGCCATTAAAAAGGACCCGCCCCAGAATTCAATGAATTCTTTCTTGGTCCATGTCCCAATTTTCCACAAAATTTCATTGAAATTCACTGAGACCTTTTGGAGATGTTGTGCGGGATACTCCGGATCCGGATCCGTCCCCAAATTTAATCATTTCTTCCTTGGTCCATGACCCACCCTTCCACAATATTTAATCAAAGTCCATTCATAACTTCTTCAGTAATCCCTGATCCGGATCCGTGGATAAAGAATTCGGATCCAGCTCCGTGGATACATGATTCGGATCCGGATCCGGATCCGCCTCCAAATTTAATCAATTCATTCTTGGTTCACGGCCAACCTTTCCACAAATTTCATTGGAATTCATTGAGAATTTTTGCAGATATTGTGCGGGATATTCTGGATCCGCCCTAAAATTTAGCCATTTCTTCCTTGTCCCATGACCCACCTTTCCACAGAAATTCATCAAAATCTGTTCATAACTTTTTTAATAATCCCGCTAACAAACAGACAGACAATCAAACAAAGAAACGCGGGGTAAAACATAACCTCCTTTAATAACGGCAAGAAAGGGAGTAGAAATACGTGTTGGAATTACGGTAGGAACAGGAATAAGGGAAGGAATTAAAGCAGGAATCTGAGTAGCAACAAAAGTAGGAATTAAAGCAGGAATCAGAGGAGGAGTAATAGCAGGAATTAAAGCAGGAATAAGAGCAGGAATCAGAGTAGGAATCACAGTAGGAATGAAAGACTAATGAGAGGTAAATAGAGGGAGAGAATAAAAAAAAAAAAGCCAGGCAAAATCAACACACCAAAACTGAGAGAATGGGAGAGAAAGAAAGAGAGGAAGGATGGGGGAGAACAAGAAGGAAACGAGAGAACAAAGGAGGGGAAGGTAGAAAAAGAGGAAGAATAAATACGAGTAAATAAAAATAAAGAGGAAAGTGACATGGAGAGATAGGGGAACAAAGGAAGAGGGTGTGATAAATCCCTCTGAGAGAGAGAGAGAGAGAGAGAGAGAGAGAGAGAGAGAGAGAGAGAGAGAGAGAGAGAGAGAGATGCCACAGACCTTGAGGTACCAACGAGGTGTTCCGACCTTACTGATAATTACAGATTGACTAAAAAACAGTACCGGTATGCCTGAATCAGATAGCTCTCTCTCTCTCTCTCTCTCTCTCAGGGCACAGGGGAAGAGAGCAAGATCCCTAAGATAAAGCACACAATGGAAAGGTGCGTTGGGGGGGGGGGAGACTTGCAAGAAACGAGGATGCAAGTGATTAAAGATAAGTAATGCACAGTACGAGAGAGAGAGAGAGAGAGAGAGAGAGAGAGAGAGAGACTGATGAAAGGGAAAGGAGAAGCAGTGAAAGAAGAAGAACGGAGACATTTTTTCTTCTGCTTCCTCTTTTTCTTCTACTTCCTCCTCCTCCTTCTCCTCCTCCTCTTCTTCTTTTCTTACAGTCGTGCTTCCCAAAGGCAAGAAGGGAAAGTTAAATAGACTAACCTTCCTTAATCCCTTCAGTATGATGACGTCTTTACTTTGTTTTTGTTGCTGTTGTTCTTATAATTATTGTTATTGTTATTATTATTATTATTATTTTGTTATTATTATTATCATTACTACTATTATTATTACTACTACTACTACTAGTTATTATTTTTTTTTTTCATAAACAATTTTAATCCAGCTTTTTGGACACTCGTAGTGAAGGGGTTAATTAGAGTCACATTAAACCTAGTTTCACCTAAAGTATATACCTAAGTACAACATGATGAAATAAAAATAGTCTCTTAATCCTTTTTCATTTTTTTTTAGTACATTCTTCTTTCCAAATTTATCTGCAAGGCAATGTCGTATAGCCAGAAAAATAAGTGCACAAAATAAATAAGTAAATAAATAGGTAAATTGTCATCTTAAATGTCAGGACCAACTTGCCTAGCCCCGGGCTCCCACGCTCCTCATGGGGCAACGTAGGACTGGATGATGGATGGATGGATAAATAGGTAAATAAATAAAAGAAAAATAAATAAATATAGTAACCCTGCTAACAAAAAATGCTAAAAGAAAAGAAAAGAAAAGAAACCAGGTCATCGTCACCTATTTTCACCCTCTGTTCCCCTCGTCCTCCCCTCTGCTCCTCTCTTCTTCCCCCCCCTACTTCTCCCTTCCCCCTTTCTTCCTCCCTTCCACGTCCCTCTTCCTCCTCTTATGTAAACATTGCGGGGGAGGCAAAGGAGTGAGAATAAAGGAGAGTAAGAACAGATGGTGGTGAAGGGGAGGAGGAAGAGGAGGAGAAAGTGGAAGGAAAGAGACAGGGAGCAGACAGGGGAGGAAGTAAGGAGGAGACAGGAGACAACGAGGAGTGAGGGTTCGTTAGTTTCGTGTTAAGGCTCCAACATGTTTGCACGCGTAGGCCTTCGTCACTTAATGGCGGCTCTCCGTACTGCTAGATCTCTGCAGCTTCCCTATTCAGTCCCTTATCCCTGAGGTCACACTCAATGACCTCGTCCCAGGTCTTTCTCGGTCTGCCTCTCGCACCCTACCCCTAATGTTAACATTTCTCACTTTCTGCACCAAATTATCATCCCCCATCCTCTCCACATGCCCAAACCATCTCATTCCACCTCTCCTCATCATATCACCAATGCACTCCAGTCCCATCCTACCTCTCAACTCTTCCATCGTAAACCTAGCCTCCCCAGGCCTCGCACTCAAGGACGCACTGCACATCCAACTAATCAATGTCATTTCTGTATGTTTGAGCCTGTGAATATCCTCTTCCTTTACTGCCAAGGTCTCACTACCATAAAGCATTACACTCCTAACACAGGCCGCATACAAAGATCCCTTATCACGGAAGGAGAGCCCTTTCAATGTCAGGAGAGACAACAGCTCCCTGTACATCTTCCAACCACTCCTCACTCTAGCCACAGAGCTAGCTCCAGCCCCACCTCGAGCCTAAAACATGTCTCCCAGATAACAAAACTCTTCCACACATTCAAGAGACTCACAAGCAAGATCAATCCTTTCACGTCTGACAATCTTCACATGCTCTCCCCGACACACCGCACACATGAACTCAGCATTATGCAGTCTAACTCTAATACCACTACATCTCTTATGCAACCACTTATCACAAACGCTGCACAAGGTGAAATTACTTCCCACGCCCTTATGGCAAATCGCATATGGCCACTCTCCCTCTTCTTTGACAGTACCGCCACAAGCCACCACTTTTGTTTTATCTGCATTTACCCTTAAGCCCTTGTGCCCCGTACCAAATCTCCACTTCCTAAATCTTTCCTCCATCTCGCTTTTATTCTCTGCCATCAACACCAAATCATCGGCATACAATAAATCCCACGGGAGTCCATTTCTCAAGTCACGTGAGAGGGCTTCAAGTACCATGAAAAAAAAAGGGGGAGTGGGGGGCTCAAGACTGACTCCTGATGCACACCAACATTCACGGAAAACTCATCACTCAAATGTCTATTAACCATTACCTGAGTGCGAGCACCCACATAGGCTACATAGCCACAGCCACCCTAACCAGCCACTCCTCGATCCCAAGCTTTCTCATTGTCCACTTCACCATCTCCCTAGGGACTCTGTCAAAGGCCTATCTCAAATCAACAAAAACAAAGTTCAGATCCCTTTTCTTTCCTAGATATTTTTCCTGATGCTGTCGAACAATGAATATAGCATCAGTGGTCCCCTTGCCTGGCACAAACCTAAACTGCATCTCATCAATATTCACTCGTTCTCTTATCATACCTTCTAGAACTCTCTCCATTACGTTCATTGTCTGGTCCAAAAGCTTTATGCCTCTATAATTTCCTCTTTCCAGGGCATCACTCTTGCCTTGTACACATTTACAATTACACTCTTCAGCCAATCATCTGGGGCAACACACTCATACATAATCGTATTCATCAAGTCAGTAACTAACCCAAGCCTTATATCACCCCTATACTGAGGGATAGAAAAGATAAGGGAAAGGAGAGAGGGAGAGGAGGTACGGTAATGAGGAAGAGACGGGAGACAGGAGACAAGGGATAGAGGGTGAGGGAGAGTAAAGGGGACCGAGAGGAGAGAGGGTGAAGAAAGAGTGAGGAGGAGGAGAGAGGAAGAAAGAGCGAGGAGGAGGAGAGAGGAAGAAAGAACGAGGAGGAGGAGAGAGGAAGAAAGAGGGAAACAGAGGACGAAGCATGGGTATATTTAGCTATCAATATAACAGCTTTCTCCTACAACACATCTTACTACAATTAAACCATCTTATTAAATTATCTAATCGTGCCCCACGCTTATGGCATTGATTCGGGCAATATTTTCATGGCACTGGGTCTGGTCAGGCCTCTGTCTACATTTATGGTGTGACCCTATTGCATCGGGAGTCGAAATAATCACAGGCCAGCTAGCCTACAATGTCAACTCGTTATCCACTTCATTATCACAGCTGGAAAAGGGGTAGAATACACAGCTGGCTCTGAAATATTAAGGCTAGAGACCCTATAGGGTCTCTAATTTAGGCAGGACAGTGGTTACAACTGGGGGTAGGTGTAGCCAAGGCAACACACTGCACGTACGGTATATCTGCTCACCCATGTCTGCGTATTTATGAAGGTATCTCTCTGTGCCAACCCAAGAGAATAAATTTTTACGTGCATTTGCAAAACAAATTTTCACGTGCACTTTTCACTCAACTCCCTACAAGTCTCCTGTAAACGAAGCGTAAGTGGAATGGTAAGGGATATGGTGGTATTTGATGGTGGTGGCAGGTGGTGATGATAATGATAAAGGGTGAATATGTGATAGAAGCATGGGCAAATAACAGCGGATAGCTGGCAGTGAGTCTGTCTGCATGTCTGTATTAGTTCTTACGAGGGGCAATGGAGGCAGGATACTTTCGTCAGAGGGAGAGAAATACCCAAAACATCTTGTAAGTGAGAATGGAGAAGAGGTAAACGTAGTCAGGGCAATGCAGGTGTGAGTGGACGTGACCCTCTCCCTTCTTCTATCAATCACAGCACAACTCCTCCCTACAGACCCATGACTAAAAGATGTATTGGGTGCGAAGGACATGACGGGAAGGAGCTTAACTTCCATATTCCCCCTCCTGTATAAAAACAAACAAGGTACAAAACACAGGTTCAATTAAATGTGAACCCAGTGGACTGGAGAGTGAATTTCCCGCTATCCTTCAGGTCCACCATCCTCATCTCATGGGACAAGGAGGGGACAAAGGACGACTCTCATGCCTAGCCGTACATCCCTCAGTCAGCATAAACACAGGCCTATCAATACGCACAGGCAATCACCAACTTAGGGCGTTTATTCGCACCTCTACACACCGTCCACTCTGTCCCCGGGCAATCCAATCACTGGGGGTGCACGTAGAGGGAGAGATATTGGTGTATGTAGTGGCTCTGGTGTGTGCAATTAACGGGGACGTGCCATTCATCCTGCAGGCACTATGTTGCTCCCCGCTGCTTGCAATCATTCCGTGTTGCAGCTGCAGGTCTGTTTATATGTTAATCGTAGGGCACACAGGCACACATGAGGTATATCATTAAGAGACGCATATACGCACACACAGGTGGGGTGCAGGTATTAGACACACACACACACACACACACACACACACACACACACACACACACACACACACACACATTATAGACTGCGCATCTAAGTTACTTCTGACGATGAATTTTGCAACCATTAAACAGCGAGCCGATAATTTACCTCCACTCTCTCTCTCTCTCTCTCTCTCTCTCTCACACACACACACACACACACACACACACACACAAAGGGAGGCCTAGCAATTTGTGTTACTTGGTCTAATGTTGAACGGGGATGGTCTAACTTGGGATTGGTACTGTGTGTGTGTGTGTGTGTGTGTGTGTGTGTGTGTGTGTGTGTGTGTGTGTGTGTGTGTGTGTGTGTGTGTGAGAGAGAGAGAGAGAGAGAGAGAGAGAGTGAGTGAGTTAAGTAAGGTAGACAATATGTTACCTGGAACACAACAAACAGGGCCCAGGTGAGGCGGCAGGAAATTGCTGGAGATGTTGAAGAGGCAGGTAGAGATGAAGAGAAGGGAGGGAGGGAGGGAGGAGGGAGGGAAGTAGAAAAGGAGAGAATGAGGGAGCGACAGAGGGAGGGAGAGAAAGTAGAAGAAATGGAGAAGGAAGAAAGAAGTTGGAAGAGAGGGAGGGACACGGGGAGATATGGAAGGAGGAAAGGAGAGGAGAAAGAAGGAAGGGAGAGATAAAGGGAGGGAGGAAGAGGAGAAAGAAGGAAGGGAGAGATAAAGGGAGGGAGGAAGAGGAGAAAGAAGGAAGGGAGAGATAAAGGGAGGGAGGAAGAGGAGAAAGAAGGAAGGGCTAGGAATGGGAAGGGAGTAAGAGAAAAAGGAGGAAGAAGTGAGAGAGATGGAAATAGAGGATTTAGAGAAGAGAGTTAGAGGGGGCAGAGGAGGGAGATGTGGAGGAGGAAAAGAAAAAATGGGGAGGGAGAGAGAAAAAGCAAGGACGGAGGGAGGGAGATAACAGACTGAGAGAGAAGTAAGTAAGTAAGTAAGGGAGGGAAGGAAGGAAGGAAGGAAGGAAGGAAGGCTGGAAGTAATAAATGAATGAGTGAATGAATGATGGGAAGAAGGAAGAGAGGAAGAGGGGGAAGGATGGAAGGAGGAAGAAAGAGGTACCGGTAAAGGAATGGAAATGGAATGAACAAAATGAAAAGGAAAACTGCAATAATATGAAACAGATAAGGAAAGAAAGAGAGCGAAGAAAAGAGAAAAAGATGAAAAAACGGAGAAAAAGACGAAACTATGAGAAGGAAAAAAATAGGAGAAAGCAAAGAAGAATATAATGCCTGTGACAATGAGAGAGAGAGAGAGAGAGAGAGAGAGAGAGAGAGAGAGAGGGAAGAGGAAAAAATGACATGAGGGAAGAAAATGAAGATTGAAGGTGAGGAGGAAAATATGCAGAGACGGAAATACCAGGAAAGAGAGAGAGAGAGAGAGAGAGAGAGAGAGAGGTATGTAAGGTAAGGTCTGTAATTAGGATGGGTAGGGAGGGGAGGGGAGGGGAGGAGAGGGGGGAAGGAGGGAGGGGGAAAGGAAGATAGAGGTTAATAATTTAGTAGGCGAGAGAGGGAGAGGGAGGAGAAGGGAGGAAAGGGTAGAAGAGGGAATGCAGGGAGAGAACGAGAAGGGAGGGATGGAGAGAATGATGAGAGAAAGAGAAGAGAGGGAGGGAGGGAGGGAGAGAAGAAGAAGGGAGGGAGGGAGGGAGGGAGAGAAGGAGAAGGGAGGGACGGAGAGAATGATGAGACAAGGAGGAGAGAGGGAGGGAGGGAGAGAAGGAGAAGGGAGGGAGAAATGGAGATCAGGGGAAACGAAGAGGGAAAGGAAGGGAGGGAGGGAGAAAGAGAGTGGGAATGGAGGAAAGCGTGTGAGGGAGAAACAGAAAAAGCGACAAAGAAAGAGAGGACACATAGATGGAAAGTGGTGAGAAGGAAGGAGGGAAAGAGGAAGAGAGGGAGGGAGGGAGGGAGAGAAAAAGGGATTCAGGAAGGCAGTGGGAGAGAGGAAGAAATGTTATATAAATGGGAAGCAAGAGAGGGAGGGAGGCAGGGAGGGAAGGATCGAGATTACATTAAGTAGGGATGGAGTGTGGGTGAGGGAGGGAGGGAGAGGGAGAGGGAAAGAGAGGGAGAGGGAGGGAAAGTGGGGGAGGGAGAGACAGAGTGGGGAAGAGAGAGGGAGGAATGGAAGGATGGAGAGAGAGATTACATGCGGGCGCTGGAGGGGGAGCAGGAGCAAGGAAGGGAGGGAGAAAGACAGATTTCAAGGAGAGAGAGAGAGAGAGAGAGAGAGAGAGAGAGAGAGAGAGAGAGAGAGAGAGAGAGAGAGAGAGATTTAATTACCCTATGTAGCCCGAGGAAGTGTATTTTTTGCCTCTACAGATAATGGTTTATTAAGCTAAGTACAAAATCCTCGGACTGAAGGGGTTAAAGGGGGGGGGGGGCGAGAAAGAGGACGAGAGAATAGAAGGATTGAATGAAGGAAGAAAGGTAGAAGAGGAAGCGAAGAAAAAGGAAGGTAAAAAAATTGAAGAAACGAGGGAGAATGGAAATGAGTAAGGAGGGAAGGAAGAGAAAAAGACAAGAAGAAAGAGTTAGATAGATAGTTAGACAGACAGGTAGATAGATAAATAGATATTCAGATAGACTGTGAGAGATACACTGAAAGAAATACATACAGTGAACTGAAAAATACTTATCCCTTTCCATTCTCACTCCTTCTCTCCTCCCCCTCCTCTCCTCCCCTTCCTTCTCCCTAACTTTCTTCCCCTCCAACTTTCTCTCCGTCTTTTCCTTCTCCTTCACCTTCTTCTCCACCTCCACCTCCTCCTCCTCTTCTTCTCCCTCTCCCTCCCCTTCCCGTCTCATAAGGGCGTGCCTCTTGCTGTCTCCTCCCCCCTCCCCTCCCCATCACTGATCCTTTACCTCCCTCCAGCATCCCTCACTACTCTCTCTCTCTCTCTCTCTCATCACAGACCTATTCACCGCTCCCTATCTCTTCACTCCCAATGATTTCCTTATTTAGCACAACACACACACACACACACACACACACACACACACACACACACACACACACACACACACACACACACACACAAAATCTAGGATCCAATAGACCGAAGACTCACAAAACACATCCAGTCATTTCGTAATAAAGTGATACAATAAAAACTTATTACCATTAAAAGAAAAGAATAAAAATATACAGGCAGCCTTACAGAATACTTTAAGATAAATAAAAGAAAAGCATTCGGGAGCAGAATGCTAATCGTCCGCCAGAATATGCTGTTGGCTAAGACCAAGATTTTGGCCATATCTTGATACCGTGAAGGTTTCATGTTGATAGCTCAAGCCGTTCATGAGATATAATGGTGCTTAAGGTGGGCGGTAAAGGCTAGTTGACCTTTGGGAGCCATGTTGGTGACCTTGACCTTGACCCGAATGCCCATTTTCGAACTCGTCCAAGATTTTGGAGATACCTTGATACCCTGATGGTTTCATGTTGATAGCTCAAGCCGTTCATGAGGTATAATGGTGCTAAAGGCGGGCGATTTATACTAGCTGACCTTTGACAGCCATTTTGGTGACCATGACCTTGACCCCAAGTGCCCATTTTCGAACTCGTCCAAGATTTTGGCTATATCTTGATACCCTGAAGGTTTCATGTTGACAGCTCAAGCCGTTCATGAGATATAATGGGAACACACACACACACACACACACACACACACACACACACACACACACACACACACAAAGGCAGGCAAAAACATCGCTCCGTCGTCAAAAAGAGGGCGATAACAAAAACAGTTCAAGGACGTCAATGATGGCAAGAAGTTTATGATGTTCAAAGAAACAATGAAGAGGGGGACAAGGAAGTTGGGGACAACGAAGAGACGGACAAAGAAGCGGTCCTGGTCATTCTGGTCGTACGTTAGTTAGGCCGGAACGTCCAAACTGGCGAACAGCCGAATCGGCCAACGGCCTACATGTAAACAGCCTAAATAACCAAACTTCATCAAGATGACATTGCTGAAGTTAGGTCAGTTTAGGTTACGGCCTAAATAACTTACGGCTGAAACGACCAGAACCCCAACGAAGAGGGGAACAACGAAGAGGAGGACAACGATGAAGGGGACAATGAAGAGGGGGACAACGAAGTGTGGGGATAAAAGATTGAAAGCGCAAGGCAGAAGACCAAACCTCAATGTGTAGGGAAGTTTTTACCCTCCATACCAAACTATAAATGAATGGAATCCTTTGCTTAGGTATGCAGTGAAGAGTACAACCATCCAAGCGTTCAGAATCGGAATGGACCAGGGCAGAGTCTGATTTGGTGGTGGACTAGATAAACACTCTGATAAAGCTGCCTCTACGTAACATGATGGAATCTTGAGTGACAGTGGGCACAGTTATGTGGGAGACTCCTTTAGACTGACTACTCTTTTTACTCTTACTTGGCCAAAAATTGGCATCTCTCCGTCTTGAATGCCCATTTGTAGTAATAGATTAATACTTGATGTCTGGTCAGTTGTAATAAGAGATGAACACTAGACTATAATGCTAGTCACGAAGAATACTATGGAAAGGCTGTGGAGCCGTAGCACTGTTATTTTTCCCCATAAGCGATTAGGGCCGAGACGGAGTACTTGAGCATGGCTGAAGTAAACGATTTCAAGTCTTTCTTTACAATGCTAAATGAATAAAATAAATAAATACAAAATCTACTCGCTGGACATGTATACGCGAATTCAGAATACAAGCGGCAATACCATTACGTTGATTTCCTCTGGTACAACTCGTCCTAATAAAAAAAAAATAAATAAAGTATACATAAATAAAATACTGTATCTCCACTTCTCTTCACTTTCATTATCGATTTCCACAGCTCCTGTAAAATTTCCTTTGGGCATTTGAGTTCTTCGAGCTAAAGCCTCTACTTAGTTTCCTGTACGGTTACTATATATATATAAAAAAAAGGGAACTTTGAAGGGTTGGGGGAGGGAGGAAGTGCTCTGCTTTGCTATCATATTTCTTAGGTCGAATGTCACACGGATAATCTTTTCTTTTTTCTCAGATTCACTCACCTAAGGGACACCCGTGCACAACAAACGGTTAAGATTCCATTATTACCTATTTATCAGGAACAGCTGAGTCTGCGTGGTCACGGTACCTATACTGTGCATCGCCTGGAAACACACACACACTCCTCTCCTCAATCGCTCTCTCTCTCTCTCTCTCTCTCTCTCTCTCTCCACTAGAAGGTGAGCAAGCAGGGACCGGGTCAGTCAGCAGTATGTAGAAAAGGTCACGCAGACAACTTCAACTCTCCCCCTCTCTAGGTTTGTCTATCTTCCACCTCTCTCTCTCTCTCTCTCTATGTATATACGGTATGTATAGATAGATAGATAGATAGATAGATAGATAGATATATACATACATATATACAATGTGAAAAAATCTTTCCCTCTCAAAGAGAGAGAGAGAGAGAAAAGACTGATGCCACTCAGTATAATCCTAAGCCTTCCATGTTCTCTCTCTCTCTCTCTCTCTCTCTCTCTACATACCAACCTTCCCACTTCACTTTCCGGTTTACCTTCACCTGTGTTTTCTAGCCAATTATAATTTTTCTTCACCTTTGCCCTGTGTGCTACCTGCTCATCAGGCCTCACAGGTAATGATTCACCTTACTATACTAGCCACTTTACTTGCACGTGTCTTAACACATCTGTGCTTCACGGTCACATTCACCTGGGCAGCGGAAGTTACCTGTCGAGTTTTCCCTCTTAGTTCGATAATGCATTCGGTTGGGTAATATTCTGATATACTTCATTTAACTGTCGGTGTTGGACTGATTTAAGTAACACATAAAATTCTGGGGCAGTAAGTATGATAAATGGCTAAGGGAAAGGTGTAATAATGTCTCACTCAGGCAGGAGCATGGAGGTGTGAATATGATGAGTGGCTGGCCCGTTCTTCCTACCAGAGGACAGGACGATACGGCAGCACATCATGGCCAGCAACCCATCCACTGCACACCGACACACACCCTCCTTGATAAACCCTATTCGGACTGAGTAAACTTCTTCGCTAGCGGAGGTTTCTTTTACCCGATAAAACCTGTCTAGCGTTGGTGTTAAACTGAATGAAACCTTACGTATGATTAAACCACAATGGTCAATCGGTGGGACGTGGCCCTATCATGGTGGACGATTTCTTCAGGCAGACAAAATTTTCTGGCATTAGCGAAACATATCGGCTTGTAAGTTGTAACCTGCTAAATGCCACAACATATAATAAAATGTAATCAGCACATCAGCAATGGACCCACGGCACCGTAATTTCCCTAAAAGACAATTTAGGGCCTATGATATCTGCTCCAGCTATATGACTTTTCATGAGGAAATATGTAAATTGAGAAGCTATTTTGTAAGTAACAACTATAAGCAAGAATTGTTTGACTGTATTCTTAAGAAATTTCTTAGCAACAGGCTGTCACAGGACTATAGAAAGAAATGTGATGTCCCCAAGTTTATGAAATATGTTAATATGCCATTTTATGGTAAAATTAGTTATGAGTATCGTAAGTTAGTTCTGAACATTTTAAGAAATAGTTTCCCTGCCGTAAATTTTAGGATTATCTTTACCGACGATTTCAGAATAGGATCTTTTTTCAACTTCAAGGATCGTGTGCCGGACCCTCTGTGCTCGAATATTGTTTACAAGTTCACTTGTCCTAGTTGTCAGGCTAGGTATGTGGGGTGCTCTAGTAGGGCATTCCGAATACGAGTATTCGAGCACATTGGGAAAAGTTACAGGTCTGGAAAGTTTTTGCATCAGATGTCCTTCTCTGCTGTTAGGGATCATTCACTGAACAATGATCACCCTTTCATGCTGAATGATTTTCAAATTATTGGTAGGTTTGGGACTCACGGGGATGCATTATTGGGAGAAAAACTGTTAATTAAAAAGCTTGTTCCGGAACTAAATATTGTAAACAATACTTAGTGGTTTGATGAGGTTTCTGTTTCTGCTTCAGTGTTCACTACTCTTTGTTCCGTTGCCGATGTCTGACCTGTCATTTGACATAGTTGTTCCAGTTCCTTACGAGCTCTATTCAGCTCAGTGTCTTGGGGGCTTTACTTCCGATTGGTGAGCTTTATATTTTTTGTGCATTGCTTTTTTGTATTGATTTTATATGTGCATTTTTGCTGTAGTTTCCTTTTCTTGTCTTTATTTATACTATACGAAGACTATAGATTTGATAAGTTTGGTTTATGTTAGTTTATAAATTTTGTTCATGTTCTTCATTTTAATAATACATATATACAGTATATAGAAAATGATTAACTTTAGATCCATATCTGTTGTAGTACAACGAGTATTGCTCTTTGGTAGGATCCCACATATGTACCCTGATGATGGCCACGTGAAGTGTCCGAAAATTCGGAGAAATATATTGAAAGAAAATGCTGGCGGGTGTCATCTCCATCCTTATTTGTCTTTTATATAATAAATTTTTATACGGCATATCATACTCGTCAGTGAAGGTTTCTACTCGTCACACTAATAATTACTCGTACTTGTTAAGCGTCAATTTTGAGGTTGGTTGCAGTGTTGTTTCATGTCTCGCTGATCTGGTCCGTGGGAGGGCCTCTAATTAGGTCAGGTGCTGAGCTCTCTGACTGTCCGCTGACTCACGTGGAAGGATGAAAGTGCCGGCAAGCAGGGTGAGGGGTCAAGCCGAGCAAGAAAAGAGCGGGAGGCGGGCAAGGGGGAGGGGCCGGCTGTGTGTAGGGGGCGGCGCTACACGACTGGCACTGACCCTCTGTCTCTCTCTCACTCTCTCTCAGTGCTCAGGCAACATGTGCGAGGGGCGGGAGCGTGTGGTGGAGCTCCTCGACTCCCTCAGGAAACGTGGGGTCGACCTGGCGTCCCTGCCGAAGTTAGAATCCTACCAGAAGGTGCTAAAAAGACGAGTCCCTTCCCTCGACGAGAACGACAACAAAAAGGGGAAGGGAAAAGTACGAGAAAAAAGTGGAGATGTGTCACATGGAGGATTAGGAGCGAGAGGACTATTTGATGTGGCCAGTAGGATGACACGTGGTAGTTACTGGGCCATACTACTGGGCCTGGTGAGCGTGATAGTAGGAGTGGTGTACTATTACGAGCTACACACGCATCACGGCTTCACGCGGTTCTGGCTAAAGTGGGAGAATGTCGACCTGCATGCTGAACAGGTAAGAACAGTAAGAACATGGTAATTAACTTTTTGTCACTGACCATGAGGAGTGGCTGGAGCATGAGAGACTGACTTGGAGAGTGTATGAGAGTGTGGTGGATGGGGCGAGGAAGAGAAGATTGAGGGATAGGGAGGAGAGATATATAAGAGGAGGGGTGTGAGTTGGAGGGAGGGCAGTCAAATACCAGAGAACAGGGCGCGGATGGATAATGAGAGACTGAGTAGAAGAGTGTATGTGAGTGAGGTGGAAGGGCAGAGGCCAGGGGATGGAGTGAAGATGTATGGGACACGGCTGTATGAGTTAGGGAGAAAGGCAGTCAAACGGCAGAAGACATGGCGACGTGGAGGCGATCTGTTTGTGACTGCTCCTTTCGGAATCAGGGTGGCTGGCAACATACAGAAATATAGATAAACAGATTAACTAAACACACAGACCTGAAGCAAAAGGTACAAAACTAACTAAGGAAGGAGAGTCACCGTTTATGATCATTAACAAATTACACCAGAATTCGCTGAGGAAAAAAAGAAAGAAAGAAAGAAAAGAAAAAAATTTGCTTTAATTAATCCACCAATATGACACAGCTGAACAAGTATAAGATAATCACCACTTCTCTAATTAAAAAGAAAAAAAAACACCGACCTAACTAAGACACGCAAAAAAGCTTAATGGCAATTTGTAATAACCCGAAAATTCCGATATTAATGACCAATAAAAATTCTGATCTTGATGACGTGATAAAATTGTCCATCTGTTCTCATTAACGAAATTTTTTGGCCTCTACGAACCAAAAAAAAAATATATAATTTCTCTCTAATCTTTTCAGTCCGATGCCGTTGTTTTTCATTTTCTTCCTGCTGTTTTCAGAGGCTTTCGCTCACCTTATTTATTTATTTTTTTTTAAGTGAAGGGGTTAGTTGTTGCCTTACCAACCCCTCCACTGCTATATAGTTTTTCGAATGTAAAGAAAATAGTCTGGAGGCAGCAAGAGAAACAGAAATAACGTTGTAGTAGTAGTAGTAGTAGTAGTAATAACAGAATGATGATGATGATGATGATGATGATGATGATGATAATAATAATAATAATAATAATAATAATAATAATAATAATAATAATAATAATAATAATAATAATAATAAAACTGGAACCATTGTGAGGAGGGAAAATAAATGCTGCAACTTCTTATTGTCCGTCTTCTTGCATGGCTTATTATCCATATCAACAATTAATTTCACTAGTCATCATCATCATCATCATCACCATCCCTCGCCTCTTCTTCCTTCTCCTCCTCCTCATCATCGTCATCATCATCATCATCATCATCATCACCACTATCCCCCACCTCCTCTTCCTCCTCCTCCTCACCATCATCATCATCAGCAGCAGCATCAAGACCAGGGAGCAAAAACAGCAACAACTACAGTAAACAGTGAAATCGGCCAAACACCATTCACTTATTATTTATCAATTCTAAATTCTGGGATCCACAACACAAGCCTAATGTGCCACGTAATGATGTGCGCTTTAATATACATACATATGTAAATACATACATACATACACAAGTCCATACATACATTACATACATACACAGGCTACATAAATACGTCCATCCATCCATCTTTTTTTTTTTTTTTTTTTTTTTATGTGTCCGACCCTGGACATAGGCTTCACAGCCTGCTCTCAAGGCCCAGTAGTCCTCCTACATACCATACACCTCTCTACATGTCACCACTTCGGCGCTAACACCCACCATCCATATTGAATACATGCTAGGGCTGTCTCATACAGGACTGGTGTATTGGTATTAGCGGGGGTACTTTTATGACATGTCGGCGGGTCATCTGGTAGATCAGGAAAGTCTGCGTTTATGAAATGCAAATCCTTAAACTGTTCCCTGCCCCAGCCGGGATTCGAACCTGGGTCCATCAGGACTGCAGGCCGCCTCTCTACCGATTCAGCCACCGCCTCCCCCATACATACAAGCATACATATATCCTTCCATATATACATACGTAAAATGCATACACACACACACACACACACATATACACATTATATATATAAATATATATATATATATATATATATATATATATATATATATATGCGTACATCCATCTATCCACCAATCCATCCATCCATTCATTCATTCATTCATTCATTCATCCATCCATCCACATATGTATATATACAATTTTCATGATATCCCGAGTACTAATATTTACAAATGAAAACAGAATATCATTATAGTTTTAACTCAACTAATAGAACGTACCTAGCATTTCGAATTTAAAAAAAAAAAAAAAGATATGTATCTCAAACTTTTAAATTCATGATTCACCGGTGTCATGTGAAATTTCGCGACTCTGGTACCGAGTTTTACAATATATAAAAAAAATTGTGCGAAGTATAACATTAAATTTTATCGCCACTTAATATGTCTCTTATTCTGTCATTTTTCGGATTTTTTCCATTTTATTTCTTTCACCGGTCACTGCCTCTCCTCACCCTCAGTATGAAAAACTATAATATAGATTAATGCTCCACCAGGAAGCTCCCAAACACTTTTCTCTAAGCGATTTAGTTTGGTTATTACATCTTACTGTCCTCTTCTGTGAAATGGAAATCATTCCAATATCGCCATACCCAGCATACATAACGTTCAAAGGGATATTAACCTCCCATACCCAAAAATGTAAATTGCCGGGGAAGAGGTGTTAGTACAATGAGAATACAGACTCAAATCTTTCTCTTGTTACATCGGAGGAATTGGATATAAAGTCCATAAAGCCCTCTAATTTGATGTTTTTTTTTTTCTTTTTTTCTGGAGACCGTTTTGTTTTTTCCACCTTTGGAAGTTCCATCGCAACTGGTTTGCAGGAAAGGACTTACTGGAGATACGCGATTTAGAATTCTATTAAGCGAAGCATCTAAAATAAAAGCGTGCGTTGCCAGACGGCAGCTGGTGCCGGCATGGTGACGGAGGCGAAAGACATGGTGGTTGGTGACAAATTAATTCTTCATGCACAACCAAACTGCCAAAACCACAGATGCGATACTGCCAAAACCACAAAGACGCTGCCAATATCACAAACAATACTTTTAGAACGGTAATGATACTTTTAAAACCACAATGATACTTTTAGAACTACAATGACGCCTTTAAAGCCATGATACTTTTGAAACCACAACGATTTTATTCCAAAGCAGTATTATTAGCCCCTCCAACTCGAAAACGTCATTACTCTTTACTTTTTACCATTATTTCATGCCGCCCTGCTGCCAGACGATTTTATTCAGTTTAAGAGTGCAACCTAGTAATAAACATAATTATATATAAGCCAAAATTATCAGGGCAAGCGAGTTCGTTTGCTGAGTTCGCGAAGGTTCTGAAGAACTCTGCGCACCTTGTCATCCACGTTTCACTAACGAAGCCTTCGCAAAACTAAAGTCGTCAAAACATCTTCTCACAGGACGTCAATCTGGACTAAACTCAGCATGTCGGCCATTGAATCCTCAATGGTTGCGTGTGCTGAGTTTCATTAAATATGTTTGTCAGGATTCCTAGTCTGGAACATACCTACCTTCCTACCTACCTACCTTTCTACTTACTTACCTACCCACCTACCTACCTACCTACCAACTTACCCACCTACATATCTACTTACTTACCTACCCACCTACCAATCTACTTACTTACCTACCCACCTACCTACCTACTTACTTACCCACCTACCTACCTACTTACTTACCCACCTACATATCTACCTACCTACTTACCTACCTACAAAACTACCCACATGCATGAAAAACTGATGAAAAAAAGAGGACGTCACCTGGTTCAAGGGGTTAATACCACAACGATATCCTTCAACAACACCGGTAAAACTATGGTATTTTTATAACCACCATGATACTGTAACGCCTCGACGATACATTCAAATCCACACCGATACATTCAGCAATCACGATACCTTTAAAAACCACGACGATACTTTAAAAAACGGCGACGATACTTTAAAAACGTAGACGATAATTTAAAAACCGCTGATACTTTAAAAACCGCAGCGATACTTTAGAAATCGCGTCGATACTTTAAAAACGGCAACAATACTTTAAAAAAACGATACTTTAAAAACCACGATACTTTAAAAACCGCGACGATACTTTAAAACCAGCGACGAAACCTTAAAAACTGCGACGATAATTTTAAAATCACGACGATACTTTTCAAAACCACATCAATACTTCTTTAAATCCACGACAATATTTTTAAACCACGACGAAACCTTAAAAACCACAATACTACCCTTTAAAAACCACAGCAATTTTAAAAGCCCTTCCCGGGTAAACAGGTACGTATTAAAAACAAGCCGCACTAAGCCATCAATGGGGAGAAGCTGGGTTAATGAGGTGGCTTTGTAGGGTGGCTTAGTACGGTTGTTAGTGTGTAATGGGGTAGTTCTGTCGATGGGCGTAATTGCACAGAGAAAGAGACCTGTTGACTAATGCTAGTTATTCGTATTTTCCACATAATTAGCCCTCTTATCGTCAAGACAACTCTAGCATTTTATTTCAACTATCAGTCAGGGAAAATAATAATGGTATACTGTTTTTACTTCAACTTGGGCCAGAATTTCGTCCTGGTGTAGATTATTTCACGTGGCTCAGTGGCAGAAAAAGACAGTAATACAGCTCTATAACCTTTCCACTGCACTTCTTTGTGACTAGCATCATATTCGAATGTTAATCCATCGTCACAACACAGCATTCACGGGGGAGAGATGACAATTTTTCGCTAAATAGGGTAAAAGGAGTCGTGCCTATACCTCACGACATTTTTAGGTCTGGAGGTCTGGAGAAATACGTGAACATTTTAACAACACTCTCACTGCCATGCTAATTTTACTCTAACTTGGCCTAAAACTGCCACCTCTTCGCTTACTGCTATACACTTTTTACTATAGCATGACCTAAAACTGCCATCTCTCATCGCTATACACTGTTTACTCTGATTTAGCCTAAAACTGCCATCTCTCCACTCAATGCTATACCATTTTTACTCTAACTTGGCCTAAAACTGCCACCTCTCCACTCACTGCTATACCCTTTTTACTCTAACTTGGGCTAAAGCAACCATCTCTCCATACTGACTGCTGAGTTGTAACAGTCGACTTCAATATAGGCCTAGTCACGAAAAAATGCTATGGAAAGAATGGAAAGCTATAGCAATGTCATTTTCTGCCACTGTCCTACGTGAAGGAAGTTACAAAAGAACGGAAATCTGGGCCATGTCAGAGTCCGTACAGTATATAACGAAATTTTGCCTCCCTGTCGCTCTCCAAAGGTCACAGAAATCTACTAATTACCCCAATACCTGTCCAACAGCTCTGACAACACTTGTACGCCATAAGGTCAGTGCATGGGTGGGTTGTGTGGCAAGGACCGGGTCGAGTACAACGTGGATCGAGAAAAACATTTACGAGATAGTTATGTTTGTGATAAATGTTTTGATACTCTGCCTGAGATAAGGGTTTTGTTAAGAGACTGCGCTGCCATATTTTCTGCAGGTTAGTAGCGTGAGTTGCAATATTTTAGTACGATACTGTCATTCCCTACGATCTGAACAGGTTACTATAATGTGTTGCCATACTCTGTTACGATCTTGCGATGGTGCCATTCCTTACAATACTGTCCTTCTTACATAGGAAAACGACGAAGAACGATTGTGAAGAAATATTATTGCTCTTCGTACGTCATAGGTTACGATGCTAATTAATTACCTGTGCTAAAAGTGCAACAAACAACAA